>NC_082684.1:98071139-98392389 GCF_949987515.2 Delphinus delphis | reverse complement strand
AATTGGTGGAAGGCTGTTTTCTCAGCCGTCAGGAACTTTTCTTTTGCAAACTACCACAGAGGGAGAAGCATCCCGCGCTCCTTATGTTCACTTCCAGTCCAGCAAGCAATGTTGAGTGTAAATACCAGCAGCATATTGTATCAAAGCAGTTTCTTTAAGGAATGAAGCACCATAGGTCTTTTCAAAACTATTTCATACCACCTAATAATTAACTCAATTCAGAAACAACGTAAGTCATCCTTTCATCTTTGAAATAAGAGGATGATTTTTCCCCAAAATAGTTTCCCTTTCTTTCAAATGATTTAGTTTAATCTAAGATTGAGCGTATTTACCAGGATACTCTCAAGTTCCTTGACTTCTTAGAAAATAAAATATCTCCAATACCAAAACCTGAACAGATAATCCCACAGTTTAGCCAGGTCTGAAGGCACTTTAAAGGGAGCAAAAATCTACCTGCATATTTGGGGCTGACATGTAGCTCTGTCTGTGCAGTTTCCCCCTCATCTGCCCCCGGGTCAGATCCAGCCGGCGCCCAAGTGAAAGACAGAAAGCAAAGTGCGTGTCCTGCAGCTCCCCCCCACCACCTCACTTCCCGTGGAACTCGTGTGCGTGGCGCTCTGAGCTCCTGTGGAGAGCCTGAAACTAACCAGACGGGCCGCCATGCAGGAGGAGGTGGCACAAAGGCCCAGGACCATCCAACGAATGTCAGCTCAATACGTTTTGCCTAGTTTTTAAGCCCTCGGCCAGAATTCCTGAGTCCACCCCCCAGTCTTCCTACTGTCCCACCTCACGCAGTCTGTCCAACTTATTCGTCCACTACAGCTTTTCCCAGAGGCCCCAGGGCCTGGAATGCCGTCCCTCTCACCAACAATTTCTAATATTTCCCTCCACAAAGTCTTTTTGGATTTAGCACTAGAAAAGCTAACTAAGCATGTCCTTTGACTTCACTTATTCTGGATGAGAAAAGATTTTATGCTTTCTATTCAATGAAAAGAAAGAAAGAAAGAAAAAAGCAAGGCCCCTGAGGGCAGGGACCGTTTCTTATTCATGACTAAATCCCCATCTCCTAGAACAGGGCCTGGTCCCTCCTCACTCAACACACAGTAGTTGAATTAATATGACTGGCATTACGTTGAGAGGTTGAAATAGAAGCATCTCTATGACTTCAACCCCGCTGGATCCTCCAGGTGGCCCACTCAACTGGCATTTGTACTGGAACCACTTGAAACTGGCATCCAAATCCCTGTCCAAGTGATTCATTTATTTTCCGCACTTTTCAGACACAGCTGCCTTTTCTGTATTTTATTATTTTTTAGGGGATCTATTACATCAGTTACAACTAGAATGAACTAATTCACCCAATTAACTTTTGCAAATAAAATGTCAAATATATGTTAAAAGAAGATGAAAAATCATAGGAAAGTTATGATTTAATCCATGGGGCTTCCCTGGTGGTGCAGGGTTAAGAATCCGCCTGCCATTGCAGGGGACACAGGTTCGATCCCTGGTCTGGGAAGATCCCACATGCCGCGGAGCAACTAAGCCCGTGAGCCACAACTACTGAGCCTGTGTGCCACAACTTTTGAGCCCACATGCCACAACTACTGAAGTCCTCATGCCTAGAGCCTGTGTTCTGCAACAAGAGAAGCCACCGCAATGAGAAGCCCGTGTGCCACAACAGAGTTGCCGCTGCTCACCGCAACTAGAGAAAGCCCACGCGCAACAAAGACCCAAATGCAGCCAAAAATAAATAAATAAATAAATTAAAAAAATAAATTAATAAATCCAATACAGCGTGTTTAGCCATATCTTTAAATGAGGATATGAAGATGGAAAGTTCTCCTAGGATGGGGAAACTTCAGTTATTAGATAATCTAAAAACCTCAAGGAGAAAGAATGAAGAAGGATGAGGAAAGACCTCTAGGTAACATTTTTGCTTTGAATTTGATTTCAAAAGGGCAGAGACACCTAAAATGTGAGCTCAGGCAGCACCCTTCTCAGCCTGACTCCTTCACACCAACAGCCCTATGGAGGGACCACGCACGTCCTCCATTGAAAGAACCATGATTTACACGTCTGCTCACTGCTTTAGCACAGGCGCAGCTTCCAGAAACGAAACGGATGCTGGTGCTCCACGGAGCCAGTGTCCACTCTTCCAAGTCAAAAAGGGCCATTTTAGTTACCGAAAGACATGCTTACGTTCTGGTTTCATACTTAAATAAACTCAGAAGTTCAAAGGACGGCCCTTCTCAGCAGGCATGCACTTGGCGTTGGTTGCCGTAGGGATAAGGTTCAGCCACATGCTTCCCTCATCTTGCCTAAAACGAAACATCCCACACATGTGAAATGGGGGTCAAAGGACAGGAGAGCCTGTGGCTTCGGAGGGTCGACAGCAGAATTGTGTGCCGACTGTCTCAGATGTGCAAGAACATTGCTCCTGTTTCTAAGGAAATGGCTGCAAAAATTTATAACAAATGAGTTAAGAGTTCACAGGAGATTTCTAATTCCGTTCCATAAGAACTTTACAGAGCAGGTGTGCAGGAAATGAAGTACCCCTGCTCTTGGCAAGTCCCTGAGAGGGTGGGGTGGGGGTGGGGGCCAGAGCCAGGAAAGGCAGGCAGGGCACCAGCGTCTCCCAGCTGGAAACTGGCACACGCTTGAGCCCCACCCAAATCCAGGGACGCAGAACCTTTGGAGCTGGGCCCGGGGCGATCCTCAAACTCATTCAAGTGTAAGACCGACAAGCATCAGGGCCAATGGATCCCCAGAAGCCAATAATGAGAAAACGACGCCTTTTAACACCTCTCGCCACCGTTCTGCTCCAGCTGAGCCCAGAGTGGACACTCAGTTCCAGAAACCCTCTCCCCAGACAGGGCGCATCCCAGCGTGGGACCTACTGGAAAACCAGCAAGAAACCTTAGCTCCCCTGCCAAGCACAGCTCTGGAAGGCCTCCGGTAAAGGCCGCCATCCATCCCCCAGATGGCCCGCGACTGCCCAGTGCCAACATCTCCACACTTCAGAGTGTCAGGAAAGAGCATCCGTGGGAACCCACAGCCTCCTGACTGGACTCTTCTCCTGGCGAGGCCCACACATCAGTGAGCACAGAGGCCGCCAGCTTATCTTGCGTGGGAGAGGGTTCAAGAAGGGACCCCCCGTGACTTGTTCGAGGTCTGTGCACTCTGCTCCCGTGGGAGGTGTTTACCACTCACTCAGAAGAGATTAAAAACAACCAAAGACGTAATTCCCCTCGGCCTCAGTGTCCACACCTATAAAATGCCAGCCCGACTGATAAGATAATGTGGTGTTACTTCCATAAATAATCGCTTGTCCTGGCACTCGAGTTATGTGCCTGCCAGACCTGGAGGGGCCGGCACCAGCGGCCCAGGAACCGACTAGGAGGAGAATTAAGGCACCAAATGGTTCCACGGGTTTACATTCTTGGCAAGGCCGGGCCAGGCAAACACCATGTCAGCATCCACCCTGGATGGCTCTGATTCCAACTCCTTTTAATAATTACTATTGTTTCTAATTCATGATAATTGAAAGGGGAATTTAACAGCAGGTAATTAAAGCCACTGTACCATCTGCTCCTGAATTACCATGCCACACATTTCTAATAAAAGTGGACTTTATACCAGGAACTGTGGCCTGGAAATGGGGTCCAAGAGGCTCTTCCCTGTGGCTCCCGGGTTGCAGCCCCTGGAGGGGAGAGGCCCGGACCACCACTCTGTGATACGTTGATGTCTGACCTTCGCCCATCCAAACCAGTCCCCTGCCCCCCACCTTCCTCCAGCCTAAGAGACTCAGGGATTTTTTTTTCTGCATAGATGGCCAGGGAGCCTGGGTTATCCAAACCAGCCACTGCATTCAAACCAGCCCACAGCACTCTGACAGCTGCTGAGGACCAGGAAAGCTAACTCAGCAGCCGTTCCCAGGCTCTCTCGTTTCAGGATGCACGTATGTCTGTATTCACATTAGCAACCACATCTTTTTGCCACACGAATAACACAAACGACGATGTAGCTTCTGCACCTGGCCAGGAATCCATGCTCAGCCCCACCTGTGCCCACAATTTGAGATCACACGACCGGGAACTCTGCTGTTTGCCCTCTGCGTGTATGGTGGGACCTGCCACAGTATTCCCAAGGACTCACTGAGGCGGGGCCTGGCCAGGGAAGCACAGGCACGGCCCGTGGCCCCCACCAGATCCCTGTACCAACTAAGAAAGCGGCCCAGGCAGCAGGCAGCTGCCCTGGCCTGCACGAACCTTGAGGTTCATGGACAACAGAGACCTCAGGACCCCACGTGGCCCTCCTGTCCAGGTGCTCCCGCTGGGACGGCCCTGGCCAGCAGAACTTCCATGGAAATGGAAACGTCCCAGATCCGCTCGGTCCAAACAGAAGCCAACGCTCATGTGGGGCTGCTGAACACCTGAGAGGCTGCAAGTGTGACTCAAGGACAGAACTTTCAATTAATAAACTTCTTTTCCAAATGTACTTCTTTAATTCATGTGACTAATAGCTGTGGCTACTGGCTACCAGATTGTATGTCACAGCTTAAGGGAGTCAGCGTGCCCACAAGCTCTTACGGTTCTTCAAAGTAATTCAAGAGGTGATCATAAAGAAAATCTCCTCAGTGACCTGGACAACAGAGGCCATGAGAAGAACTCGGTCTCTGGAGCCAGAGAGACCTGGCTCTGCCCCCCAGCATCTGTCTCCTCTTCTGAAAGTGGTGATCACACCCACCTGCACAGGTAGCAAGACAGGGAAGATGGGATGGCCCAGCCAGCCAGGTGTCACCCTTTGGAAAGAGGGCCCTCCCACAAAGGAGTAATGAGGAGACACTTCCTACGACACATCTCATGCTCCTCAAGGGGACATGAGTGGAAATCCTACCGTGGAGGGTGTCAGGTCTGAGCAGCCACTTCTGCCAACGTTCAAGTGACAAAAATAGAAATCGTGTGTACGCCACTTGCTTTGTCTTTCAGGAGAAGTCATTTGCACAGCCGTTAAGAAGATATCAAATGGTGTATGTGTTCGATCTAACCCCACGGACCACACGGTCCCTTCTGCAGGGCCCAGAAACTTGCAGATATTCTCATTGGAGCCGGGTTGTATATAACAGGGAACAGGTTACTGTGCCTGTTAACAGGGTTTTGTCTCCTCGGATACATTCAGCTCATCGAGATTTCACCACTGAGACCTCAAGGTCATTTATAGTCATTTACCTGCAACTACAGAAGGGAAGTAAGGACACTGCATTACCAAACTTCAGTTCTCTAAGACACACCCCCTATCCAACGTATAAATGTTTATAAAATGTCCACTTTCTTGGGATTCTGGAAGAGACGGCTAATGGCAGTTGTCCTGAGCTCTTTCTTCGCTGGAACTCTTGACTCACCTGAAACGATGTCACTGACAGATTTTACCAATGGAGCAAACATCCACTTGGAAGAGTTCCTGGGCTATGGTGTTGAAAATCTCACATTGGATTACAACAGCCTCCAAACAGTAGGAACTGTGGCTCACATCAGATGATCCAAAAGGGCTCTTGGAATGAAACCCTACCAAATGCCACCACATATCCTACTTCCAAACTAATTGCTTTTTGTCTGCCAGTAGGCTGCACTGACCAACTGAGTCAGATTTTATGAGCACATGAGAGGTTCAGGATCTGAGCGAAGAAACTCCTGGTGGAATTCTTGCACACCGAGCGCCCTTTTCTTCCAGAGCCATCCTGAAGACCGCTGAGAAATGGCATAGGGCCCTTCCCCCTCTTCAGTATAACAACTCAGGCTTACGTCCCCCCCACCCCGACTCTGTCTACCCCTCGATTATAGGCTTTTGTGGGAAAAAAAATCAGTTCTTTTTACTTTGGGCTCCAAAACAAGTACATAATTTCTAACAATTCTATCAATTAAATTGTCAAGCAGCAGTTTGTAATCTGGACCACAAGCTGATGCAAAATTCACAAGTAATTTGGGCTGCAATAACAGCTCCTATTTACATTACAGATGAACACAGATGAACACTTCAACTAATCTGTATATATTGTTTGTGGGACCAATTTCATAAACAAACCAGCTATTCAAGCAAAGAGAGTGCCTTCAGTCAAATGCAAATTAATTTGCTTCCCTTATAAAAGATCTTTTTCTTTGCCAGTATGGATTTTTAAACCTATGGTCATAGGAGGAAATGCCATAAATCTGCATTCCTCCTGCCTAGGTCTGAGTCCTTCCTTCTCAGAAGGCGGCACAGTGAGACTCTCCTAAGCCTCCCATTGGTGAGCCAACCCACCAGAGTGAAGCAGCACAGAAAACCACACATGGGACCAAGGGACAGGCCTGGAATCAAGCCTGAGGCACAGAAACCACCTCTCCAAGTTTCCCCACCCATGCGGTGCCCCTCAGGGGATTGATGTGACCATGCACATGAAGGATGCAGTGCTGAGCCGGCCAGAGTGGATACACAGCCAGTGGGATGTCCCTCCTGTGACATAGCAGTTCACCATGGGGACAGGTCTCGGGAACAGGCGTCCAGGGGCCTGAACAAGGCATCAAATCGATGCCTTCAGGAGCACCAGGTGGGTAAATGGGAAACTGGAATTTGGGTGCCCTTCTTAGGACACAAATACAAAAGTTCTTTTCCCTCCTTTATTGAGATGTAACTGAGGTGTGAGGCCGTGTCAGTTTAGGGTGACCTCACAATCTGATACATTCAAACAGCATAACGCGTGACACCACAGTTGGGCAGCTGAAGACCTCTACCTCCGCACAGTCTCACTTTGTCTTTTTTTGCCATGAGAGCATTTAAGATCTACTCTCTCAGCAACTCTCAAGTACATAATACAGTACTTGAAAGTTGTTGTTAACTATGGTCACTGCATTCCATCCCCAGAACTTACTCATCTTACGATGGAAGCCTGTGCCCTTTGACTAGCATCTCCCGTTTCTCCTCCCTCAGCCTCTGGCACCACCATTCTACTCTATGCTTCTATGAGTTTGGCATTTTTAAATTCCACATATAAGAGGGATTATGCAGTATTTGTCTTTTTAAAATTTATTTTCTTCAAGTATAGTTGATTTACAGTGTTAATTTCTGCTGTACAGCAAAGTGACTCAGTTATGCATATATATATTTTTTCATATTCTTTTCCACTATGGTTTATCACAGAATATTGAATATAGTTCCAGGTGCTATAAAGTAGGTCCCTGTTGTTTATCCATCCTATATATAACAGTTCGTACCATGCAGTATTTACCGTTCTCTGACCTATTCCATTTAGCAATATGTCCTTCAAGTTCATCCATGTTGCAAATGGCAGGATTTCCTTCTTTTTATGGTTAAATAAAATATATACCTCACAGTTTCTTTCTCCATTCATCCATTGATTTCACACTTAGCTTGCTTCCATGTCTTGACTATTGCAAATAACGCAGCAATGTACACGGGGGTGCAGATATCTTTGAGATTTTTATTTCATTTCCTTTGGAAAAATACCCAGAAGCGAAATTGCTAGGTCATATGGTAGCCCTATTTTTACTTTTTTGAGGAACCTCCATACTGTTTTCCAACGTGGCTGCACCAGTTTACATTCCCGGCAACAGTGCACAAGGGTTCCCTTTTCTCCACATCCTCAGCAACCTTGTTATCTTTTCTTTTTGATGATGGCCATTCCTGCAGGTGTGAGGTGATAGCCCACTGTGGTTTGATTTGCATTTCCCTGATGATGAGAAATGTTGAGCATATTTTGATGTACCTGATGGCCATTTGTATGTCTTCTTTGGAAAAATGTTTATTCAGATCCTCTGCTCGTTTTTAAAATGGATTGTTTGTGTTTTCTTTTTTCTTTCATTTTTTTTTCCTCTTTAGTTGTATGAGTTTCTCATAAAATCCCATGCTGATGAGATAAAACCCAGGACTGACTCTACGTCTGAAACCCCATGGTTTGCATTTGCCTGCCTGCATCAGTGAGTGAAAGGATGCAATCACTCCATAAAAGGGCAAATCTCTCATAATCCTGGTTGACATCACAGTATTTATCCCAAAACATAAAGGTATTGGTGAAATACCTCCCAAGGAAATAGATCAAAGTTGACACATTCTTCTTTAATTATTAAAGCCTTAAAATCCATTCAAATTATTTTAGTCTAAATTTCTAGCATAGTACCCACAACATAGCAGGCAGTAATTGAATCTTGGTTCATTTGGCTGGTAGACCTGGACCCAAAGCCCATAAGCCCTCTCAGTGGACATCTGGCCCTGTTCAAGCTCATGCATGGTTCCATTTACCGACATCTACCTTTCTGGGTTCACGCCCTATGTTCCCAACTTTCCCAACCACGCAGCTAGCTCTCTGAAACAGTTGGGGGCCACTGTGGCTGCCAGAGCTCCTTACAGCAGGCTTTACAGATATGGCAAGATGTCCAGGAACCTTCTGCCTCAAGCTGGTATTCTCAGGTAGGTCTGAACCTGACTGGCCTAATCCTACAGCAGTGGTTCTCAAACTTCATCCTGCACAGAACCCCCAAGAAGACTCAATGAAACACAGATAGGGAGGGTTCCTCCCACCCCAGAGTTTCTGATTCAACAGGGTTAGGGTGGGGTCCAGCATCAGGATTTCTGACAAGTTCCCAGGTGACAGTGACGCTGCTGGTCTCCAAACCACCTTCCTGGGGTATTCCCTCCCTTGGCAGGACATCAAGGAATGAAACTGCGGCTTTAGTTCGGCTACTTCCTGCTCTTTCTCATGCCCTCCTGAGTTTGCACAGGTAGTACCAAGTGTGTGATGAGGCTCCCTCACACTTTCCAACAACGAAGTCCCACCTACCTGATCTAACATAGATACTCTCATGATTCGGGTTTGCTACATAGCATGCAGCCATTAAAAGTGACATTTGTTAAGAATGTTTGTTAACATGGAAATTTTTCATGATATGATACTAGTAGAAAAAACAGCAAGTAATAAAGTTTATTATTTAAATTATTATTTCAGAATACAGAAGTATTGGTTTAAATATAGATAGGTGGATGGATGGGTAGTTGGATGGATAAATGGGTGGCTGGATGGATAGGTAGTTGGACGGGTAGCTGGATGGGTGAGTGGATGGATGGATGCGTAGTTGGGTGGGTGGGTGGGTGAGTGGGTGGATGGGTGGGTGAGTGGGTGGATGGATGGATAGTTGGATGGGTGAGGGGATGGAAGGATGGGTAGTTGGATGGGTGGGTGGGTGAGTGGATGGATGGATGGATGGATGGATGGATGGATGGATGGATGGGTGGGTGGGTGGGAGGGTGGGTGGGTGAGAGGGTAGATGGGTAGTTGGATGAGTGAGTGGATGGATGGATGGATGGGTGGGTGGTGGGTGGATGGGTAGATAGGTGGATCCTGAGAAATCCCTGGAAGGAGATACAATATTAAAAGAGGTTATTCCTGGTGGTGAGATTATTTGTGTTTTTTGTCAAATAATTTTCAATTAATACTACTTAGTAACAGGAAAAAATCAGTTGTTTTTGGTTTGTTTGAAAATGTTTTAGGAAATGTATGCTTTCCTAAAGCTTCTTGATCAGATATTTTTTATTGATTATGCTCATTCTCATTTATCCCAGAGTCAGTGTGACACAGTGGGAAAGTGTATCTTTTGAGTCCAAAAACCTAGTCCTGCCTTCACATCTGTAAAATGGAGATAGCATCTCCCCTTTCTACTCCAATGGGCCATTAAGACCATATGAAACCACACATGAGGAGCTTCCCGAGGCCTCAAAGCACTAACGTGACATAAAGACAGAGACAGATTTGGCTCCTCAGCTCCTCTTGGAAGCTCGGAAGCTTCCCCACTTAATGTGTACCTCACCCAAAAGGCACAGAAAATGCTGTATTAAATTTTAATATAGTTGCATTTCCACAGTATATGAATGCAAAAGGAGTACACCCTTGAGTGATTTGGAATCCACTCCAACCAACACCAGGCAGGCATGCGGTTCCTGCCTGCTAGCAAAGAGCAAAGCAACGCAGCTCTGCACCCAGCCTAGTGCAGGACTGCCTTCCAAAGTCAGCCGTAAGCCTTGACAAAGCCCATTTATAAACACTAAATATCCAAGATACATAACTAAGTAACTTACTAATTCAGGAAGGATTTACTGAGCAAACCCTAAGCAAGCGTTCGCCCCAGTGGGCACAAAGAAAATGACAAAATAACGTTAACAGTGCTAAGATGGAGATGCACATGCGTCACCATGACAACACAGAGAGGGAAACAACTGCACTTGAGCCAGAGAGTTGGGTCCCAAGGAGCCCAGAGAACCCTAAGACCCTCCAGCCTCCGATGTTCTCTGGGTGCACTAGGCTGCACCCACCCCCCCGCAGGCCTGGTCAGCAGCCCCCACCTTCACCCACTGAGGTTTCTAACCGCACAACCAACACCACGAGGACTCACTGTCTATCTTAAAGCAGACACCCAGGAAAGATCACCTCAAACTGTACTTTTGCTAGATAATCTCCTGCATTTTAGATCCAGGCTCCAGATGGCAACTCTGAAAACAAAGATACGTCAACCTAATTTACAGGCGTTTTTTCAGCTGGCCATTATTTATACTAATAATTACAAAACAACCTGAACTCCACTGCAGCTGGTGGACAACAAGCCTTCTATGATCCACTGGCCCAGCAGCCTGGTGGACCTGCCCGGCATCCCTCCATCTGCCCGTGCTGGTCAGACTGACATGAAGTCCCATGACGATGACTAACAGACAGTCACACACCAGCTTCAGCCCAGAGGAAACACCATGTAAACAGTTAAATACATCTTTAAAAAAGGCAGCTGGCTGCAGCCAATTCCTGGATTAAATGTGGCTCAGGGGCTTCCCTGGTGGTGCAGTGGTTAAGAATCTGCCTGCCAATGCAGGGGACATGGGTTCGAGCCCTGGTCTGGGAAGATCCCACATGCCACGGAGCTACTAAGCCCGTGCGCCACAACTACTGAGCCTGCACCCTAGAGTCTGCGAGCCACAACTACTGAAGCCCAGGTGCCTAGATCCCATGCTCCGCAACAAGAGAAGCCACCGCAGTGAGAAGCCCGCGCACTGCAACGAAGAGCAGCCCCCGCTCGCCGCAACTAGAGAAAGCCTGTGCGCAGCAACGAAGACCCAACGCAGCCAAAAATAAAATAAATAAAAATAAAATTAAAAAAAAAAATGTGGCTCAGAGCGCTTCCCTGGCCGGCGTGGCTCCGTGGGGAAGGAAACGTAGCTGGGCTCCACCTGGACCTGTAGGCTGAGCCACCAGCAGCCGACAAGACAAAGCTTTCCACAGCTTCCGAGGGCTGGCGAAGGACATGGGAGCTATGAACAGGAAGAGGTGGTTCGGGGGGGAAATAGGAAAAAGCGCTCCTGAATTGACAGAAGATGTGAAGCCGCGCATGGCCTCACACACACCTGCCAGACACCCTGCTGTCTCCATCGGGTCAGGGATATCAGTAGCTCCTAATGTGTCCAAATAAATACAGAGACCACCTTTCCAAATTGCACCGAATTTTTTATTACTTACAAATGGCAAACAGTTGCCTAAAATCCTCTCCCCAGAATTAAAGTTAACCTGAAATTGTATATAATAAAATTTATTTTAAAATGACAACCCTTCAGCTTAAAAGAATTAAATACTGAAGTATACTGCATTAGACAGCAATAGAATAAAACAGTGAAGATGAATTACCATAGAAGCCCCCAGAAAAGGGCCTCTAAGCAACATGCCAAGATTTCCACAAACTGGACTCGAGAAGAGCTGCATCTAATGAAACACATGATGAGCTGCTGGGTTCATCCCAAACTAACAAACTACTCAAATTGTACTCAAAAGTAAAGCAAGTTGATACACTGTGAATAAATGAAAACAAATAAGGAACCAGGATTTTGATGGGATGCTGCTTCCAAATTTCAATTAACCCTCAATCCTGTCACCATAAACATTCATTAAAAACGGCCATGGGGAGTCCCCTGGTGGCCTAGTGGTTAGGATTCCGGGTTTTCGCTGCTGGGGCCTGGGGTCAATCCCTGATTGGGGAACTGAGATCCTAAGAGCCGCACGGTGTGGCCAAAAAACAAAAATAACGGCCACACTAGTTGAGAACCTGTGACGTGCGTACCTGTGATCTTCACAGCCACCATATCACTGAGGTAGAACTATGACCCCATTTCACAGATGGGAAAACAGAGGTAAGGACAGGTCACGGAACCTGCCACAGCCACACAGCTGGTAAAGAGCAGCCACAACGGCTGCCAGGACCTGGGCCCATGCATCCCTTTAAACCAACCACCCGCCGCCCCCGACGGAACTCAGTTGTGTCCACTTGCCATCAAGTGCATCCACACAGGGGGCTGGAGTGGGTGCGGGGGACGCCACCTGACCAGCAGCCCCTGGAGGAACAGTCACAGGGCCACCTCCTCTCTCCACCTCACCTCCGCTTCTGGTCTCTTTCTCCTCCCCGCACACTTCACTTTTCCGCTCCTTTGTACCCAGAGCCCCTGAAGTGGCTCCACCGCTTTCAAGAGTCTCAGCGCTGCCCCCAAAGATGCTCTGGCCTATTTGGGACAGGACAGGAGAGAGGGGGGAGTCCCGGCACAGAACAAGAGCCTGAGACCGCCTACTGAGCCCAACTCAGCGGAGAACAGCCAAGGCCGCAGACCGTGAGTCGAACTAAAACCTGTTTTTGCTTTTTCGCTAGAACTCCCATTTTAGACCATTCATGAGCCAATCTGTTAATTTTCCCCCAATAACCGTTAGCATTTATTCTTTGGCTACAGACACCATTCTCCTATGAGTTACTGATAAGATCAAAAGCCTTTTTTTTTTCAAAAGCCTTCTATATCATACAAAACTCATCTCTCTGTCCTCCTGTCATTAAGGCAGATCTCATCACGTCACTCGCTGAGGCGGGAGTTCTTCTGGCTCAAGAGGAAACCCAGCAGTGGCTCACGTAACAAGGGCCCTCGCCTTGTGGTACGAGGGAGCGGGCCTCGGGGAGCAGCGCACACAACACCCTCACGGGCCATGCTGTCACCCACCTGCCTTCACGTGGCTTTCCTCCTACACCCCAAGAAGCTGCTTTGCCACTGGGCATCACGGGCGTGTCCCGGGCAAGAAGAGAGGGTGAGAGGGCTGGGGGTTGTTTGGTTTTTTATCCCAAAAGGGACACCCTCCCCAGGAACCTTGCCAACTCCTCATTCCCTAGAACCTGTCTCCCAGCCACTGCTCGTTGCAAAAATGAGTTTTAAGCTGAGCCCACAGCTTCCCCGAACAAAACCAGGGATTTGTTCGTAGGAAGAAGGGAAAATGGGCATCTTCTTGGCGGCCAGCAGCCGAGAAGCCCCTGCGAGGAATCTCATCTTCCCCCCAACCGAGGTCACCGGCTGCCTCCTCTTCCACAGCCCCCGAGGAAGGTGGGTTTGCCTCACCTATCAGCCATGGTCTATGGGAAATCCTTAGCCTCCGTTAAGGCCAGGTGAACAGAGAGTAAGGTCACCAACAAAGATGCCTGCAACGCCAGCCTGGTCCACCCCTGCTGGGCACAAACAAGACAGCATCTCTCGGCCACAACCGTTTGCACCTGGCACAGAAGCACCTCCTGGGCAACGCTTGTGTGCACAGATGCACCGCAGGCCGGGCCCACCAGGTCCACCTCACTGCCTCATCCCCACCTGACTGGAGCTTTGTTGCACACACAGTTTTTTCCCATGACTTAGGGGTTTACTCAGATACTAACATGCAGAATCTGAAAGGTTGTTAACATCGTCCTCAACCACATTCCAGGCATAGCTCTGAGTGCCTCACGTGTAATAACTTACTGCTACTTAATCAACAAGGAAACCAAGGCACAAAAAGGTTTGGTAACTGCAGGAAATTACACTACTGCTAAGTAGCAGAACTGGGGTTCAAGACAATGTTAACCACATGCCGACCTCGTTCTCTACGCTGAAATAACATCCAGAATTTACAAGATAAAATATCACTACGTAAACAAAGCAAAGGTGGCCTCTAAGTACAGCCCTGGGTGGCTTATTTCTTTACTGCAGGCTGAGACCCATTAGCTCAAAAGTCTGCCGGCACCAAACTCAAACTTTTCACACATCCAATAATGTTTAAATAGCCCAAACAAGCATATCCTAGCCACTGAGAGCCTGCCGCTCTGCCCAGCAATGGGCTCTGTGCCAGGTGGGGACGGGAGGGAGGTGCAGACGGGGACCACACCCTTCGTCCAGGGCAGGTCCAAACCGGAGGGTCAGACAGGCCACGGCACACAGCCACCCTGCAGGAGCCCTGCAGGGTCGAAAAATGTTACCCAGCAAAAATGGGCGCAGCAGGGACCCTGTCAGAGAAAAGGAAGGGCCTGATTAAAGAGAGGGGAAGGGAGCATCCTGAGTCTCCAAGAACCACCAACAGTTTCCTTCAGCCAAACCTGCAGGGTTCCTCAGCCTCAGGGCTACAGACACCTGGTCACCTGCCATGGGGACGTCCTCCGCAGGGTGTGTAGCAGCTTCCCTCTCTCTCCCCACAGGTGCCAGCGTCACCCCAACCGCAGCCCCAACAATCAAAAATACCTCCAGGGCTTCCCTGGTGGCACAGTGGTTAAGAATACGCCTGCCGATGCAGGGGGCATGGGTTCAAGCCCTGGTCCGGGAAGATCCCACATGCAAAGAAGCAGCTAAGCCCGTGTGCCATAACTACTGAGCATGCTGTAGAGCCCGCAAGCCACAACTACTGAGCCCACGTGCCACAACTACTGAAGCCTGAGCACCTAGAGCCCATGCTCCACAACAAGAGAAGCCACCACAACTAGAAGCCCGCGCACCACAACGAAGGGTAGCCCCCGCTCCCTGCAACTAAAGAAAGCCTGCACGTGGCAACGAAGACCCAATGCAGCCAAAAATAAATTAATTAAATAAATAAATTTTTTAAAAAGATACCTCCAGAAACATCCCATGTCCCCTGCCCTGGGCGCTGAGGCCAGGAACCACTGGGCCCAGCAGGTGGACAAGGCGGATTCGTGGAGCGTGGGCTTGGAGGGCTCTGAGCAGCTTAAGAGGAAATGTGTTTTTTGTTTCTGTGGGTTTTGCTCCCAGGACTGGCATGATCAGCGCTCTCCTTAGGACAGCAGGTGGAAGACATTACAGAAGAGACGACCCATCTGGATCCTCATCGCCTGGATCCACGGAGAAGGAGGCAGAGGCTCGACACATGGTGGCAGTGGGGAGCCACCATGCCTGACCCTCAGGTCTGCGCATGCCAGGGGCCCTCGGTCACCTGGTGTGGGGATTCTTACAGTGACCCTGAGAGGTGGCTGTGACTGTCCCTTTCTCTAGAGGAAGAAATTGGTCCAAAATCAACACAAGGATACGGGTTCATCTCAAAGCCTGGGTCCCTCCTGGGCATCAGGGCCACCCTGGACACAGACCCGCCCCTGGCGCTGCAAGAATGGAGGTGGGGAGCCCAAGATCCAACCCCCCTCCACCTGCCAGAGGCCAGGTCGAGGGTGGCCACCCACACAGACACCGCCAATCAGACACTTCATAGATGGATCTGGGCTTGAAGGACGACGCTAAGGCCTGACTATGTGGAAAATAGGTCCACTGTTCCTGTGCATCAGACTCAATGTCGTTGCTGGGCTGCCACCTGCGGGGTCACCAAACGTGAGTCACAGGAGGTGTCCTCAAGGAGAGGCTGAGACTAGAGCGCTTTATGGAAAGCTAACCACCAGTTCTGTGTTAAGTTCGTTCTAACTAGATCTGCACTAAATTCTTCCCAAGTTTTGGTACTCCGAGCTGAGGGCAAGAGACAGGTTCCACGCTGGGAAGTGGACCCTGGCACGTCCTTCTCCAGGGGTGGCACCTGCTCCCCAAGGGGCTGCTGAAGAGCGTTCGCTTTCTCGTCCATAAAACAGCAAAGCTGGACCCAGCTGTCCTGTCACTGTAAAAATCTGTGCTGTAAAATCAAAGGTGCTCACAGACTCGGCCCACATCTCTATCCCAAGAAACACAACATGAGGTTAATGAAACCACACAATCAGCACCAATCAGAACGGAACTGACTGCTTTGCTTTTCTGGTGTTTCTCTTTGTTTAAATAATCAAAGATACTTGTACACAAGGAAAAACTGCACTATGGAGCTGAACAAAAAAAAAAAACAATTTTCTTTCTAATTAAAGATTTTTAAATTCTCCCATATACTTTCTTTAATAGTTGTAATTATAGCTCTATTTCATGTGAAGCACTTCAACTAAATGAGAGGTTAATTATACAGACTGTGGTAATTATGAAAAGTAAAATAACATATAAAATGTCATAATGAATAATTAATAAGACCTCTTTGATCTGGTTCAGACCAAGGTTGCAGAGCTAACAGGCTCCGTCTGTCTCTTTGGTATGGGGACAATCTCACTACATAAATCAAGTATCTGGTACCAAAAGCAGGAGTTCATAATAAGCATTTAACCTTGCCTTAAAAATAAAGGTAAGAAGTTCTGATTTGTTTCATACTTAAACAGATATCCCAACAGTGAGGCATGGTGACTAACGTACCTTGTGGTACAGAACAAAGACAATATATTTGTGGCAGATGTTCTAGGATTCCCTTCTACATCCTGCTAGACTGTGTTATAGGCTCGTCACATGACATGAAAACCTTCAGGAAATAGACACTGTGGTAAACACGAAAGTAGCAGCAAGGAGGGACCTTGCCCTCAAAGAACATTAAGACTTCTTAGTGGGTAAAATAATTAATTCACGTAACTCAAATCAATAATTAAAATTATTTCATATATTATTAATATAATTAAAGTAACAAATTAATTCAAACAATTCACATTATTAAAATTATTTCAATTATGAATTTAATTTAATTTTAAGTAATTAAAATTAATGCAAATTGTTTCAATTATTTAATTAATGTAGTAAAATAAGTCAATTTTTAAAAGTACCATTTTCTTTGGAACTTTCTATTTGTTGCATTTCACATCTTCTAGGGAAAGCATAGTGAGTATTCTGGAATCTTATTTTCCCAGGCTTTTGTCTGTCCCTTGGGGATTTATAGCTTTGTAGCAATCTCCATTTTAATTTAATCTGCATAAGAATAGATCATCAGCAGGGACTCCATTTTGATTCAAGAACAGTGACACCCATGATCACATTTGAAACACAGTTAACTATCAATGTTAATACTGTTTTAATGTGTCACTTTGTGACAACCAGCAGCCACACCAGGAGCAGAACAGTCCACAGAAGGTCCTTCCTTAAGGAGTGGACCTTTAGAGGGAACACTAAGGAGTTTTTCAAACTAATTTTACATTGAGACAAATCTTTATCAAACGTTCGTTCACTCAATGCTAAACACCCCCTTCTCCAGCCACCCCTTAAGAGGCATCTAAAATTCAGGAAAGGAGTAACCTTTTCAATATATACTTCAGTGATGTATTCCGAGGCAGAGGGCTTTTCACCTCCACATCATTAAGTATGAAGTTCGGTGAAGGCATTTTAATATTTTTATTCAGGTCCAGGATAGAAAACAAAGCATCACTTCCACTCGAATACTCTACTTAAAATGTAATTTTCCAATAAGTAAACCACCAATATTCCATAACCAACATTCCAAAGGACTTCTGAAACCTTTAGAAACTAGTAAGTAGGATCAAATGTTATTTTTAATTTTGGGGTTGGGGAGAATAGAGAGCACATGAGTAAATTAAAATAATGGAATTAATAAAAGAGATGGTGTAATTCTATAAAGCAACATTGAAGCAGGTTTCAGAAAAGGCAGACTGAGGTCATAAAAACACAGAGAGTCCCTTTTCTATTGAGGTCTGAGATGAGATAAACTATTAAGATGAAGAATGTTATATAGAATGTTATAACTCTTATCTCAGAAAGGTAGTGAGGACCAGTCCACTAACTTCGGCACCACCGGGGGCAGGACCACCCGGGGCAGGACCACCCAGGGCAGGACCAGAGCTCAGCTGGGTGGCTTCTGCCTGGGAGCCGCTCAACCTAGTCACCCATCATCACACTGAACTCAAAACTGTTTTTGCAGAAGCGCCTTCAAGGGGACAAGCACCCAGTCCTTCCATTTCGGTGGAGATGTAGCTGGTGATGGCTCTGTTTTTAAGACACTTTTAATAAAATACTTTATCCTAAAATGACTCTACATTCCTTCGCGTTACTTCAATGTTTGGGCACACGTCACATCCCAGTCCTGGGTGCCTTTTCAAGGGAGACCTGGGTCCATGTGTGCTCTGGGATGCAGACACTGGGCAGGAGGAGGGACACCGGGGGACAGCGTCTCTCTCGACACTTGGTAAAATGAAAAGAGTTGATGTTCTGACTGACAACCATGCCTCCATCACCACCAGGACATTTTACTGTGACTTACTCATTTGGAAACCCTACCCAAAGCAGGAGGCTGGCACACGGGGAGGGAGCCACAAAGGGTACCTGTGAATCAATGTGAAGAAACGTGTTCAAATCCCCAAAGAGAGGCACGTACACAGCTCTTCTCCTTAAACCCTTGTCTCTCTCCTGGCTTCACCCCTTGTAAGGACGATTCTACGGTCCCAGCAGCCCAACCTCCTCCCAGAAGGTCCCCCCAGATAGTCTCCACTATCTCAAACTGTCTCGGGTTAGCCTGGCCTGAGTTCCACTGGTGATGAGGCTTACATTTATAAACCCTAGTAATCAAAGAACATGAAGCCTTCCCATCTGGGCAGTCTTTTTTTAGTAACCAAATTAGCAGCATTTCATTGGCAGAAACACCAACAAAAATATCAGCGTCTACATAATGCCTCCTTCTAGACACTCAGACCTCACACTCACAGCACAGCCGGGGGAATTGCCTTGTCCCCTTCACTTCTAACCTCTCCTGACATCGTATCTCTGAGCTTCACAATGTGTCATTTTCCACCTGCCTGTATGAACCAGCTGCACTAACCAGCCTCTACCCACAGTGGTAGCAGCTCATGAAAATTCAAAATGACACCAGAGAGTAGGAAGGTCCTAGTTGGAAATGTCCCCCCTCCCTTTCTTCCAGGGATGCCAAGTGAGCCTCTTCAGTGGTTGAGGGTGTTGGCACTGAACTAACCTTCGATCTAGCCCAGGCCACTGCTTAATATTCATGTAGAAATGATGAACCACCAAAAAACTAAAGTTCCTTAGGAAAAGATGCTCATGAAACTGTCAACATCCTAAACTCTTCTGAAAGTAGCACAGAAGTATTGCGTAAAATGTAAAGCAAGTTTGATCAAAAGTCCGTCCTCAACAATCCACCTACGTAAATCTTTATTCAAATTGGCCCCAAACTCTTCAAGATTCAAACAGCCTGTGATGATGGTGTCTAGGAGCAATCATAAACACGCAAGATTTAAGCAAACTTTCCAGTTTCACTGAATCTAGCTCAGGCATTCACCTTGAGAAGAGTGGTCCCCTTGACGCACAAAACACACAAAGAGGAGTTTACAAACGGTGGTAACAGACACCCCCCTTTCCAACCTGAGAGAAACAGGGAGACGGGGAGAATGTCACAGATTTTTATCATCACTAATGCTGAAGAAACTCACAATATAAATTGCTGAGTGTTCCTGATTTAACGTAATAAAAAGAGGTTACTCTTCACCCCCCCTCCAAAAAAAAAAAAAAAACATATACACACACCAGGAGTAGGTCTGACAATTTCCTGGCTGTCTATAAACAGGCTGTTGATATAAAGGAACTACAGCCATGGGACTGATTTTCTACAGGTACAAATCCTGTCCCAAAGGCCCACTTAGGTGGCTAAATGGACTCTGTTCTTCCTGACAGACAGAAAACATCACCAGCGTCAGGGCAGCATGTCTAGGACGGTTGGACCGATGTCCAAGTCGGACACCGAACGAAGACCCAGGGCTCAGGCAGAGGAGAGGAGCCGGTGGTTCATCTCAGACAAAAACAAGCAGCAGCAGAGTGGCAGGGTCACGGTGAATAGGCAGGAGCACTTGTAGCACTGAGTGAGCTGAGCTGGAACGGAGATGTCTGCCCCGTGCATCTCCTGTTCTTCCAAACAGGGAGGAAATGACCGCAGGACACAGGCCTGCCGCTGTCAGGAAAGGCACAGAGACAGACCAAGCAGGATCACGTTCCGCCTCCCTGGAGTCTGGAGCCAAGGCCACCTTGGGGGCTGCACAAACCAGTGGGTCCTGAGAGCCATGCCCAGGAGGGGTTCCAAGCCCCCAGGGAGAGGGGGTCCTGAGCCCCCTGGGGGAGGAGACAGACAGTTCCTTCGGTCACCCGTCCAGGGCACGGTTACAGGGCACCCACTGCAGCCAGTGCTCTAGCTGGGTGACCCCAGCTCTGGCTGACCCTGAGGAAGGCACAGTCCAGTGGGGAGCGAGGCACAGACACCCGCGCCGTGAAGGGCACAGGAAGGGCACACAGAGGGCCACCCTCAGGGGTCGAGCACAGTCGTTTCTCGCCCAGGGTGTAAAGATGACCGTCGACACAGACCAACTCAAACAAGATGTCTGTATCTGAGGGAAACTGTTAATATAGACATTAAAACAGGCAGTGCTTAAATTTTTAGAAATTGTTTCTCTAACCAATTCTCCAATTTTTAAGACAATCCACACTAAATAGATATGTTTAGTATCATTTACACTTTTAACTATGCACAAAATAACTTTATGAGAAAGGAAAACTACGTGGGAAACCCAAAGGGAAGAAATCCTACAATGAATCATGAGAATCACATCACAAATACTTACACAGACATACCCTGTATCTCAATCCGAAAGTGCAGCTTGGTATTTTCTCTTAATTTCCAGATTTCTTATTTTCTCCTACTTTTAAACATACTAAAAAACTGAAACGACGCTACAATTGAAAGTACCCAAACTTTCTCCACGTGGATCCAACAACTGTTAATATTTAGTTATGTTTACTTTGTCATCTACTGACCCACCCACCCAGCATCCCCCTTCCCCCAG
The DNA here is from genome assembly GCF_949987515.2 of Delphinus delphis. Taxonomy (NCBI): domain Eukaryota; kingdom Metazoa; phylum Chordata; class Mammalia; order Artiodactyla; family Delphinidae; genus Delphinus; species Delphinus delphis. Next base: position 98,371,396 of record NC_082684.1, on the reverse strand, counting down.
GCCCACTGAGGGGTAAGTGGGAGACTTCTAACTGCTCACCCAGACATTTCCTAAGAAGTAGGATACTACACAACCACAAACCAGCATCACACATAAGACAATTAACAATAATTTCATATTATCATTGTCCAGTTTATAATCAAATTAGCTCAATTAACCCAAAAATGTCTCTTACAGCTGTTTCTTCTCCAAACCAATCCAACCCAGGTCACAGCTGCATTTGTTTATTCTCTTTTCACTGGTAACAGTCCCCGCCCCTCCCCGTACCCCACCCCACACTCTCTATTTCCCAAGGTCCTCACTTTTTCACGAGTCCCAGGCAGCTGTCTCGAAGAACGTCAGTACTCTAGACGGTCTCTTCCTCAGCAGTCACCACGCTGTTCCTCTCCCCACCCACACCTCCCACTCACGAGAATCCAGGTAAACTCTTCAGAGCAACCTGGCTGACTGGGGTCACGTACTGCCTACCACAGTGCACAATCACGGCCACCCCACCCTGATAAATCACAAATAGCTTTCGAGGGATGCTGGGTGGGTGTCTTGCCTACAAAGTCTGAAAAGCTCAGGCGCGCTTCACGCTGCATCCCACCGGAGACGGGCGCTGCCCTGTCAGGGCACCAGGGCTGCCTGCTCAGTAGTCAGCAGCCTCTTCACCGAGAAGAGCACTTCCCTCTTTTCAGTTAGTTCCCAGCTACCACCCCTATCCACCCCCCCACACACACACACACACTTCCAGCATCCAGGGAAGACCCTCACCAGAATCAGCCACTATGCTGGGCTTAAAGATGCTGACTGACCACTTCCATCACTTCCTCCTGGACCAGCCTCAGTAAATAAGAGATCCTTTCCCAGCTCACCCCTTCCCTTTTGCTTTACATGTGGACTTTTACTTGTTTTTTTCTAACTTGTGAACTTTTATTTCTTCAGTGCCATGTGGTGAGTAATAATCACTGTTTTGACACACAAAATTTGGCGTTAACTTCTGCTCTTGTGTAAGTATTGCTGTGAAAACATAACACGTAATAAGGTGATATTCACATTATTTTTACAAGGCATACTTACAAGGCTTTATGTATCACAAGATGATTTAAGTGATCCTAATCTGCATTTCTCCAGGACTTAGGGCTGTTTTTTCCAGACCCATTTCCTACACCACTAACACGCCAAGGTCCGTGGGGAAGGCATTTATCTGAGTATTTGGTAAACGTTCCCCTCGTGCTATAAAACTCTCCTGAAAAGAGAGCACAGCCAAGGCTGCAGGGCCCCTCACCTGCGTCTGTAGGACACTCAACCACAGATGCTGACATGGAAGAGACACAAGCAGTGTGGGTCTTCATTCTCCACAAGGTTTTCTCCCCCCACAGATATTTGTGAGATTTCCTTCCAACCTTCTCAGTATTCTTCAGTGGCTAAGATCACAGATTTCATCCACATGTTTTTTTCTCCAAATACTTCTATATTCCTCATACAATATTACCTTAATTTTCCTCCATGACAAATTACACGATGCCCATCGGAATAAGTGTCAAGTTTCAAAGACGGGGCAAGAACCAGGTCAGATCATACTGTTACGTCAGATTCTAGACGGTTCCCAAACAGGGAAGGAAGTGGCACAGTCCTCCTGGATGTTTGAGGCAACAAGACGTGAGAGCAAAGGCATCACCTGACGAAAAAGGCCAACCAATTCGCAGAAGACAGTGCTTGTGCTTCTGAGACAGCTCAGGATGACGTGGAAAGAAAGAAGCTTCAGACACGTGAACGCAAGCGTCTTCCCAAAGGGCCAACGACCAATACCCACCACTTCCATCCAAGACTGCCCAGTGTTCCTCGTTCTGGTAGGTGATTGTAAATTCCAAGATCTCCCGTGTTTTCACTGCTCAGAAGGCCAAAATCACCATTAAATTCGTTTTCTCTCTTTTCCAAAGTTTAACAAGGGAGATTTAACTAAAAGAGATAACTAATCTGGTAGGAAATAACCAAATCTCTTGCCCAAGGACTACCTCCAAAACAGAATGTGAATATCTCCTGACCCTTCCTTCATTCTGAGAAACTGCGGGCACACAGCCCTGACTCACGCAAGAACATGTGTGAGCATCGGGCAAGAAGGGCCTGCCATCACCTGTGTGCCGAGTCTGAGAAAACACTTTCTAGTAAAAATAAAACACAACTACTGTGCCAAAGCATCTTGCTTAATCATCTCTAAACCAAATTCTAAGTGCATTCTTATTCCAGAGATAGAAGTAACTGTTTAAAAATATATATGAACAGTGACTAGGGAACTAGGACAGAAGCATCCAATCCATGATTGATGAATAAATGAATTTCAAAAATGTTGAGAAGAGTACATGCTATTTAGGAAAATGCTATATAATTTGACATCCTAACTATACAGCTGCTCCTTCATACTGAGAGCAGGTTTTGCTTCAGTTAACTGAAGAAAAGGTAAATACTTCTAATGAGAAACCAGAAGTCTTTACAAAGAGTAATATCATAGTGCAATCCAATCGTGCATGATAATTTAGCCCAAATATTTAAATTCCCAAAGCACAGTTCTTGCAAAACAAGACATTAACATGAATAAATACATCACCTTTAGCAATACAAGAAAACATAAGCTTCTCCTGGGAGGTGACAGGGCTGTACTGCGAGTTCCAGGCAGAGGCTACCTCCCATCATGGTGATAAACGTTCCAGAGCCAGGCAGCCTCTTGCCCACATCTGGACGCTCTGCTAACAGCAGCCGGGGTCCTGGCGCCCCAGACAGCATGCTTCCTGGTCCTCTGCCCTTTGGAGCAGGCAGTGTGCCCACTGTCGACGAGGCTGAGGCCTGATAAGCTGGAATCCTTGTCCAGGCCACACACAGAAGTAGACTCACTAGATCTCATCCTGACGTGGGCAGGAAGCTTGGCTGCCGGGCCGCCGCCCCCTCCATGCCTGAGCCCCCCATCCCATCCCCCACGAACCCACAGGCTCCGCAGCCAGAGGTCTGCCCTCCCCCACAGGGCCCGACCCTGCCTGACTGTTCCCCAGACGGAGGGCCCAGGCCACGTGCAGAGGGCACCCAGGTGACATGGGTGACCGTGCCCAGACAGGCTGCCGCCTCCTGCCCAGGCTGCCAGAGGCCTTGCCTGGTCCTCAATTTGCTTCCTGGTCTCCATAGACGGAGAAGTGCATCCACACAGTAGCAAAAAGCAGCCTTTAGAAGTAACGTCCACAGAGACAACACTCCCAGACGCCAGGGTCCCGAGCACTGGTGACAGGACAGCCACAGCTGCAGCTCTGGCCTAGGAGCCTCACCTCGGGAAATCAGCTCGCGGTAAAAAACAACCCTGGCACGCGGCACTGAGAGCCAGGCTGCCCTGAAACGAGCATAGCAGGTGGACCTCAAATTCCATGCTGCCAGGAGGGGCTGGTGGGAAGAGGACAGAGAAACGGCAAGGCCTGCCTCAGACAGCAGCCCCGCCAGCCACAGGCCATGGAGACAGAGATGCCCTGACCCTGAAGGGCCCGTGTCAAGGCAACGGAGAGCACGTGACCAAAAGGGGCCGGGTGCGTGCACATGCATAGCACGTGTGTGAACATGCACTATCGCATGATCATATGGCCGCGTTTCTCTTCTGTGACTTTGTTATATCCCAGTTGGCATACTGAGACTTTCTTAAGATACAGATTCTTCCACCCTTCCTATCAAAAAAGGGGGTGTGGGGAATAGGTCCAAGGTCATTCCCAACAAATTATTGATAGTTGAAGTGAAAAATCTGTTCTAATCTAAAAGGATCTCAAGGTCACACCACATTCCTCTAGGTCAGACCTGAGACATGCCTTCACCTACCCCACGGCCTGTGTGATCTCAGAGGATTCGCTCCTGAGGATGGTTTACAGGGCAAACCCCTGAGGCCCATTTGTGCTCTGAGGTCACCGGAGCTGGGGCGTTGGGACCTACGGGCAGGCCAACCACACAGTAAGTCTAACCAAAGCACAGCCGGGCAACTCAGTCTGTCCTGCTCACTGCGTCACCGTACTTGTGGCTTTTGTTCAGTAATCCAGACCCCAGGACCCTCCTGCCAGCTCACAGAAACACCCTTCTCTCCTGCTGGGCTCCCGAGAAAATGTCAGTTGGTCGACACTCGGCGGGCTACGGGTGTAGTCCTGCTAGACCGCTTGTATTCTAACTGACCAGGGTGAATGGTTTCATATCCTGCTCCAATATGCAAAGACAGGAAGTACAGAGCTCACTATAATTCTAAACAGTGCCTACCAATTTGAAATCTTTTCTAAACACGATGAAAGAAATCATTTTTCTTACCATACCCGTTTTAAGAAAACGTTTCTATTTTTCTGCCGCACAATACTGTAACTAGCTGTTTCAGAACCTGGCCTCTTTATGTTGGAAATTCAGCAGAAGCCTGGTTCTCCGCAGCCAGTAAACCAGAGCTTCTGAACCCTGAGCTTCACTGGAATTGCCCAGAGGGCAAAGGGCGTATCAAAGGCGGGAGGGGGCTCCCTCCCCGAATCTCTGATTCTGAAGATCTGGGAGGGACCAGAGAGTTTGCATTTCTAACAAGAGCCCTGGAACCACGGCAGGTGGGCACGTTTACAGGGCAAATGTCCACAGACCACGTCCACCGGGTGCCAATTTACACCAAAGTAAGAAGCAGGTTTCCCTGAACAGGTTGTGTCCCTAACGACATGTCGGAACCAGCTCCTTCTAGAACAGCTTCTCTCTTTGTCCAAAGTAACAGCCTCAGGCCCGGCACCGTCGCAGGGTGGGGTCTGCAGGGCCTCCCAAGTCTCCATGAGACAGGACAGTCGCTTCTGCCTTTACTCTAAACCACAGCTGGTGTTCCCCAGAGGCTAATTTAGGAAAGGAACATAATACAGACACGTGTGAACTCCACTTTCCCCACACTCTGCACGGACTCCACAGAGGAAAGTAAAAACAGATCTAACCACCCAACACGGGAGCCCATGGAATAAACCGCCCGCCATCCCACACGACATGTCACAGCAGAGCGCTGAGGTCACGGTCTCAGACCTAATTCACCAGACTCATCATTCTGATCACAGACCATTCGAATTGGAAGGGATGTGTCTCCATCGTGACGCTTCCACCAAGTCCATTTTCATCAATAAATACACATTAGACACCGATGATGCACAGGGAATCCCTTCTGGCCACCCAGTGCTACCCATTCCATACTGAATTCTGGCCGCTCTGTGATGTTACACGTATCAATACTTTTTACCATTTATCCCCCCAGTTTTCAAAAGAACTCTCATTTGATGCACTTGCTTTATTAAATCTTACTTCATGCTTTTAAGTCAGGGGAAATATAAGAAGTGAAAGGCTCACTTGAGGGTGGAGCAAGGTCACAGAACTGGAGAGAAACGTGCCAAAGCACATGTGTTACTTGAGAGAAACACAAGGAGGACGGGTAACAGGGAAACAGCTGTACCACTCTCTCCACCTGGATCCAACGACTCCAACTCCACTCACAGTGGAGAAGGACAAGCAATTCACACAGTGCGGAGGCACAAGACAGTGCAGGACGCTGTCTTAAAAGATAAAACAATTTAAAAGACTGTGACTATGTAAGCTGACTTGTTATTTATTTTTTTGTTTTGTTTTTGATTTTTTTTTTTTTTTTTGGCAGTACGCGGGCCTCTCACTGCCGTGGCCCCTCCCACTGCAGAGCATAGGCTCCGGATGCACAGGCTCAGTGGCCATGGCTCACGGGCCCAGCCGCTCCGCGGCATGTGGGATCTTCCAGGACAAGGGCACGTGTCCCCTGCATCGGCAGGCGGACTCTCAACCACTGCGCCACCAGGGAAGCCCTGACCTGTTCTTTAAAATGAGAAAAGACACTGTAGTAAAAAGTCCTCGGCACACCCCAGAGGACAAAGGACGTGCCACCCGCAGGGACAGGACGGGGAAACTTGGTCCAGGGAGAGGAGCAGCAGCAGGGGTGCTGGGAAGGCAGGTATCCAGCAGCTTTTCCCCGACGTTCCTAACAACCAGACACTGACAGCGATTCCGTCTTAATTAAGTTACCTGTGTCCTGGGCTCTAAAAAGAGTGAGACTCACTGGTGAAACCCTACTCCTCCAGACAGCGTTCCAGACATGTTAGTGAAGAACACGATCTGCAGACTCACCTCCAGAGGGTGGACCGGAACCGGCTCCTGCCCGGGCATCAGCCACCCCACCCCCGCAGGGGAACCGCACGCAGGACCCCTCGCTTCTGGGAGTCGGGCGGCTCGGTAGAAACGGCATCCAGGCGGCAGCTTCGCTACAAGCTCCGCTGCTTCTCAAAAGTCCTGATGGAGACAGGGAAGTAAACTAACGCGGCCACCGACGCCTCAGACACAGTCAAGCTGCGAAACCCGGCATCGCAAGACCCAGCGTCCGTGGGACAAGGGCCAAATGCACCTGGAAACGTGAGCGACAGTGAAGTGATGGTAGGGACGGACTGACGGCAGAGATGGAGATGGAAGGGCTTCAGGACTGGTGAGAAACACAATCCAGAAAGACGGAGCCGAATGTCACTGTCATCATGAAGACAAAGGGAGAAAAGACTGAAAACAGTCAGGAGGGAAAACACGATACAAGAGTCGAGCCGCCTCATATTTCGCCTCCACTACACTGAGTCCCCAGAGAAGTGGCAGACACAGGCTCTGACGGGCGAGGGCTGGCAAAGCGGCCCCGTGTCACCCGAGCTCCCTTCCTGCCACACTGACCCAAGGACACGCTCTCATCAAAATGGAAATCAAAGCTCAGAAATGACTGTGGGGTATCCTTTCCCCGGGGGGACCCCAAACTCAGGAATTAGCTCAGACAGACTCTGACCCCAGGTCGCTCCCCGGCATGCCTCCTGTCTGCCCCATCCCCACATCCAAGAAGTGTTTAGGAAATTATTTACTCTTTACAAAAATTTATATTTAAGTATATAAGAAAACCAAAAAAATTATAGGGCATGAATGACTTGGTGGGATTACGAGTAATTTTTAAACAAAAACATCTCAATTTTCTACGGTAAAACATATACTACTTTTAACAGTAAAAGTGTTTTTTAAGTCATCATGGACAGCAACATATATGCAGTATGATCACCGTACAATAAAAAATAAACAGCAAACACCAGGACATCAACATACTGATGATGTTTCTCTCTCAATGGAGGGAAGGCGGGGGGCTGTTTTCCCCTCTATTTTCTTATATTAACAAGTGTGCTACTTTTGAAATGCAAAGTAAAACAAACTCCAGTTTAGGAAACACTGTCAATCAGCACGTAAGCCCTCCTCCTTCAAAATGCTATCCCACCTGTCACTCTGATTTCATGTTTTAAATCAACTGGACTTTTTTCCTAGAAAGTAGCACATAGTATAATTATTTTTTAAATTAAAGTGAATTAACATTCATGCTCACTCAAATACATTCTGGAAAGGGGATGTGTAAAAGCTGGGGTGACACTCGTTTTGTTCTCCAGGAGACACTGGCCCTGTGTCGGCTGGATGCCCATGAGGGAGAGGAGCCCCCGCCTGCACCCTCCCCAGCCCTGACGGGGACCCCGGAACAGAGCAGAACGTCAGCCACCTACAGACACCTGGGAGCCACTCGACCGCTGATAATCGCGAGGAACCCAAATCACCCACACCCACCTCTACACCCGGGAGGGATGAGGACCCCCAGTACCAGAAGGCACCGGAGCCCCGAGGGAAGGGTGGTCTGTCCACTCTCTAAGCACACAAAGACATTCCAAGAAAAGACAACCTCGTTACAAAAGAAATAAGTGCAATTTTATCTTTGCTGTCTAATTTTATAATACTTGATTATAACGCACATTAATTTTTATAGTAATTACTAAAATGATTCATGATGCATTTGCCATATTAAGCCAAGCAACTGAAAAAACCAAAACGCACAAGTAGAATTTTATATGTTTGTAATAGTGTACGTTAGACTATCCAATTATTTTAAATTGGAAATCCAGCTCATTAAATCTGATTCTTGTCTGATTCTCGAGGTGCGCGCACACACAAGGGAGAAGTTTAAGGTATCTTTTTTTTTACTTCCGAACTTCCCACAGACCCTCTTCGTTGAGAATTTCCATTGCTGGAATTACATCCTACTCCTTGGGTTGAAAAACCACTTTATTAATACTTATGAATAATAATATTTGTTTTTCATAAGCAAGCTTGAACATAAGCGATGAGGCCAAAGCTTGAACATAAGCGATGAGGCCAGAGGTGGGGAAGGACAGGAAAAAGGTGAGTAAAAATACTTTTAAATTAAAATACTGGGGCTTCCCTGGTGGCGCAGTGGTTGAGAGTCTGCCTGCCGTTGCAGGGGACACAGGTTCGTGCCCCGGTCCAGGAAGATCCCACATGCCACAGAGCGGCTGGGCCCATGAGCCATGGCCGCTGAGCCTGCGCATCCGGAGCCTGTGCTCCACAACGGGAGAGGCCACAACAGTGAGAGGCCCACGTACCGCAAAAAAAAAAAAAATTTTAAATACTGCACTTCCAAGTGTGTTACCTTTATTTTTATTAATTTTCAGATAAGTTTATATCTGATAAGGAAATAATTCTTCCTACTGGAAAAGGAAAAAATTAAATAAATGTAATATAATGCAACTCACTTAAAGCAAAACACCAGAAAACCAACTTTTTCTTTTCTCACATTATCCAATAATTCTCAGATTTGGAGTTTTGTCATGTTAGAGCAAATGCCATGAATTAGAGGGAAATCAGAAGTCAGAGAACACAGCATGTGAGTGTTATTCGAATTCTCCATGAATAATTAAGTCAAAGATCATGTTCAGAGGGCCATAAGATGAAATTAATTTACATTTAGTTTAAACCAAAATCCCAAATCACTTGCCAAATGATCCTCTATTTTAAATAAAGAACAGGTTCTTTCCGGCAGAAAATCATTAAACTTTTTATGTGAGGTAAGAGAATGCCCTGCTTACACCGAACATGCTCACGGCCCCGTAGGTGACCATTTGCCACCAACATTCCAGTGTGGCACTGCCCTGTCACACCCAGTAACACAGCCACATGGGAGGGGGTGGAGATGGCACCTGTGGTCCCGAGCACGGGTCCACCCCAGCCGTCCAGCAGGGCACACGGTTTCCTCACGGGCAGAGCCCTCACTCTCCATCTGGGAGGGGGCGTGCCGCCTCCAGGTCCACCCAGAGGCCCTCCCGCTCGGCACCAGACACTGGGAGCCTTCGCCTCTGCCCCGCCCGGCTCTCGGCCCCAGCCCCCCAAGCACCACCAGCCCCTTTCATCCCAGGCACGCCATCCCCTACTATATCAGGGGCCACATCTGTCTCTCATTTCTATCTCTGGCCCAGCACTCAGCTCAAGGAACTGCACCACAAAACTCTGGAATGACGGAATGATGGACTGAATAAATAAAAATGGTCGGTAAAAAACAGAAGACATGGTAGAATGTATGTGAACATTACAATTATACAATAAGGATCCATATGGAAGGTACTATGGAAAAGAGTTACATTTTTCTTTAACTGTGTTTCTATGCCGTTCCAATAAAATATATTTTAAAAAAATATTTCCCCAAAAAGGTACATCTTTTATACTATAAGAATATATGCCCCTGAAAGCAACGTGGAACATTTATTTAAATGAATTCACATCCTTAAAGTTTTTCCTTATCCAAAATTCTGGGGGGTTTCCAAATACCATCCTTGGCACAGAAAAAATCTCTCCATTTAAGCATCGTGGGGCGTGTAGCTGCTAGACAAGCAGTACAGCAATCCCCACCCGAGATCTGTCACCACGGTGAAGGGACGAGTGAAAAGTAACTTATGAAGGAAACTACAGAAAGGAAGGAATCTCTAGAACTCAAGGGTACAAAATAAAAGGAAACATTAGGACATTCCTGAGGAACACCATATTAACAGTCCTGAAATACACAATGAACCCTACTTTCCAAGAGCTGGCACCATAATAACATGAACAAGACCCCAGAACTGGAATGGGGTGCATCTCAATGACTGCTGCACATCCCCGGGGGACCCCCCCCAGGGAAAGGCCGCAGCCAACCACCCCACTTCCACCGCCGCCCTGGACTGCTCGTCTGCCTCCTCACGCAGGGTGAGCCCTGGTGGGGCCCCGAGAGCTGTGGCCCCTCAGCCCAGAGCAGCGCCTCCCCTCGGAAAGCCACACCTGCTGTGCAGGAGGCACACCAGGAGCCCCGGCCACCTCTGCCCAAGACCTGGGACCCCAACCTCTCGTGACCAAGAAACTGTCATCGGTTGAAGCTGCTCCACGCTCACATCCACTCGTCACCACAGCCAGGCCGACCCACCACTCAAATCCCACTTCAATCACTTGCTTTGAAAAATAAAATCACAGAAAAGTAACAGGTAGGCACTCCTTCGCACCCACTCCCAAATCCCCTCCCCACTTCCAAGCATCTTTATGCACATTTTCCCCACTCACATGAACTCAGAAAGATTGCATCTTTTTTTTTTTTTTTAACAGAAATGGGATCATGGGAGATGACCCTTTTTGTCCCGTTTCTCTGCTTTCTTGGGCACTTTTCCCAGCCAGCAAACACAGATCCTGCTCCTTCTTTCTTAGCAGCTCCAGTGCGGTGCAGGCTGCACTGTAATTTCCATCCTGCTAAACTGCGGGTATTTCCCTAGACGCCTCAAACCCTTGCCATGTAACAGGAGGTCATGACTCCGGGGGGCCCCCGCCACAAGCCGGGACAGCCAGACCTCTCTCGGCCAAGCGGAGGCAACCTGGAGGTCCCCCAGAGCCCGGCACAGCCCGGACAGTGAGGAACAAAAAGGCACACATTTGACGTTACGGTCACCACTTCCTCGCCCACAGGGTGCCTTCATCTGTCACTGTGCATCCGTGAGTGGCAGGCGGCGTGGAGCCTGAGGGGGCGGTTGACGTGGGGCAGGAGGAGATCTACCAGCCACCCCGCCTTAACCTCAGGTGGTAAAATGGACAATCACACGTGGGAGGGGGGTCTTCCAGCTGTGGTCACAGTCAGTCACTCACACTCCGGAGCCATGCATTTGTCTGCTAGCACAAACGGTTCATCCTACTCTCCTGCACAGGGTGTGAGCGGAATACCCAAAACCCAGGGCCACGAGACTCAGTACACTGCGGCGGGATGTCTCCCGGCGTGTGGGAGGATGGCCCTGGCATCTCCGTTCAATACTAAGTGTTTCCAGATTCGGGGTGTAAGCACGTCACTGAGAACCATCGTTCATGTTTCCTCCTACTGACAACCACTCATTTCTGGTTAGAAGACAACATCTGGATGTCTAGAGACTGAAATTTTCCAAGAAAAATGTTGCTAAGACCCAAAATGCCAACAGTCACGCTGGAGGCTGAGGACCGCGCCCGACCCCATGGTTTTGTGGGGCAGCCCTGTAGGGAACACGGCTGATGCACCACGGTTCCTCAGTTTTATGCCACCAGCTTGGCCAGGCTGTGCGGCCACTGGTGGGGCTGGTTACCAGTGGGGGTGGGGGCAGGGATGAGGGCAGAGTGCTGCCCTGGGGCGGGGTCCCCGTGCACATGCACGTCAGAGACGCTGGTTCCCCTCCACCTCTGACAGGCGTGACACCACCTCCCTGGGCCTGCAGCACATAAAGAAGGAAAAGAGGCAGAGGCTGCCCTCCGTGACCCCATCCCGCTTCCCACTGCCCGCCCAGCTGTCGGGGCTGGAGGTCAGGAGACACCCTCCCTCAGCCACGACGCAGCCCTGAGTCCCCTCTGGCCATGCCCACACCCTCCCCGGGTACCGTTGGAAAGGGGTACATTTCCTGAGAGAAGGAATGTCCTGCAGAGGACTTGGAAGGACAGGGACTCAGGCTGGACAGTGTTTGTGGAGAAAGAGACACACCTGAGTGCATGTGACTGGCCCACTGCCCTCAGCCACAAACACATACATGCTGGCCGGCCTGGGGGCCTCCACCAGCATCCCCACCGAAATCCCCTAAAACACCCTGATGGCTGAGAAATCCTCAGTGCACTTAGCAAATCAACAATCCCCTTAAAGGCTCACTGATAAGCCTCGGGGTCCTTGGACAGCATCCGCCCCGGCCTGGCCACCCTGTGCACAAACACCGCCTCTCCACGGCCTGAGAACTGCTCCTGGGACGACACTCTCTCCAGGGCGCTGCTGCGGTTGAATCCACAATCTTTCCAGGAACAGTTCGAGAGATCAGTCACCAGACCACTGTGAGCAGGAATCTCCCTACCGACTAGTTAGTTAACAGAAGAGCAAGGTAGCGTGTAAAACATGCGAGGGACGCCGTAATCGAGGAGACAGGAGAGAAGCTACATTAAACCACTGTTTTACTGGGGGGACACTAAGACTGGGGTGTCGAGTCGAGCTTCTGACTGAAGTACATCCTTTTAGCCAAAGGCCTCTGAGAAATTCCATGGAGCCCCAGCCACTCCCTCTCCTGGTCCCTCTTCATTCCAGGCCAGGCAGAAGCAACAGGGCTTCCCACAAAGACAGCTGCACGAAATCCTAAAGAAATCCCCAAATCAGCAAACATGCCCCCGGGGTGGACAGTCGCCCTGGGCCCCCGACAGAGGAGATGGGATTTCCACCTCTAGTGGGTCCAGCTCCTGCACCACCATCTAAACTGTGTGAGGACAAAAGTCATCGAAAACTCCAGGACATCCTGTGACCTGGAGCATCTCAGTCAGAGAGGACTTGGCAAGGGAGGTGGGCCTTTGAGGGGCAAGTGGAATTTAAGGCAAAGTATATACACTCCCGGTCCTCTGCTTACGCTCGGGGTTTATACCCGTCGTGTCACAGCTCTGACTCTGGAGCTTGCTAGAGTGATCATCTGTTATGAATTAAAATGAGAGTCAGCATTCTCTCAGAAATGCTAAGAGTCCTCCACTGGGATGGAGACCACAGGTCTCTAATGGTCAACAGCTGGATGGGGTTCCCAGCAAGGCCAGCAACTCCAAAAGGACATTAAACTGTCCTGTGACTAATTCTTAAGCTTGAGAAACCCAAGTTCTCTTTGTGAAGGACTTCCGAAAGGATGAGACCAGAACAGCTCGGCAGAGAAGGTCCTGGCTCCTCCTGGAAGGGCTCCTGCTGGTGTGTCTGGGCTCGCAGACGCCTGCAGACATGTCTCTCTGGACCGGGTACAGCTGCCAGCCACACGTCACACGCTCCTCGGGAAGACCCAGCACTGGCTGTGCCACTCACTCTTCCGCAAGGAGGGGTCCGGCCAGGGTCCCACGAAGGAGGCCCACAGCCGAGGGACAGGCCAGGGATGAGCGCAGCCCCCGCGTGGCGCCCAAAGCAGCCCCAGGGCTGGCGGAGCACAGCACCTCCCCGATGCTGCCTCATCACAGCTGCCTTTCATCACACACTCATTGGTGCTCTCTGACAACTAATGGGTTTCTCTGAAAAGACCGCAGATGGAAGAAGGGAGAAAAGGCATAACAATCAGAAGTCCTTTCCACAGCAGCTGGACACGTAAAACCATCCACAGTACGAAACGTCCAGAGGGCCCTGCATCCTGAGTCCTAGGGGGGTTTTCCCAAGGCATTTCTGCTTTTGTTAAAATGAAACCTCGCTTCATGAAAAGGCTCTGATTTTTCCACATTGTTTGGTATGTATTACACATATGTGTCTCTTTTTGAATGAGGGAAAGTACTTTAGAGACATAACTGGAATATTAACAACAGCTAAAAGCCACCGAGCAGCTGACATGGGCCAGGCATGATGCACCTGTTTACACAAAACATCCATTTCCTACTACACAGAATGCACAGAGCACCACAGATACTACAAAGCAAATAGAGGCCATCAAACAGTCCTGAGGATAAAGGGCCCGAGAAGTAAGAGAAAACCGCCTTTCCACCCTCTCATGGGGCTCAGTCCTGATTCTCGTCGTAACGCAAAGAAGAACCATCAAGGGCCCGCGGTGGGTGCTCCGCCCGGCCTGCTAAACGCGCTGTCCCACCAGACACCGCCCCAGAGAGAAGCCGGTTACACTTCACGGCAGCTCTTCTCCAAGCTCTTCTCGAGTGCAATACTCCAATGTGATTTTATAAACATCGCGTTTTAAAGTAATAATGTGTATCTGTATGTGAACGCACATTTCACTATAACCAGTGCTATTACCTCTTCTACATAATTAACCATATCTTACAGCCAGGCCTCTCTGGGCTTTTTCTTTTGGAGTCTCTGGTTTCCTACGAAGACAAAAGCGAGGTCCACAGCAGGATCCTGGGACACCGACATCGACACAGAATCATCATCCAGCACACCTGCCGGCCTCACGTCACGGGCATAGCAGGAGGCTCCCCGGACTCCCATCAGGGGACAGCGGGCATGAAGCACACAGCAGACTCCAGGACGGCAGAACTGAGGCGGGGGGATGCCTGGCACCTCAGGCAGAAGGGCACAGAGCTGACCCATCCTAAGGAACCTGGAGCCTTGCTGACACAGTTGCACTCCTGACAGCCGTGGCTTTAAAGAGGGAGGAGTCAGGCTTCCACGTGGTCACATGGAGGGGACTCCACCTCCACTGGTCTTTAAGTGACACATTCAAGTTCATGGAGAAAGTAAAGCGGGTCTGAGAGCAGCTGTCCCAGCTCTGGCCAAAGTCACCAGGAGAAACCGAGCCCTGGTGTCACTAAACCGGCAGGGGGCGGGCGCCTCTCCCACATCCTACAAAAGTCCACACGGCCTCTGTTACAGAAATGCTAACCAATCCCCCCCCCCCCCCCGATTAACCAAACACCACTATCAACAGGCCCATGTTTGTCTTCTGTCGTGTCCAGGAAATTCTCCACAAAGGTTACAACCAGCAGGTCCTGATGGTATTTGTATTTCAACCGCTGCCCCCATTTAAAGAGTTTACTCCCACGAAGGGCGTAGACAAAGTCTCTATACGTTCAGGCGCTTCTGCCCGACGACCGGAGAGAGGGCTGCAGCATCAGGGGAGAGGCTGTCCAGTGATGCGGCCCCCAGAGAGGGCTTCCCAGTCCCGCGACACGCACAGAATGAGCACACGCACACGCACGCTCACACACAAGCACACACACCACACACGCTATACGCAGAAACACATACACATGCATCTGCACACGTTCACGCCTACAGACATATACACACAGAAACACACATGTGCACACAATCATACACACATGCACACACTCAAGGGGCCCGATCATTCACTCCCATCCCCCAAATGCACCTTCTTGAAGCTAATGAGTCCCCTTTACTGCATGTCTCTCACCTGGAATGACACAGCCTCACCGTGCCCCGTGCCCTGCCGTGACCTCAAACCTGAACTGAGCTAAGCTGCAGGTTATGATCAGAGGCAGCAGAGATGTGACTTCGGCCTCAGACTGAGTGTGCTCATTCTTGGGCCCCTGGTGACAAGGCCTGTAGGAAGGAGCAGTGGAAGGTAGGGCCACTTACTCCCAGGACTTCCTGGGACCTGACCCACTTACGATGTTTTCTCTGTCGGACTGATTTCCTTCTGACCAAAATCATGAGAGAATTCCTGCCCTTCCTGCTCCTTCTTTCCACGCCCTGTTCACTACCCTTCATCATCTCAGGCATTAAATCACAGTTGGCAAAACTGAAGGCAAAGAAACAGCCTTCAGAAATAACACCACAGCAAAGTGAACCAGAGGGGAAAATGCACAAAACCGAACCCAAGGCCTGGGTCCCTCTCACGCCAGAAACGCACAGATGTGACCGGGAACATTCAGCTCGGAGCCTGGCGTCTACATGAAGATCCCACCTTCCTACCTTCCTATTGACGCAGCTACAGGGAAGGCTCAACGGACAGAGAGAGGAAGCAGGATGACATTTAAAATGCACGTCTGTCTTACAGGGCCATGAGGACAGTGAGGCTCACGCTTGACAGAGAGGAGCTGTAAGGATGCTACAAAGTCCTTAGACCCGGGGAGAAGACCCCATGCGCCAGGTGTCCTGAAAACACTAGAAACAGTCACACGGCCAGGTTCACCACCAGGTGCTCGGAACACGACCCGCGAGGTGTGGCCATGAGTTCCACAGCCAATTTCTAGGAATCTAATTTTAAACACCTCCCAGCGAACATATCACAAAAATACAGTGTTCCAAATGCTGCAACACAAGTGCTAAAAAGCATCCAACCAAAAATAAAAGTGGCATTTTCAGACAAAACCCCAGAATCAGAAGAATGCAAGTTCTATCTTGAATTTCTCCTAAACCTTTTTTCTTCCTTCAGCTATATTCACCCCCAGCTCCCATATAATGATGACGAAAATGATCCGAGTCAGAATATTTAAATAATTTGGCAAAGATCCCACGATCTTCTCTCCCATGAAGACCCACTGTCCACACTGTGAAAATTCCATGTTTCTCCCATCATCCCTCCCCCGACCTCTGACTCCAGTTCTCATCCAGGTGCCGTGTGTGACTGGGCGGGCTCTGCAGATTCCACGACTAACTCCCACTCGTCACTTGTCACCAGAGAGGAAGGGACACACAGGACTGAAGGAGGGCCAGGGGAGCCATGCACCTGCCCCCCACTGGATGTGGTTGCCTCGGAAATGGAACTATACAACTTGGGGACCATGCTCCCAACGGAGACTGAGGGCTCAGGCATCCCAAGGGCGCCAGACCTCAGCACACAGGGTCCCAGAGCATGAGATGCTGCCAGAGGCCCTGGAACCGACCGTGTTCTGTGTAAGGCGGTCACCCCGGGAACCGGGTACAGACAACATCCACAAGGCCGGGGCCGCGCCCTCCATGGACACCCGGCTCCACTGGGCGCCTTCCTGGTGGTCTCGGCCTCTCCCTCCACAGCCCCCCTAGTCTGCAGGCATGTCCTCCCCAGGGAAGTGCTGTCACCCTCAGACCCACCTCCCATCCTGACCACTCTTCTCGGTACCGATGGCCCAAGGCCTGGCCTCCTGCTCCAGCAGCACTGGGGCACCGTCTCCCCGGGGCTGTGACTGGCTCACCCCGGGGCCATGGCCCCTATTGCTCCCAACTCTCCTTCTAAACGACCAGCCGTACACCCTCCTCAGCCTTCCTGCTTCCCACCTGCGCCCTCCTCCACTCACTACTGACTGCACCCCCACTGGGGGACCACCGACCCTGCCTCCGGCCAAGTGCCTCCCCAGGCCTCGCTTCCCATTTCCAAACTCTCAGCTCACGTGGTGTCCAGAGCATCTCAAAGTCCAGTCTGAAATGAACTTGTCACCCTCCTCCCAGACCTGCTCCTGTTTCCCACAAGTACCACCAACCCCAGCTTCAAACCCCGCTCCCCCTCCCTCTCCTCCTTCCTCCCCCAACTCAGTTGTCAGGCTGTCGGTTCACTTGTTGTCATGCACTCCGCCAGCCAGAGCGTCACCACCCAGGCCGTGCCCCCCTCCTGCACGTGCTGCCCTGTCAGACGCACCGCTGGGATCAGCCATGATGCCCCCAGAACCCTTCCTGGCTCGGCAGTAACCCGACAGGTGAGGACTTCACGTTCCGGCCCCAGTGGTGCTCACACACATTTTATCTCCCATGAAGCTGTAAGCATCAGACCTGCGTTCATCTTAGGCCCCAGCTCCTCCTACAAGCTCTGTGTAGAATACCTAAAACTTTCACATTTTAAGTGAACATGTGCTCTTAAAAAAACCTTTCCTGATAATTTGGTGACATTGCAAGACACAATGCACGGCTGCCAAACAAGAGCTCAGGCCCACGAGCGTGAAGGTCCACCGTGACCGGCGTTGTCCCCCCACGAGCTACGTCCCACCGTCCCCGCCACAGGCTCACGAGGCCACGGCCGCCGAAGCCACCCTGCTCCTGTTCGCCAGCCGAGCGGCCGCAGATCACGAAACAGGTGCATCTGTCCCTACATCTGTCCCTGCCGGTGTACCCGTTACAGGTTACTCCACCCCAAAAATAAAATGGGACTCTGAGAAGAACTGGTTCCATGAAAACTAAGTGGAATGTTTTACAAAGACTTGATATAGAAAACCAAAATGTTGCCTTCAAATTAGGTGTGGGTGAAGCAACGATAAAAATATTATAGGAAATAATAAATGTTTTAAATCTGAGACTCTAAACTGAGATTGTCTCTCAAATGTCGGCTTGCTCTCTTTCTGAGAAATCAAAACTCGGCAGTGAGAGGCACCATGTCGCGGCTGTGGTTTGGGCAAGACAGTCGCCCAAAACCAGGGAACCAACTCCGAGGACCCGCCCAACGTCCAGAGATGGGAGCGTCCACGTCTCCACACACTGTCACCAGGAGTCCCGGTTCAGGGCTCCTCAGTGAACTGAATGGAGACTGTGATCCCATCAGAAAAATGGGTTTCTCCTGGCTAGGGAAGATTTTTAAACACCTTGGGCCCTATCAGGATGGACGATGACCACGACTAGGCAGCACTGCCCTCCGGCGGGGCGGGGGGGAACTTGGGGGTGACCCCCTCACTGTCCTGGCATGGGCCGCGTTTCTGCTGTAATTCCACATCCAGGTTAAATAAATTGTGGGAAACTCAGGTATGGTAAAGGAAGGCAACTGAACTGATAAACGAATAGAAAGGCCTGAAGGGTCACCATCCACAGACTGGACCTGGTTTGGGACAGCAAAGGCCAACGGGACCAGGAACACGGTGGGGGGTGGGGGGTGTCACCCTCTACCATAACCGAAAGGTGAGAAGAGTCTTTACAGAGGGATTGGAATCTCCGACCCCAGAACTCCCGCCATGGAACACAGCAGAAATCCCCAGAGCCCTGCATCCTGCACCCTGGGCAACAGGAATGTCAGATGTGCTCCAACACACATGAAGCAAAAAGCACAGAAGCACACGCGTCCACTGCCACACAAACACCTCAGGATCCAGGCATCAGACGGGCCACATTCCTGTGAAACAAACCCGTGCCCCAACTGAGGTCTGGACAGTGAGGTGTATGTGTCTGTCTAACCAAACACCGATATTCAACCAGGTCTGTCACACAACTAGATTTTCAAAAACTAGAAACAGCTACTAATCAAGTAACGCAAAGTGCATGTCTCTGTGCGATCAAAAGCAGCGATTCTCCACAGGGGCAACGCTGCTGGGCGTGAGGGTGCTAGTGGCATCAGACGGGTAGAAGGCAGTGATGATACTAAGTGTCTTAAGATGCACACAAAGAACTCAACTGTACCGAGGCTGAGAAGCCCGACGCGAAGAATCAAGTTCCTTGCCCCAACTTTACGAGGTGTAATTGACAAATATAATTATCTATATTTAAAGTGTACATGTGATGATTTGTTACACATATACATTGAGGAATAACTACCGAGATCAAGATAATTAACACATCCCTCACCTCACATTGTTAACTCTGGGTGTGTGTGTGTCTGTGGTGAGAAAGTTTAAGATCTCCTCTCAGGAACTTTCAAGTACATGATACCTAATTGTTAAGTACAGTTGCCACACTGTACATCAGATCCTTACTCATCTTAAAACTGGAAGTTTGCATCCTTTGACCAGCACCTCCCTATTTCCCCACCCCCAGCAACCACCCATTCCACTTTGTTTCTATAAAATCAGCTTTTATTGGTAAGATCCCACATTATCAATGATACCATGCAACATTTGTTTTTGGCTAATTTCACTTAGCGTAATGCCCATCCATGTTGTCACAGAGAGCAGGATTCTATTCTTTTTATAGCTGAGTAATAGTCCATTGTGTGTGTGTGTGTGTGTGTGTGTGTATACACATACACACCACATCTTCTTTATCCATGTATCCGTCATTGGACACTTACGTTGCTTCCATATCTTGACTATTGTAAATAACGCTGCTATGAACATGGCGGTATATACATTTTCAAGTTAGTGCTTTCATTTTCTTCAGATAAATACCCAGAAGTGGAACTGCTGGATGGTATGCTAGTTCTATTTTTAATGTTTTGTGGAACCCTCATACTGTTTTCCATCGTGGCTGCACCAATTTACATTCCCACCAACAGTGTAGGAGGGTTCCCTTTTCTCCACATCCTCACCAACACTTGTTATTTGTTGTCTTTTTGATGATGGCCATTCTGGCAGGTGTGAGGTGATATCTCATTGTGGTTTGATTTGCATTTCCCTGATGATTAGTCATGTTGAGTACCTTTTCATGTACCCATTGGCCCTTTGTATGTTTTCTTTGAAAAAATGTCTATTCAGGTCCTTTGTCCATTTTTTAATTGGATTATTTGCTGTTTTGCTATTGAGTTATATGAGGACAATAGGGAAAAAAACAGTTTCTGCAATAAGTGTTGTTGGGAAAACTGGAAAACCATCAGTTTTCCCAACACCACTTACTGAAGCAGAAGAATGGACTGGACCTCATTTTACACGACTCACAAAAATTAACCTGAAATGGATTAAAGACCTCAAAGTATAAAACTCCTAAAAGAGACAGAGGAAAAAAGATCCTTGACATAGGTCTTGGCAATGATTTCTTGCATAAGACACCAAAAGCACAGGCAACATAAGCAAAAATCAAGTGGGAATACATTAATCTAAAGAGCTTCTGCACAGCAAGGGAAAACCATCAGTGAATTAAAAAGGCAACCTACAGAGTGAGAGAAAATATTTGCAATCCTTTTATCTGATAAGGGGTTAATATCCAAAATAGAAAGGATTAAGTTTTGTGTTTTCAACATAGTTCAATTCTGAGGCATCTTAACACGTAAACTTTCTTCTACCTATTTTTTCTTTAACAAAGTATGGTGCCTTGTAATAGACAAACCTTTATATGACACAACATAAGGACCTAGCAAGTTTATTTTGCTCCAGGAGGGAGAAAGCGAGGACCGCCTTGGGAAAGTCCACTGAACTTCTGTGACTTCTTGACTAGAAATTATCCAATCAGCAATCCTGAGTGTGGGTCCTAGCCCACCTTCACCCACTGTGAGCCCCGGACAAGATGTTTAACCTCGAACCTTGTTTTTACTGAGAAAGAACAAAAACCTGTTTCATGTGGTTAATGGATTCCCCCCCCCATAAAGTAATACAACAATACATGTGAAACACTGTTATAAACTAGACAGCACCAACATCGTTTCACCACTGTTATAGTTCTGGACTAATTAAAATGACATGGAGACATAAAATGTATTGTTGTTACGTTGAATTGTAAAATTACAGATTTTTTAAAATCTTTGTCCCAATTTTTATAGTGTTACTTACAGATTTTTTAAAATATCAATTTATATTCTAAAATAATATTTGTGATGTGTTAAAACTGTAGTGTATCAAGCATTTTAAACTGTTCCAAATATACATCTAAAAATACATAGGGAACTTTTTAATAAACATTATGGCAGAGGAATTACAACTCCTAATTCAACACATTATAATTCAGAATAGCAGAAAAGTTACACAGTTCTCCCAGACTCCTGCAGAAACATATAGTAATAAACTCCAAAAAAGTATGTTAGCAAATTTTTATCACTGTGAAACGCTTTAAATTATCAACTAATAAGAAAATGTCTGTTGAATTATGACTGGCAAATGCCAAAATCATCTTTCCATCTTTCACTCTTTACTCTGGGGCTGGTGAAGACAGATCTGCCTGGGAAGTTGACGTTGAAAAAGTAAACACAGAGCTTTGAAGATTTACGTTTCCTGGATACAACAGAAAATCATTGTAACGTTTCTGTACCAGTGGGTCCTCTCAATCTTTATTTTTGCTTTTTTCTTTTGATGACTTATATAAAGTATACATACATATTTTAACATATTTTAATACATAATGTTACATATCTGTGACCTTTATTTCATTATTAACTTAATTCCAAAGCTAAATGGTACTTTTTTCATGGAAAAAAAAGTGGGAAGGGGATAAATGGTAACTATGTAATCTAGAACAAGATTTTGAATTGTACAAGTCCACTAATGATACCATCTAGTAGGGAAAATATTTTTTAAAGTTCCAGAAAACTTTACAGTATATGAGTAAGCTTTTCAGAAGAAAAACATAACACAGTTGTTCAGAAGATTCTGAGTTTTCCCTAAAAACTCTGTAGAATCTACATCTTGACCCCTGTGTGATAAGGCGTGGGATGATGGCCCACCACCCATGAAACTCTGCCTCTCCCTCAAGGAAGCCCTGAGCAGGCCTCACACCACTTCCCTGGAAAACCGTCAACCACAGGAACCGGGTAAAATGTGTGAGAGTCAAATAAAAACAAGAGCTGAGCTTCTCTCTTACAGGATCTAATGCCAGGAACAGTCCATAAAGCTGACCCTGGACTCAGCATCCCTGGTCCCTGAACACAATCTGCTGGTACAGGTCAGCAGTGGGATGCAAATCCCTCACAGAAGCCGCTTTCCTCCCTCCGTAGAGGCTCGGGCTCCACCTCAGCTTTGACGCAGGGCTTGAACTTTTAAGGACCCGCAGTTACCACCTGAGGCTGGCAGACATCTGGCATCACCGCCCCCATCGCTGCTGTGCATCCCAACTCCAGGCGGGATGCGGGAGGTAAGCCTAGCTCTTAGCATCCTTCCTCCCCTGCATTAATGGGGGGGGGGGGCGGGTAATATGTATTTAAAATAAAAGTTCACATAACACAATTCTGGATTTCATTTTTCTTCAAACCGGCCACCTGTGCACAATTATTCTTTTTGTACCTACTGGGAAAGTTGAAAATAAAGCCTAGGACACAATTACCTATCCCCAAATGCTCCCAGAGTCAAGACTAAACCAGAATTTCCTACCGTCTACTTCTTTTCCTTCCACTCTGATACCCTTGTACCAAGAAATGTACGATAACCTTCAAGTGGGTGGAGAGGCCCCAGGGTCCCACAGGTTGGCCAGCTGCCCTGGACTTGCCTGGAGACCCACACCCCTGCCCCGCCCAAGACCGTCAGTCATTCAGAAGGTGGGAGCTGGGGCAGGGAGTCAGCCTCCCAGGTGACTGCAGTAAACTGCCTGTTTTCCGCAGGAAAGAACCAACAGATGGTAAAACAGAGCCCGGCCGTCCGCGTGCTGGCCACACCTGTGCAAGTTTCAAGGGCAGTGACAGTCGCAAGCTGAACTGGCTTTCCTCAGGTGGCTGCCGGGCTGTGCGAGGGCCGTGGCCTCGGGTGCCAGGACACCGTCTGGCTGCGGTCTGGTCAGGGGGGCTGGGGGAAGGTGCCTAGGCTAAGGCACGTGGTCAGACCCATCATGCTCCCCCAGGCCCACAAGACAAGGGGAAGCCCCCAGCCAGGAACCACCCCTGCGGTCATGTCTGCCTGAGAAGCACTGTGCTCCCCACATTGGAAACAGCCAGGGGGCTCGCTCCCAGGCCACGGGCAAGGGTCCCAAAGGAAAAATGGGGAGGGGGACAGGACACACGCAGAAATAAAAACAATCACTCACATGTGCGTTTGAGAAGCAGGAAAGGTACCGGTGCCATCATTCCACTAGGCTCAGTGCCCGAGCCCCTGGCCCCAGCCCCACAGCTCAGCCAGAGCAGTCAGGCCGGGAGTAGCCAGGCTGCGAGCAGGGTCGGAATGGCCCACCCCAAACACAGGTGCTCCAGGCACAATGAGGGAAGGGCCGCCCCCCAGCATCCAGCCGCTCCCTCCTCGGCACTCAGAACCCTCCTTGCTGAGACCACTCACTGGGTGTCTGAGTGCACACGGCCTCGAAGTAAATCCTTCTCAATTATTTGTCTATCGATACTGAGCTTCCCACTGGCTTCCATCCTATCTCCTGGATTATAAAAACAGCTGTCGCCACTCCCATAGTTCCCAAGAGACCCTCGCTCAATAAATTGCAAATGAAATAAATGCTTAAGGAACAGAACAATTCAAAAGCTCTCATGTGGCAAAAACAATCCCTAACTTTGGAATCAAATGTGATTGAATCAGTTAGATATATGTGTGTATGTTTGCACCTACACACACACGCACACACACACACTCTTCCACCTAAATACACACCAGCAAGGGGGTGGGGCATGTCAGCCACTTAAAAGTCCACTATATTTGGTGTTAAATAGTGAACAACAAATAATATGGAAAAGTTATTCCATCTAAATCCCCAGAGAGTATTTTTATTGTAAAGTAATTTATCCTCTTAAAATAAGCAAGTATCTCCTTTAGGAACTGTAGACACTCTAAGTAAAACACAGAAAACAGTATAAGCACAGCTTTCAAAGTATGACAAAAACCAGATGCTTTTTTCAAAAAGGTCATCAAACATCCAAACCGAACACACCCTAATTTTCAGCTGCTGTTCAGATGAAAGCATCTTTGTTGTCCACTTGTGAGTGATAATAATACTGTAATCAGTTTTACATTTCATACCCACCTCAATGTGAGGTACTTCCAAACAAAGGCCAGAATTCTCAGGGCCACCACAGGAGCAAAAACAATCCACACTCAAATGACAGGGAAACTATTTATGTGGCAACATGTGATTTCTTATTTATAGAGCTCTGTTAATTATTTTGCATATAAGCAGTGTTGAACCAGGCCTGCAGAGTTTGAGTACACATGGGCTGAGTGGAGTAATTGGTGGGGCAGAGAAAGGTCAGCCCAACCCCACAAAAAACAATTAAAATTTCCACAGACAGTCCACAAAACGGGTGATATTTAGGCAATAGAAAGTTCATTTAGAGGTGTAGAGGTGTCTTGCTCAAAAAAAAAAAAAGTCATTTCCACAGGTTATCAAAAATTCACAGCAGTCAGGACCCCACCACACACACACACATCCACCATATATTGAGGGTCTGGGGGTGAAAGACAACAAAATAGAAGAAGGATGGAGGGAGAAGAAAGGAAAGAATGTGAGTGAAAGGGATGACCAGTAGGGACTCAGAATTGAGAACAACGTGAAAAACGGGAATTAAATATACGACTGTATGGTTATCATCTCAGAGAAACCAAGAGTTAGTCTAAGTTACAATGTTATCACTCCGAGCCTACAGCCCATCTTCTGGATCGGATTCATATTATGAAAAAATCAAAAAATAGTTAATTCACAATGCAGTGAAATGATTCAGCCATAGATAACCAAATTACTTATAATCCACTAAAAGTCAAATTGTATCATTTTTAAAGATTGGGCTAGGGCTTCCCTGGTGGCGCAGTGGTTGAGAGTCTGCCTGCTGATGCAGGGGACACGGGTTCGTGCCCCGGTCCGGGAAGATCCCACATGCCGTGGAGCGGCTGGGCCCGTGAGCCATGGCTGCTGAGCCTGCGCATCTGGAGCCTGTGCTCTGCAACGGGAGAGGCCACAACAGTCAGAGGCACACGTACCACAAAAAAAAAAAAAAAAGATTGGGCTATTATGCAGATAACGGGCAGCTTTAGGTTTAAAACAAGCTGGAAATGATCTTGTTTCCCTTAATTCTATCAGCATAGGCCCAGCTAGGCCAAGACTGATGGCTTTCACAGCTAATAGAACAGGTGTGATCATAAATACATGAAAATGATCTGGAGACAGAATAATCCATGTTCTCTGTTTAAGCTAGTCATGGGATTTCCGATAAGTGGGTGAAACATTCACACTTCTTACAAGAAAATCATGGCAAATACATAGTACACAAAACCATCTTTGTTCTGGGATTTATTTATTTAATATAACACAGAATGTATTCAGGGCTTCCCGATACTAGAACATCTACCTTTATTAATGAGGAGCTACCGGTTTTCTGACCAAGTTGTCAGTGTCCAAAAGCACTATTTAAACAGTCCATCTTATAGCAAAAAGGCATGATACATGCACACACATACAAGTACCATCTTGGACACACTTGTATTCAAATTTCTGGTGCAAATGGAAATAATCAGGGAACGGAGAGGGTATAAACTAGTGAGAATAAAGATGGATGCTCTAGAAAATTCCTGAGACAATATCCCAGGGTGACCATGTCACACAAAAATCTTATCCACTTTATACATGGTCATTCCTGCCAACACTTACCTGGATTAAGATTTTTTTATTTACATAAAAGAAAGGAGACATAGATTTGTCCTAACAAGATCCTCTAATCACTAGATTATTTTACAATTATGAGTAATCACTAAATAGCTTCCACTCAAGGAACAAAAAATAAAATAACAGGGCTTCCTGGTGGCGCAGTGGTTGAGAGTCCACCTGCCGATGCAGGGGACACGGGTTCGTGCCCCGGTCCGGGAAGATCCCACATGTCACGGAGCGGCTGGGCCCGTGAGCCATGGCCGCTGAGCCTGCGTGTCCGGAGCCTGTGCTCAGCAACGGGAGAGGCCACAACAGTGAGAGGTCCGCGTACCGCAGAAAAAAAAAAAGGTAATCTATGTAAGATACCTAATGCAGTGCTTAGCACACGTGAACAATCCGTGAGTAGTGGCCTGAGACATGTAAGCATCCTCCCCCATAAACAGAGATAACAGACTTTGTTCACGCCAAAAAAGACATCAATTTGCAACATCTGATTTAAAAATCCGAGTTATGCACTGTCCGCTCCTACTGACACGACTCCGGTTCTCTGGGGACCAGAGATGAGGGTGGATCACATCCATTAGACGTGGTCTGCATCCCTGCAAGGCCTGGAGAAGGTCAGACAGGCACTCCACTTCGAATAAAAGCACTCTACATAAAAGACCTAAGATTGATTGCCTTGTAAGTGATTGGTGGCGGCTTAACCATGATCGCCATCATCCTGGTTAGTAATAGGGAGCTTTGAGAGAGGTCACTCTTGCAGAGACACTGAAGAGGTTATTCCTGGAACCTCATGTAGAATATTTTTCCCAGAAACAACACAAGAACTAACAGCATCGTCTCTTGACCAAAACGATTAAGATTTCAGATAAGCCATATCATATCCAGCCTCCTGATTCTAAAGGATGCTGTTCCGGGGCTTCCCTGGTGGCGCAGTGGTTAAGAATACGCCTGCCAATGCAGGGGACACGGCTTTGAGCCTTGGTCCGGGAAGATCCCACATGCCGCGGGGCAACTAAGCCCATGCACCACAACTCTAGAGCCCGCGAGCCACAACTACTGAGCTCTCACACCTCGAGCCCATGCTCCCCAACAACAGAAGCCACTGCAATGAGAAGCCCACGCACCGCAACGAAGAGTAGCCCTCACTCGCCACAACTAGAGAAAGCCCGCGCGCAGCAACAAAGACACAACTCAGTCAAAAAAAAAATTTTTTTTCATAAATAAAGGATGTTCATCTTCCATGAGAAACAAAAAAATTTCAAACATACAGAAAACAGAGTTGTACAGAGAACACCCATATATTCATCCCCTAGATGACAGATTCGATCTTAAATGCAAAGTTTAGGGGCAGCCAGCTAAGAAAACGTGCAGCATAAGCCTCCACCCGTTACAACCACATGCAAGGGAAATTCGTCTGATTTCCTCACTGACTTGGAACAGGCTGCTGGGGAGGGCGCTGCCCACGGCCCACACTCCCGAGAGCACCCAAGACTCCACAGAGCTCCTGCTGCTGATCTCACAGGAGAAGACAGGATCCCCATCATGCTTCAAAAGAAAGCAGCTCGGTGGTTCAGTTCACTCGTGATGGTGAAAATGTGTCGGGAAGCCAAGATTCTAGGCTCGTGATGAGTTTCTGATCATTTGAAGTCTCCTCATCTATATAGAGAAGCTAATGTCATTTCCTTAGAAAATATTTTCAAAGGACTAAAAAAAGGTCAATATGAAAGCAGCTAAAAGCTATAAGGCACCATGAGATGTATAAGCTTTATTTCATATCTTTGTTTCAAGGAATGCTAGTGTTCTAAATACTGCTCCCCACCCCACATCATCTTTCAAGAACTAGTGATAGTGATCAAACCTGCCCTATGACCCCAATGACAGTCAGCCTGTGAGCTTTCCATCTGTGGTAGGCACCCCCAACAGCAGATGCCCATCACCCGAGGAATGGCAGCCCATCCAAGGAACCTCTGCCCACGTTCCTTCCCCATGGCTTTGCTCCTCTGTATCCACGGGAGACAGAATATTGTACAACACTTTCAGAAAGCCTGTTTTACTCAGACACTTTCCATAAAGGGCAGATTTCATCCAGAATCCTATTTGTGTCAAATTCAACATGTCATGAAGGAAACAGCAAAATCAAGGCTACTTTCTTCCCCGTGTCCCAGGCCAGATCTTCCTAATACCAGGAAAGAAATTCTAAAATACCAACAGCCATTAGAAAATCCTTTACTGGTATGGTAGCTAAATAATAATTCGCCACCATCTAAAACAGGGAGGCAGAATTCTACTTCCTTTTCGTATTAATTTATGTACAAGTAACAGAAATTCTCGAAGTCTGAACTCTGATATCAACAGCAAAATAACCCCAAGCGCTATTTCTCATTTGGCCCAGGTCAATGTTGTGCTTGGTGGGGGAAGCCTAGCCCCACCATTTGCAATAAGACTATATTCACTTGAGCTAAAAGCAAAATGAAACAACAAAACCCACCCAGACACCAAGTCTCAGGCTGACAGAATTTCCCTACAGGACAGGCACTGCAACAGTAACTTGTAAGCATGAAGTACATTATAATGTACCTTAGTAACATATAATGTACCTTAGTAACATTAGTAACATAATGTACCTTAGTAACATTATAATGTACCTTAGTAACATTAGTAACAAAGTTTCCACCCTGGCAAGTTGATACACTATTTCCTTGGGTTTAAGTAGGTGGTTGGTTTTTGTTTTTGTTTTTTTTAAGATATTTTTTGATGTGGACCATTTTTAAAGTCTTTATTGAACTTGTTACAACATTGTTTCTGTTTATGTTTTGGTTTTTGGCCGGGAGGCATGTGGGATCTTAGCTCCCTGACCAGGGATTTAACCTGCACCCCCTGCACTGGAAGGCTAAGTCTTAACCACTGGACCGCCAGGGAAGTCCCTAAATAGGTGTATTTTAATGACTTAAGTTTAATGGAATTGCACCCTTGCTTAAAGAGCTCCTTAAAGACTACTTTATATTACTAAATCTCAACAGCCTTCAAGCATCCATCACGTTCATCAAAACAAGAAAAAACAAAAGATATTTCGAAGCCCAATGATGCTCACTTAAGCTATCCTGAAGTACAGCTCCACCTTAGTACTTGGTGTTACTCTTAAGTTGTTTTTACACGTAACTGAAGCCATAACTTCTGTGATACCATTAAATTCACAGCGGGGGCAGGGGGGGCTTCAAACTATCTCTGGTTTTTATTTTAAAAGAAGCAGCTTATGAAAGTCGATAAGAAAAAGATCCCACTCACTCACAAACCCACACGGCACTCAACTGACATAACTGCCAGGGTGATCGTAAACGATAAAAGCCCAGGATCTGTTACAGGTGTTGGGCGGGGGGCACAGAGCCCCGGGTCCGCTGCCACGGTGAGCCCTGGCTCTGACCTGGCCTCTCAGAGCTGCCCAGCCTCACGCAATCCCACCTATGTGGCCTGTTGGGTAGCATCCACGTGCACTTGTCTCAGGACAGGACACGGGGGCATGACGAGAGGGGTGCCAGCTCAGTCCCTCTCCACACACGCTGAGGGCAGGGGGACACACACCTCCAGGAGGACACTTCCCACAGTCACAGCGGTGGAGCTCTGTGTTTCATCCTGGGGGCACTGTGGTGAGGGGACTGCAGGAGATGGTCAGGCCCTTCCTCCACGAAGCTCTGGAACAACTCTGATTGGAGGTCCACACATGGTCCTGAGATTCGATGATTACAGCCTAAAAGGACGTCCTTCCGGACACACCTGCACTTGAATCTGACCTAGGACACTTTTCCCCAACTATTCTCTTGAAAAGTAAAGGGGCTGAAAAAGGGATTCCAGGAATATTGACACAAAGAGTCCACCAGAAAGGAAGTTTTATCTTTAAAAAAAAAAAAAAAGAGGCATTGCAGCTCTGAAGCTATCCTAGCACAGGGTAAGTGCCCAGATAGCATCTATTAAGAGGTGCACCCTCCAAGCACAGGAAAGTGAAAGTGCTTTCCCGCACCCGGGCCTATGCCGTCTCTCCACTGCTTTGCTCCGAAGGCCACTGTAACTCAAATCACCTGGATAAACTGGGGAGGCGGCGGGAGGGCAGGGAACTCTGTCCCAGTGACAGCACCTCAGAGGGAAACTGCAGGGCTGGATATTTATGGAGCAGATACTGTGACTCTGCCTCGCTGACCCCCACCACCATCCCAAAGGCAGAGTTCCTAACCCTATCTGACAGCCGAGGACACCAGAACTGGGAGAGCCTGGTGGCTTATCCGGGGTGATGCCACGACTGCAGAGCCCCGGACAGGCCCTCCCAACGTAGGAAAATCCATAGAAAGACTTCTCAGTGGACACTCACATGAGAATCTCAAGATCTTCACACAAATCTCCAAACAGGATTTAGAAAAAGACCCAAAGAGGTTCAAGAAGCACAGAAGAAGGTCACGTACAAGTTAAACACGGATTTTTGTGCTTTCAGTGCCCACTGCACCAAATCCAGCCCCTCAGACCGATGGCTCCAGAGTGAACCTGTCCTTCCTAAAGCAACTGGCCAACTCCAGATTTCACCCCTTCCTGTCCCCTGACAGCATCAGGCTCTGCGACTGCTCTTATCCTTCTGTGACGGTTTATAAGCTATATTTTGTCAGGTATTGTGACACTGACATAACTGGATGTGCTCTATTTGCAATAATGCATGTAATCTCCATTTATCTACTTTATTCATAAAGACCCAGAATCTCCTGATAAGGTTAATTAGTAACAACACAGTTTACATTTCTGTTTTCATTTCAGGTAAACTGGCCAGGAAGCGCTTCCTTAGAGAGCTGGTCAGCTAGACCCACGCCACCTGCATCTTCACAGGGACATGACTCTGGGCTTGGCCAGGAAGGGGACAGGGCTCGATGTGGAGGTCTGTGTTCTTCCCGAGAGTGAAGCGGTCCGGACATGTGGCTCTGCCGACTCGAGGGAGTGGCAGCAACAAAGCCACGACGGCGGATTAAGACCTGCCTCGTGGAAACTGAGATGTGTGGGCCTCTCCCCACTAAAGCTTAACATGTTTTATAAACTCCTGACACATGGCAAGCTGCACTGGTAAGACACATGGTCAGAACACGAGAGACTCACTTTTCTGGTTTTAATTAGACACTCAGGACCGAGTGTCCAGCAGGGAACTGCCTTCCTCCTTGGCCAGAGGCTCAGACCTGAGGCTGGTGGGTGTGAAGCCGCCCACAACAAAGAGGGGACATATTTACATATGAGTTTTTTAACTTCATAATTTTAAAATGTTAGAGTATTCCTCTAATTAAAAAACTAGAATATGTGACTTGACTAACCAGATAATTCAGTAAAAAAAAAAAATTAATTGTGCATAATTGCAGACAAATATCTAAGGAATTGCTCTCGCTGGTGCCGACAGAACTAGTTTGGATCTGACCCGCAGTCTTCAATCTTTTCATGAGGACACAGAAAGAGTTTCCAACTTAATAAGCAAAAAAAAAAAAAAATATTTAAAACCAGCAGCCCAGAAGAAAAAGATCTATTTAACCCACTATCAATCACAGAATCTCTCAGTCCTCGCTATCTTCGGTCGTTTTTTCCCGGATTTTTTAAACCTACTGCACGAAGCATTTGGTAAAGAACCACCTCAATTTGTGATTCTCAGCACAGAGAGCACATTTCATTCTCCACGACATTCAACAGCAACAGAACTAAAGAGCAACCTCCCCAGCCCCCCACCCCACAAAAGAAGGCTGCTTGTCATGTTGACTTTTACAGCTCAATATCTTAGCCTTTCCCACTTTATTTGTCTTAAGGGCTTATGAACATTAACACCCTGCTGGGTCCTGAAGAAAGTGCCATATACGTACAAACCTGACGCCTATGTTCTTCTCCCCCCAGCTGGGGTTCTCAATTAGATCCTCCCCTTTGAGAGCGCTATTTATTATCAAGAACAAACGGATGCAACTGCTTCTTTTGAGACGTGACAAGGTTTTGACCCCCTCAGCAGAACACAGCACTGGCAATGATAGTAGGTAACTTTCGTAGGGCACACGAAAAGCTCGTGAAAGAAGGAAAATGAACACGGGCAACCTTGAAAGTAGAGACATACAAACGGAGAGACCGGAGAACAGGAACAGTAAACAGTGGCCAGAGCCCATCGCATCCCCTGAGGTGCCTTCCGTGTACCAGGATAAACAATGATGTGCGACACCAAGCCAATAACTGCAGGTGAGCATCTGCTTTTAGTCAGGTACCTGAGTAATTATGAGAATCTTAATATGACTAGGATTTGAACTGGTGAGTCAGTCTATATACATGACATCAAAATGAAGATTATCCAATACATTCTCTTTGCAATTCAGAAGAACGCTACAACTCATCCCATAAATCACTGCTTTAAAAGAAAAAAATCAGCTCTAAAAAAAGAGACAACCCATGTGAAAAAGGCTGGGAGGAGGAAGGCAAAAAGTGACTCATATCATCCAACAGCTTGTAGCCTCCAAACCATAACAAGAATATAAAGCCAGTGGGCCCAGAATGAAACAAAATAGAGTCGTTGTTACAGCTGTGACCTCACAGCATTCAGCTCTGAGCATGACTACAGCACCACAAAGATCTTTTGAGCATTGGGAGCAACCTTACACATCAGTGCCTCTAATGTGTGCCTTTAATTTCCTGGCTAAATTTGACATCTATATTTATTCATCAAGAAAAGAACATTCAAATTTAACTATTTTCATAACTCTGAATAACTCTTAAAATTCAAGTCCACACATTTCACATCCCACACATATCAATGCTGCCATTTTGTACATATTTTTAATTCAGATAACAATCTTTTAGATTTATCAAGCCAAGTAGTCCATTTCATTCACCACAATACGTACAGCTACTGGGGCAGCTTTGAGACGATGTGACAGAGTGAACAGGATGTACAGCTACTGGGGGCAGCGTTGAGACGATGTGACAGACCGAACAGGTTTTCTTAACAACGGTGAGGTCTGATCCCCGGTGGAGTGGCTCAGCTATTCCCTGAATCTGCTGACCCCTTCCCTCCTCCCCTCCCAATGACAACAAATTATCAACAAGACTCTAGAAGAAAGTATTTTTTCACACATTTGCTTTCCAGAGTCCACTATTTCCTTTCAATGAGAACATTTGGGTTGCATTAGAGACAGCAGGTCTCCTCTCCCGGACCCTGGAAGGTGGTCCCAGGCTTCAGTTTGGGCGGCCACCTCTGCAGCCACAGGGACCTCCAAGAAAAGCACAGGGGCTGATGGGGACAGAACTGACGTTCTAGAGCTAAGCGTATCTGCTATATTGTGCTGGAAGCCCTGAAAATGCCACACACACCCAAATCTACAAACCTTCCAACTGGCCATCTCTTTAAGATTTTACTCTGGTGACAGGATTATGCCAGCTGCATGTGAATTGCTCACCTGCAATTTAAAAAATCACTGGTTCCTTGATCAACACAAAGAACGACAGCATGCACCTCCTTCCTTGAGTAGTTTCACACTTACTAGAAAATGTTAAGTTGGACTCGAGTACAGAACATAACTAATAGTTGCAGTAATTCTGTACCTTACAAACTGAGTAACTCCCATAAGCAAGAGTTAGGAAGTTAGTAAACACACTCACAATTCAAAAGCCACAAAGTAGAAAGCTAACGGGCTTCTCTTCTGCAAACACCAAACAGTTTTCACAGGCTACATACATCACGAGGCAATTTCCCAAAGTCCTACCAAAATAAGAATTCAACCACTCCTGAAACAGTGGGATGATATCGTCTACAGGTGCAAGTCCAGGGTGTGTACAGCCCAGGACACAAGCCGTCAGTTAACACAGAAACTTATTGCTGAAGTTCAATCAACAACTGATTTTTTTTTAAATAAGACATGAGTCTGTCTTTATTGAGAAATTTTGTTTCCTCTCTGCTTTGCCAGTGTTTCCATTTAAAGTTTTTCCTTAAGACAAATAATGTCTATTTACATATTAATGAAACTACTTGGGGGTCCTCTGAAAACCAAATAGAAAAATGCATGATTCCAAAAGGCAAGAATGAAGGGAAGGGAAGGGAAGAAAAAAATGATTCAGGGAAAAGTGTGTGAAGAAAAGAGCCACCGCTACCCCACCTGGCACCCAGCAACCAGCCAGCTCACTGGCTTCCTCTCCATTTCACGTTGAGTCCCAAGAATTCACCAGACCGACAACCCCTGGCTCCACACCAAAGACTACCCGGACCCGTGGATTGGAGGCCATTACTGCCCACAGGAGGGGCAGCCACCACATCTCCCCACAGAAATCTCCTGTTCTTTGCTGGCACCAGATCTGCAGGGAGAGCAGCCCAGTTTTCCCCCAAGAGGGAAGCACTGGGTAGCAACAGACAGTGGAAAGAAAAGAGGAGGCAACCAGCAGGGCAGGAAAGTGAAAATCTGACTTCTGCAGCCAAGAAGTCAATCTGCAACCCTCCACCAAACAGTGACCCATAAAATAAAATAACCTAAGTGTCTGTAGCAGCACGAGCAGACAGTGCAAACCAAAACTGGACCGGCATCTACTAATCTAGATAAGATATACAACCATTAACAGCTGGCAGGCCATATAGGAACTTTGAAAGAGGAGTCTACTCTTTTTTCAACCTACATTATGTGCTTAAAATGGAATTGTTTTCCCATGCTCCTTTGTAGGAAGTGAGCACTGGAACGTCCACACGTTTCCACAGTATGTTCTGATATTTTAATAAAACGATGAAGACTAATTTAAAGAATTCTCTCCACATGAATCCTGATTGAAGATAAAATATGAAAGCAATATGCTTAAATAACTGGGCATTAAAAGCTGTTTTAACTTTTCACTTTGAAAGTGGCTATGTTGGGGGATTTTAAGTTCTAAAATGTAAAGAGGCACAGATTTCTGATCCCTCCATTCTTTGGTTGCTATTAAGCAATACTGGAAAACAAGTTGATTCATCTAATTTAAGACAGTAAAACGACTCTACGTAGTCACAAGACACAAAATTCCAAATGACCTTAAAGAGAGACCCAATCGACTCAGCATGGACAAAGCAAGTCAAAGATGACACAGCTAAAGCGGGGAGATGTGGGCTGAGGCTGGGTGGCCAAAGCAACAACCCTCTGACTCTTACTCTTGGGTGAGGCAGCCAGGCCTAGCAGAGTTTAGAGAGAGAGAAAAACAATAATGTGATTCCCATATGCAAACACACACCCCTTTCTCTGCCCAGACACTCAATAAGAAACTCATTAAACCCTTTTTAAAAATCTGTAGGGACACAAGAAATTCACAGAGAACTAGGCTAAGCACACCTTGGTCTAAAGTGGTTTGCCATCCCCTGGACAACAGGGACACATTCTAGGAGTGACTGATGGTGACAGGTGAGTGCAATCTAGCAGGTGAGTGTCCACGTCCACAAGCAGGCACTCCCACCAAGGACCACGCACTGTCCCAGATGTGCAGAAGCAAATGTGAGCCCATCCCAGACCGATGGGGGAGGTGGAGGGCTCCTGGTGAGTTCAGACAGCTTCCCGCTTTGCCAACACAGGTAGGGTACTGACACTTAACACCAGTATAATACAGACATAGCAGAAGTGCTTGTCTGGAGAGAATGCATGAATGATACGGTGTTGTAAATAACACAACTGTGGTGCACAGCTACGGGGGCCTGTAAAGTGAGGGAGAAAAACCCATGTGAACATTGACAAAATCAAAGAACTTGGGCAAATATTTTCCAATGGGCACTTCATCCCTCCAAGCAATCTGTCCACACTGCACACCTTATCCACCAGTGTAAACCTAAGTACTGTTCGCCCAGCTGGGCACTGCACTGAGGTACCAGCAACACCCTCATCATCTACAACCCTTCAGAACAGTGTCTGTTGAGCACAGAGTCCAGGAAACGGTCTCCTCCTATGGGACAGTTGAGCATTACAGAACCCTGCAGAACCCCAAATGTGAAACAGAAACATCTCCAGTCTGTGACATCTGAAAAGACACTTCACCCCAGGCCCCCACCTGTACCCCCTTCTTCGCCCTGAAAGTGTTAAAAAGGAAACCATACGGTCAACACCAGCTTCTCCCTGCTGATGAAAACTGGCACGAATGAATTTACTTTCTGGCTGCCAGCCCCACAAAACCGTTACACACACACACACACAAGTTCACCACTAAACTGCTCCAAATATAAATTCGAGACAAGCCGGCCTATCCCCACCCCACAGTGTATTAGTGGCCTTCCCAGGGTGAGCTGGGTGAATTCTAAATCTATATTAAACATTCAACATTTCGGAACTTCAGTGGGTTGTTTTTTTTTAAGACATAGCAAAATCCGATCTGAAACTTATGACAGCTGAGCACATGATCCCACCATTAAGAGCAAATAAGAAACCGTATATAACACTCCATGAAATCACTGTGGCAAATCTGTCACAAATTCTAAGTATGGGACGATGGGAACGCGCCACAGACCCTGGCCTGAGGGAGGAGGCTTTCCAATTTCACCCAACCTTCGCATCCCAGCGGACGGGAACAATAGTAGTACTATCCCGGTCCAGCCAGGATGCCTCGGACACCGGCGGTCAAACCTCAAGTCCAAAGACAAGTTTCGCATTAGAACGAGGCCCGCGGAGCCTCAGGCCGCGCAACGCGGAACCGCCCCCGGCCCGGCCGCGGTGGGCAGCGCTCGGACGCGCACCAAGGACACGGCCCCGTCCGCCAGGCCGCGCGCGAGGCCGCCCCGGCCCCGCGGCCCGTCCTGCGTCCCGGCTGCGCCCCGGGCCCCGCGGCCCCGTCCTGCGCCCCGGCTGCGCCCCGAGCCCCGCGGCCCCGTCCTGCGCCCCGGCTGCGCCCCCGGCCCCGCGGCCCCGTCCGGCTCCCCAGGGCCCCGGCGCCGGGGCCGCGGCCGACGACGCGGAGCCGCAGGGCGGGGGCCGCGCTCGCACCGCGCCGAGACCCCCGCCCGCCCGCCCGCGCCCCGGCCCCCGTGACAGCGCGGACGGCTGAGCGCGGGGCCTGTTACCTTCCGACAGCTCCAGCTCCAGCTCGGCCAGCCGGGCCCGCACCTCCAGGGGCAGCGCCATGCCTTCCAGGCTGCGGTCCGCCATGCTCGCGACGCCCCCGCCCCAGCCGGCCTCCCTTTGTTCCAGGCCGCGGTCTCGCCGCTCCTCGCGCCCCGCGGACCCGCACCGAGCGGCGGCAGGCCGGGCGGCGGCGCAGCGCGCTCCTCCCCGGTGCCTCCTCCGCGCGGCCCCGGCACGAAGGCCTCGCGCCCGCGCCCGCGCCCCCGTCCCGCCCGGAGCGCGCCCACCGCCGCTCCACCGGGCGGCTCCGCGGCGCGCGCGTGACGGCGAAGAGCGCGCACGGGGCGGGGGCGGCGGGGGCACGCGCTCCGGGGCTGGGCCGGGCGGGGACGCGCACCGGGGACGGAGGGCGGGCCGGCGCAGCGCGCGCTCCCGGGGGCGCGGGGCTCGCACACCGGCACAGCGGGGCCTCCCCCACCCCGGCACGGCCCTCGCCTACCCAGGCCTAAGGCAGAAAAATACCTGCTGGAGCCCCCGGCCTCGGCGTTCCGGGTCTTTGCGGGCTGAATTTTTTTTTTTTTTTTTAATAAATACGTTGTGTGTTGGGGGCGGGAGGTGTAAAAGACAGCGTGGGCTGTGGAAAGAGGAGTAGGCTGGAAGTTCCTAATTCGCGTTGATTTAGGACCTGCCAGCCTGGCCCGGAGGCTACAATCAGTGCCTCTCCCTCGGCTCCGTCTCCCCACCATGAAGGCGGCTAGAGAAGAGATGGGTCACCGAATCTCCACGTTCCCGGTCAGCCCGAGCACGCTCGCCCTGATACCCCGGCCCGTCCTCAGCCCGGGGCTCCGTGTCCTCAGCAGGTCTTCCCGCGCCCTCGCCCGAGGGCCCTACGGCTCGTCCTCCGCGCTTCTCTCTTCCGCCCCCACCGCACCGGTGTCATCTCTGGGGGCATCACCAAACCTGGGCCTCCAGTCCTGACCGTTTGGGGAGGCTAGCTCACCCCTCCGACTGTCCAACTGAATAACGTCACCCAGATGCCCCCAAACCCCGAACTGCACAAACCAGCCCCTCCTCCTGGCTTCTAATAACTTCCACCATTTTCTTAATGATCCAGGCTGGGGAGAGTCCCGGGAGTGTTTGTCTGTCTTCCTCAGTCTTCACACACCCTCTGCTTCCCTGTCCCCTCAAGGCTCTCGCGTGTCATTTTCATTCCGGACCCACTCCTCCCAGTTCAGCCCCTATCGCAGACCTCCTGGTGGCCCCACCACCACCATCTGCTTGACCCTGTGGCAGGAGGGGCCGAAGGTGGCTCCGGAAACACAGTGGCATTTATTCCCCTTTCAAAAATAGGCAATGTAATACTTCCTGCATTGTCTACTGAATACAAGTCCACCCTCTTAATGGGAGACTCCAGACCCTCCACCACTTGGCCCCTATCTGCAGTCACACCATGTGCCCCCCACAAGCTGGTTCCTGAAGACCCAGTGGCCTTCACCCTGGGTGCCCCCCTTCTCTGCCCACACGCTCCCACAGCGTCCCTAACATCAACTCCAGAAAAATCTCTCCTCCCCCTTACTGTGCTCCCACTATCTTATCTACTTGTTTCTGCCCTTATATCCTTGGCCTTTATCTTTCTCATTAGTCTGAGTGACAGCTCTGGGGACAACGACCAAGCCTTCTTCCTCAGTGACCACTAGAGAGCTGTGGGCATTTCTTACATAGGTCTCACTGATCTAATACAGATCAATGATGAGCTTAAAACGGGCGAACCCCAAACACCTCTGCTTTATGGTCTTGGACGTAAAGCCAGTGGACGTGGGGGGCCACACAGGTATGCTCCACCACAGTCTCTCCCCTTTCAGGATAAACAGACCACTGAGGCAGAGAGCCCTCGAGAGGCTTTGGGGCTACAGGTGAAGGCCTTAGAGAAATAAAATGCAGCAGAACCAGGATTCAAACCCCAGTCTCCAGAGCAAATCTCTGCGCTCATTTCTTCACAGCAAAGTGGGCCTGTGCATTCCACACATCGAGTGTGTCAAGTCAGTCTAGGTCCAGATGGTATCAGAATAAAATTATGTATTCTGCTTTAATTCGTGGGTGGGTCTTGATCATCCATGTCTGATGCTGTAACTGAGGTTAGTTCCAAAGAAAACCACTATGTTACACTAAACACATCAAATGTCAACTTGGATTCCAAGCAGATGCGTCTTCATTGGGGCAGGTCTCTGTATGACTACTAAGTACACTTGGGAGAGTGTTCGTGGCATTTCCAATGTCCTGAGACACATCTTTATCTGGAAGTCCTTCCACGTCTTCAAAACACGTTATGTCTGAAATCAAACTCCACTTGCCTCCCACCCTTACTGTGTTCTTACTCGAGAGCAGCCCCCATTTCTCCTGGTTTCCGTGCTTTGAGTCATGCCCGTTGTCAAGCTTCAGTAACATCCACCCCACAGGCCCACTGCCACTGCCTAATTCAGGCACTCAGAGTCCCTACCCTGTTTTTCCCCTTCTGATCTTCCTACTGTGGCTGCCATGGGTTACAGTCCCCTTGCTCTACCATCTACAATGGTTCTCTGCCTACAAACCAAAGAACTCCTTGATCTGACACTGAAGGCTTCACAGACACAAAGTTTCCTTCCCTACTTTCTATCCTGCGCTCCCTGCATGCACCTGTGGTCACCTGAGGAGTTCTCACTTGCCTGTGGGGCATCTCCCCTTCTTGTATCTCTTTTGCTAACGTGTGCCTCTCCTCTTCCTATTCCCCCACCCAAGTCATGGCCACACGTCGGATTTCACCCATCCAAGTCCAGGGTCAAATGCCACCTCTTCCATGAAGCCTTCCTTCCTAATCTCCCACCTGGAACTACACACCTCTCTTCCCACCTGGTCTTCCTGGTGCTTGTATTTAACATGTGCATCTTACTGGGCAGCTAGTCCACCTGTGATTCCCCCACTGTGTTGAATGACGTATAAACAACACACTGTTTCTCAAAGTACAATCCAGCCTTGGAAAAGGGGAAAGACTATTTCCCTTCATCTCCTTCTGCTCCAGTCCTGGCCAGTCTCAATGAAAGTGGCGCTTAGTGAAAACCCAGTTATGCTTTGTGTGTTTCCATGTATAAAAACCTGGTTCAAGTGGATGTCAAGGTGGGCATAACAATACCCAACAGAGGTTTATTAGAATGAATTGAATACCTGCTAAGGGCTATTTGCTTCCAAAGCTCTCAGAAAGCCCTGAAATTCCATCCTCAGAGCTACACTTGTGAACTATGGTCACTTATCTTCAGAAAGCCACTGTGACATCTCATGACTGCTACGTGGGAAGAGCTAGGCATCATTAGCACTTATCAACACACTAGCATGGTTTAATTTGTGAAATAAGCCAGCTTTTACATAACAAATCCCAGAGGGTCTGAGACATGTACAAAACCTGTAGGTGTCTAGGAGAGAAAAGCTGGAGAGGTAGCCAGCCCGAGGCCTCAGGACTGGAGGGACGTTGACACAGGACACGTGAGCTACCTCTGCTCCTCCACAGTTTTGAGTTCCACAGAGGGGCAGGGACAGAACAGTAATTGAGTAATTAACCCCGTGACAGCCAGCACTGGGGGGCCTCTGTCACTGTCTTGACTGTCTGCTGTGGGGGATTTGTTACCCCTCTGCCAACCTGCAGTACCTCAGCTCTGTTTTGTTCTGTCTCACCGAATTCCAAGCGAATTCTGAATGAAAACTTCATTACTCACATGTATTGGGGCTCTAGACTTGAGAAAACCTGGTTGGGGTGGAAGAGGGTAGTAAAGGGGTGCTGATTAATCAGGTAACTCGCCGGTGATGCCCCGAAGCCTTGTTGCTGATGAGAGTTGATCCTCTCACTCCTAGTCAGATTCCTGCAGAATTTGTTCATGCCGTGCTCTCTCCTACGGATCCCAGTTCCGAGAAATTTTTACCTTTTCCGAAGTGAGCAGGAAGAGCTGGTTGTCAAATACTCTGTTCGGATTCTCCGAGCACATCATAAATCCAGGGAGTGGGGGCTCACGCCCCTGTTACAACAGAACCTTCTTAAACTGGAATTTCCCTACAGAACTATGCCTGGCCATTCATGTTTTAGTTCTGTTTCATTTCGGTCTTACCATATTATCAGGAATTCAGCTTGGGTAGAGTGTTAGGTTTAAAGAAAGAGCAAAAGTGAGCAATGTGACACAGAAAGTTTGGGTTTAATGAATTAGTACTTAGAAAGCAGCGTGAACCCTTGAATGAAACTACTCTATGCATGAAAGAGATCGTTAACATTTTTGTGACATTTTTTCACATCACTATAGAATTAACTAAACAATGTGTATGTGACTGAATTCACTGAACCACACATGTGTTTGCATTTCTGTTATGGCTACTGTCTTCCTCTAGAAGTAAGAGCTATCCAACCTATTCACCTAAGAACAAGTGTACCCACAAAAGAGGAGTAAGAAGTAATCCCACAGAGGGCGTCCCTAGTGGTGCAGTGCTTAAGAATCTGCCTGCCAATGCAGGGGACATGGGTTCGAGACCTGGTCCGGGAAGATCCCACATGCCAAGGAGCAACTAAGCCCATGCACCACAACCACTGAGCCCGCGCTCTAGAGCCCGTGAGCCACAACTACTGAAGCCTACGCTCCTAGAGCCCGTGCTCTGCAACAAGAGAAGCCACCACAGTGAGAAGCCTGCACACCGCAACAAAGAGTAGCCCCTACTCGCCGCAACTAGAGGAAGCCCACATGCAGCAACAAAGACCCAATGCAGCCAAAAATAAAACAAATAAATTTATATATATAAAAAGACAGAATCCCACGGCAAAATTAGTCTAATTTTCCAGACCATAACTGGAAGTGCTGAGAATTCAACTGTGAGTCAAAGGTGTCTTGATGGAAAAACAAGTGTGTGAAATTTATCTTGGACAAATAGTCTGAGTGTCTCCTTGTATATGTAATTACAAATCAATACACAATTATCAATAATGTAATTACTTCTGATCATTTTAGTGAATTCTAATCACTCATGCTAATGGTGATGTGAATAGCACAAAACAACCAATTAGCCAAAAATTACTCCTGTTTGGTCTTAGATTGCATCATATTTTTACAGTATATTTCCTTTGCCAAGTATGATTGACTACACTCTGGCTTAATTAAGGTAATGTTAAAATTAATTGTCATTCCCAGAACTCATATCAATTAATGGCTGAGACAAGTGACACATAGGTTTTTAAAAAACATTTTACCAAATATTCTAAGATATAAGACTTTATTGGATGTTAAAACATATGCTTTTGAAGTAGAAAAGAAGGGAGTGGTTGAGGACTAAAATTTTGCCATCAAAAGTCCACAAAGTGGAATAAAAGAAAGTTATAAAATGGACCTCATCCCTTCAAAATGGAAACATATATCAATACATAGAGAGAGAGAGTCAGGCACATTCCTGAAGGGCATCTGCTCTGCCAAGAAAAACTCCACCACAAGGTTCATAAGTGGAGCCTAAAAAATTTAATTGTGTAAAACGCAGAATCTTGTTGTGAAGTTAATTAAAAGCAGTGCTTTGCAGTCAGTCTGTATGAGCTCACGCACACACTCAATGAAAGTAAATAAAAATAAAGGTTGAGCCGTTGACACTGCCCACCACTGACCACAAGCTGGTCTGAGAAGGTCCCAACCACTCCAGGGCCTCCGCATGCCAGCCAGCACCCTCCCCCGAATCAGAAGACAAACCTCGTGCTTTGACTGTGGGACAGGGCAGAACAGGAGAGGATGGACCAGCACAGCACAGCCAGATCCCAGTTACCGGGAGGTGTTACCTTAGTCGAGACTGGGGCTTCAGCTCCTTGCAATGCTCACAGCTGTGTAAATGGACCGGGTGATGCAGGGTGGGTTCCTAAGAAGCAGAGCCTGAGACGAGAGTTCAGGGCACATG
Source organism: Delphinus delphis (assembly GCF_949987515.2). NCBI lineage: Eukaryota > Metazoa > Chordata > Mammalia > Artiodactyla > Delphinidae > Delphinus > Delphinus delphis. The sequence continues at coordinate 98,328,499 of NC_082684.1, read as the reverse complement.
CTTTATTGAGGGCATCCTCTTAAAAATGGAGCCTTTTGGAAGTGAGCACATCAGGGCAGCAGGGGAAGAGCAGGCCTCAGTGGCCCGGTCCACAGATGGATGGGGCAGGGGTACCACAGAACTGGTGGCCAGCCTTTGTACAGCTGTGTCACTCAGTCGCTGGTCCCCACTGGGGACCCACCAACAGTTTCTCCCATCAGGAAAGTGAGTAGCTGTGATCCATTAGCACAAACACTTACAGCCCGGAAGGGCTGGCGCACCCAGCCTGTAAAGGGCTCCAGGTCGGCACCGTGTCCCCTCCTGCACATCTGTGGGGCAGACGTTTGGGTTACCACTGATTCAGCCATAGTGGCTACATCCACCCTGAAGCTGGTCTGGGAGGACAGATGATAGAAAGTCAAGAACCTGGAGAATCTCAGGGGGAAAATTGGACTTGGGCGATTGGGTTTTTTTTTTTTTTAATAAGACAAAGAATCATTCAAAATGACTGTATTTGCTTTGCATGGGGTCATGAAGGATTTCAGACGATGCCCGTCATTCATGGAAAGTTTTACAAAGCGACGGGCATGAAACCCCTGCCGGGCACCATGTACGATGCTGCTCGTACTTCCAGGAACTTACTGTCCGGCCGGCTCGGGGCCAAGTGAGACACAGGTGTGAACGGAGCAGGCGGGAGCTGTCTCCACAGGCCGTCCTGGTCTGGAGCACCTGACAGAGTTTACGAAGTATCCCATATCTTCCAAAGATCTGATTCCCAAGCACCTTGCCCAGCTGTACCTCGAGTTCCCTCAGCCTTCGAAGCACAGGCAGGCCTCTCTCCGGCAGCTGCACGTCCAGCTGCCCCAATTCCCTCCCCAGATGTTGTGCAGCTGGCATTTCCCCACCTCGTTGACCTCGGGCGTCGGCGTGGGAAGACCCCAGGTGGAGGGGAACGGGACCCTGGGGTGTCACGCACTCTGGACAGGTTCCTGAGATCTGTCTTCTTCGAGTCTCTCTCGGCCCGCCACCCTGGCCCCAGCTGGGATCCCCTCAGAGACCCCAGTTCCCGACGCATGAACAGGGAAAGCCTCACCGCTCAGCCCTCACACAAGAGCAGCATGGAGGCCTCAGCCCTCTTGAGAATCTAAGTTCTAGACCAAATGTTTGCCCCCAGCCACCTCCAAACACCCAGGCTGGCAGGGGCAGGGACAGGGGCTGGAGTGGCTCTCTCACCCACCTGACTTCCCAAACCTGTGGTCCCTCGTAGCATCCTCTCTATGCAAGCAGGCATCCTCCCCAAGGGCTCCACAAATTCTCACAGTGGTTTCAGACCTTGGGAAGAAGAGGATGTGGGTGCAAATCACAGTAGAACAAAGAAGAATTTAATGAGTGCCACACGGGCAGTGTGTTTCTGAAGAAGGTAAAGAATGAGGAAGTTAATTTAGAAAAATTCACTAAATCTTCAGGTGAGGCTTTGATCTCTAACTGTGGAAGCTGTGTCTAACAAGAGCTGCTCTGCTCTCGTTCAGATGCAACGCGGTCTTTTCTCTCTGACTCCGATTCCCCACAAAACTAGAGGAAAATCCTCTTAAGCACAAGAAAGATTGAAGATGGAAAGAGAAAGATAATGAGCAGAGGAAGAGTACGAGAAAGAGACGGAGGCTGCAAGCAAGGAAGGAGGAAGGTGCACACACAGACAAGTTAATGTTTCAAGGAACATACATTCAAGGAAGAAGAACTGTGTTAAAACAGGAAAGAGGCCTCATGCAACAAAACACAAATACAGGCAAATGAAAACTAGAAATTTTTAAGATATAATAAACCAGATATAAATTTTAAAAATAGGGAAGCAAAATGGTACTTTGAAATGTTGTTGTGGAAATTAGACCTTGGATTCCTAGGGCTGCTGTAACAACATGGCACAAACTGGGAGGCTTTAAGCCAGAGAAACATGCTGTCTCAACATTTGGAGGCTGTAAGTCTGAAATCAGGGTGTCGGCTGGGGACGCACCCGTCCTTGCCTCTTCCTGGTGCCTGGCGGTTCTTGGCTTGTCCTGCATCACTGCAGGCTCTGATTCCGTTGTCACACTGGCCTCTGTACATCATCTTCCGTCTCTGTCTGTCTCCAAATTTCCCACTTAATAAGGACACCAGCCACTAGATCAGGGCCACCGTCGTGACCTCACCTTCACTTGGTTGACTCTGCAAAGAACTTATTTCCAAATGAAGCCACGTTCTGAGGAACTGGGGGCCAGGACGTCAACATACCTTCTTTTGAGGGACACAACTCAACTGAACATAATAGCTGTTGATATGGGAATAAAAACAATCTAGATAAAAACTTACCAAGAAATCGAACACCAAGAAATTACAAAGGACTAAGTACTAAAGAGAAAATTATGAAACGAACAGATCAGAATCATGAACTGGGATTGAAGCAGCAGAATAAATCATTAGCTGCACAGATATATATACAACTTCAAATATTTTTTGGATAACAAAAAATACTAAACTAAAACAAAAGCAATAAAAGATGATTATGAAAGAGATTAGCTTTATGTCTCGCACAAGAGAAATGGGTAGCGCTCAGTAATTGACTCAGTTGACTGATAAGCTACTTTTCTTTGTCACCTAAAATAGTTTCATTTTAATATCAGCATGTTTCAAATCACATTAGTAGATGAACACCTGTTCTGATAGGGCCTCTGATTCTATAATCTTTTAGGAGACCAAATATTCACTTTTATTATAATAATACTGTTGCTGGTGAATGTGTCTTACACCTGCCGGCAAACGGGCTCCCCAGTACTGGGCCCTGGAAATGTCCTCCTATAGCCGCCTGGGGCTGGCAGCCTCCTCCTGCAGGCAGAGTCCGCCCTTGCTGACCAGCATGCAATGTGTGTCCTCCACACAGAGCTCACCCACAAGAGGAACAGAAGCCAGCATCCGGGCTGTGCTGTGTCTTCTTCTTTCTCACCAGTCAGGTAAGATACTTCGCTCTCTGGCGCAGGGTGTGCATGCATGTGTGCACATGGGTGTCCACCTGTGTGTGTTTCTGTTTATAAATACAGGAAGCCTAGGAATGTTACACGAACAGAGCCACACCACATGGAGGAAACACAAGATTTGTGGAGAGGTCTTCCCTGCAAAAAAGTTAAAAATGGAATTGATAGATTAATTGCTGTGATTGATCTTGCATAAAATTTTAGTGAGAGAGGGCTTCCCTGGTGGCGCAGTGGTTGAGAGTCCGCCTGCCAATGCAGGGGACGCGGGTTCGTGACCCGGTCGGGGAAGATCTCACATGCCGCGGAGCCGCTGGACCCGTGAGCCATGGCCGCTGAGCCTGTGCATCCGGAGCCTGTGCTCCGCCACGGGAGAGGCCACAACAGTGAGAGGCCCGCGTACAAAACAATTTTAGTGAGAGACTATTGTAAGGGATGGGGAAAATTACCAGTGATTACTCCAAAAAGCTAATCTGATAGAAGAAATAAGGCAGTTATTTTTAGGAAAAACAAAAAGAAAGGATCCAGGTTCACAGTACCCCATAAAGATGAATTGTGGGCAATATCTGCTTATAATAGAATGTTAGGGCGGTTGGACTTGATCGATCATTTTGCAATTAGTTTTCTGCCTTTCATTCCTTTGTTCCTCCTTTCCTGATTTATTTTGGATTAACCAAATATTTTCTTAGTATTCCGTTTGAACTCCTTCACACTTTCCTGTACATCTTTTCATTGTTTTGTGTATTGTTGCCATATACACACATTACATATACATATACTACAAATGCCACAAAGCAGTGGGACAATATTTGCTTTGCCAGTTATATGTCTTTTTTCTTTTTTTTTTTCGGTATGCGGGCGTCTCACTGTTGTGGCCTCTCCCGTTGCGGAGCACAGGCTCCGGACGCACAGGCTCAGCGGCCATGGCTCACGGGCCCAGCCGCTCCACGGCATGTGGGATCTTCCTGGACCGGGGCACGAACCCGTGTCCCCTGCATCGGCAGGCGGACTCTCAACCACTGCGCCACCAGGGAAGCCCCTATATGTCTTCTTAAGAGAAGAAAATTAAAAGGTGTGTAGTCTTTTCTATTTACCAGTTTTGATGCTCTTTATTTATTCTTGCAGATCTGAATTTCTATCTAGGGTCGTGAAGAACTTCCTTTAGAATTCCTATAGTGTGATAATGCTGGCAACAAATTATCTTCACTGCATCTTCCATTTTGAATGATGTTCGAAAACCTGCTGGAGTTAGAATCTTGGGTTGACAGCATTTTTCTTTTGGCATTTCACAATCTTGTTCTATCGTCTTCTGGCCTCCATTGCTTCCGATGAGAAATCAGCCATAGTTCCTATCATCACTCACTTGTATATAATTGTCATTTTCCTCTGTCTGCTTTCAAGATCTTTATCTTTGGTTTCAACATTTTGACCATAATGTGCCTTGTTCTCCTTGTATTCATCCTGCACAGAGTTTGCTGAGTTTTCTGACCTCTAAGTTTATACATTTCACACAATTTGGGTGATTCTCAGCTATTCTTCCAACATATTGTTCCTGCTCCTTCTTGCTGTCCTCTTCTCCTGGGTTCCTCTGCACTTATGCTGTATGAATTGATATGGTCCTGCAGGTCAGTGTGACTCTGTCCATGTTTCTTTTTTTTTCCCCCAATATTTTTTCTTTCTGTTTTTCAGATTGAGCTGCTCATTGACACTTCCTTGTAACTCCTGCAGTCCACTGTTAAGCTCATCTTATTACTTTTCATTTCATATATTGCACTTTTCTAATTTCCCTCTGATTCTTTTTTTTTTATAATTTACATTTCTCTGTTGAGAGTCCCCATTTGTTCACTAATCATTGCCATTTATTCAAACAGCTGTTAGAAACGTGTACATTTGTGTTCGCTGCTTGAAAGTTCTAGCTTGCTAATTCCAACATCTGGGAAACCAAGAATGAGTTTCCAAAAACTGCATATTCTCTTAGCTATGGGTCCTATTTTCCCATTTCTTTGCATATGCAGTAATTTTTTTTATTGTATGCTGGACATTGTGTATGATGTGTTGGAGAGAGAGAAAGTCATGTCTTCTTCCTTTATAGGTGTTCAGTTTATTCAGGCAGACAGTGAAATCATTGGTACCTACTTATGGTCTTGTCAGCCTTGGTTTTATTCTTTCTTGGAGTGGGCCTACTTTGGTTTAGAACTCATGTTTAGGAAGTATCCCATACTGTAGAGTGTGGAGCTTACTCTTACATTTTGGCCTTTCCGGAATCTCAATTCTGTTCCATACTTTTCAATGACGTCTCTCCACTGCCTCGGCTGGTGTGTGAATGTCTCCCAGAACCGCGTGCTGTCTGCTGTCACTGTTTTCCTCTCAGCCTGCAGCTGATTTCTATTAAGCCTCATGGATTTTCGCCTTTTGCCTGTGCACCCCAGTCCTAAGCTAAGGACTCACAAAGAATCCCCATGCAGACTTCTTGGAGCACTTCTCTGTGAAGCATTCATTCCTCAGAAACCCTGCCAGACAGATTCCAACCACTTCAAAGATCTGAACTTCAGCATCTTCCTGCTCAGTTCAGAGAGACCACCTCCAGGTTGATGGGTACAACAGTCATGGGGCAACATTGTGCTCTCCTCAGGGGTGTCTCTTCTCCTGTGATGCTCATTTTTCAAAGCCTGAAAAGAATCATACCATGTATTGTCCAGTACTGTAGTTGTTGGCAATGGAGAGCACTTACTCTCTCATGGCTGGTGGTAGAAGTCTCTGAAAACTATTTCATAAGCATGATAATGTAAAGAGTAGCCCAAATTGGAGAAAAATGAGGACTTCTGGGGGATGTCTCCAAGAAAAAAAATGAAACTAATAGAATGAACACACTGAGAGGAGTTTGGAGTTGAATTATTTTGGTGATGAATGATATTTACATAGTCATAATAAGGTAAATTCTGGATATTGACATAAATGAAAAACAATATAGTTGGGGAGGAAGAAAATAAGAAACGTGTGTGTGAGCCTAGAGAGAAAACGGTAGATAAGAAATCCATGTCCACATCTTATCGTGTAGACAGCCAATAAATAGTATCTAAAGATGAAAATTAAAGATACAGAACTGTAAGCTTGTATTTAGAAATATAGAGGTAAACACCAAAAGAAACACCAGAAAACCTGACCGTGCTTGCCTCTAGGTAGTAAGATGGGCTAGGTCTGACCACTGTTATTTTTCATTAGAAGCCTAATTATACAAGGCTATACTTTTATTGTGAAAGATAACACAGACAGGAATGTGCATAAATGTTTCAGCATTTGACAAATATGTAGAAAGCCAACTAACTCTCAACTATGTCAGAAAATCAATTTTCATTGGAAGTCTAATTTTTCTAATCTTAAACATTTCTATTGCAAACTATAATATACAAAAGGTGCATAACAAACAGTTATAAGGCCAAGTAACCATGAACCAGGTCAAGGAACTGAACATTATTTATAGCCCAAAGGTCCTTTCTGACTACAATACATTCATTCCCACCAAGGCAGACCATCCTCCTGTCTCTTATGGTAATTCTAGCCTTGCTTTTCTTAAGCATCCTTGAATGCATCCTTATAAAATATATTTTAATTTTGCTTACTTTTGAACTTTATATAATTAGCATTATACTGTAAGTATAATTTTTGTTTTATTTTTGATCCATTCAGCTTTAGGTTTATAGATTCATTCATATTGTTTCATGTAACCTACTTCTTTTTTGGTTCCAAGTAAATATTTTCTGAATGACTATATCAAAAAGTTTATTGATCCATTCTACCATTCCACTGTTGATGGACATTTGAGTTATTTCCAGACCTGGGTTATTATGGGGAAAATACAATATTATAATTTAGTATTATATGATTATATCTCATATATATCTGATATATTCTCATATATGATATCTTGGTGAACATAAGTGAAACTTTCCCCCCCACTGCTCTGAATTGCTCCCTATGTCGAATATGACTACGCACATACAGGCTGTATGTTTCACTCGTCTGTTTGTCTATTTCTGCACCAATACAACATGGTATTGATTAACATAGCTTTACAATATCTGAACACTTGACAAGCTGAGGTTTTTCATTCCCTCTTTGACCTCTTCCCTCCCATCCTTCCTTCTCCTCCTTCTTCTTCACTGCCTCAGCTATTTTTCTCCCTGGAATTGTTTCACATTTTGAATTATGTTGTCACATGTCATTTTCCCAAAATACCTATTGGGATTTGGAGTGGGAGTGCACTGAATACAGAGATCAATTCAGAGATGAATAACCTCTGCATTTTGAATCTTCCATTCTGTAAACATGGCCTATTTCTCCATTTACACATAATGTCTTTCAGTAAAGTTGTATAATCTTCCTCATAAAAGTCTTTCACGTCATTCTTTTATATTTATCCTAGTTGCTATTTTTGGATGCTCTGTAAGTAGTATATTTTAAAATTAACATTTTCTATTTGTTGCTCTTATATAGAAATATAATGGAATTTTTATATTGATTTCATTTTTTGGTGACCTTGCCATAAACTTTCTTATTAGTTCTAATATTTTATATGTAAAAATGTTTTATTTAATACATATAGAATCATTTTATCTGAAAACAATTATAGCTTGGTTTCTGCTTTTCTAAAGTTACTAGTCTTGATTTTTTTTCTTGTCATATTGTACATCCAGGACCTCCTGTTCAGTATTGAGCAACGGTGACGATAGTGGTGATAGGAGGTGTCCTTTTCTTGTTCATCATCTCAGACGGAAATTTTTCACACTTTTTAAAAACGTATTTGTTAGATATGGTGTTTATTGTAGATTTTTGCACCTTCTCTTTATCTGATTAAGAAAGACGTAGTTTACTCAGTTTTTAATCTGATACTGAATTTTATCAAGTGTTTTTCTTGCACCTACTGGGATGATCATATAATTTTTCCTGTATTAGCTAGCTAATATGGAAAATAATTAACTGATTTTTTAAAATGTTAAACCAACCTTGCATTCCTTGAATGAATCTGACTTAGTCAAAATGTATTATCCTTTTTACTGCTGAATTAGTTTTATGTAAAACTCATCAATATTTTCCCCAAAATAATCTGAAATTGAGAGTAATACATTGGCAATTTTCCTTCCTTTTCTCAAACAGAGGCTGATTAAAGTTCTTAACCTCCTCAGGGGTTGTGTAGGGGGCTAGGGCAGCTGCAGGTAATCATTTATTTCCTGGGAGATGGAGGAGTAGAGGGCAGGTCCCTGCAACCCCAGTATTCTTCCAGCCTAATCAGTGGGTTTCTGAGATCTATGTCAGTGTCTTTGACAGCCCAGTCACCACAAAAATCAAAATTTTCTCCACTGATATTGAAGCCAAAATTTGACAAACAAAGACCAGAAACAAAGGTGAAGGGGGAAAGATAAAAGACAAAAGGGGGGGCACTTCCCCGGTGGTCCAGTGGCTGGGACTTGACCTTCCAATGCAGGGGGTGAGGGTTCGATACCTGGTTGGGGAGCTAGGATCCCACATGCCTCACGGCCAAAACACCAAAACATAAAAAAAAGAAGCAATATTGTAACAAATTCAATAAAGACTTTAAAAATGGTCTACATCAAAAAAATATTTTAAAAAATAAAGGAAAAATATGACCCCCCCACACAGCACACACATATAAAACAACATCGGGGGCTGAGGCTTGTGTGCAAGTCTGATGTGGCCACTCATGAACTTCACAATCATGGGACCTGTGTTTACACAACTGATTTTATTTGAATCTCATTATCGTATTGTGATGGGGCTTTACTACATTTTGAAAAATTTTACATCTATGTCCATGAGTGAAATTAGCCTGGAAATATTTCTGACCTATTTGTCCTTGGTCTCAAGTTTTGCTCTATCATAAAATAAGTGTTTCTTCTTCTTTTGTTGTCTGGAGGTGTGTGGTAAGAATGAAACTGTTTCTTCCTTGAATGTCTGGAATAACTACCTAGTGAAGCCAGCTGGCCTGGGGCTTTCCTTTCAGGTTACACACGTACTACTGATTTAATTCTTTAAAGATTTGGGACTGTTGCAGTTTTTTCTTTCTTCTCCAGTCAGTCTTGGTATCCTTCCCCTAAAATTCATCTTCTTCATCTATATTTTCAAATGTATTAGTATAAAGTTGATAATAATATCTCCTTTCTAAGATGTCTGGCATCTGTAGTTATATTCTCTTTCTTACTCCAGTATTGTTTATTTGTACCTTCTCTATTTTTGATCAATTTCACAAGAGGTTTTATCAACTTTATTGGTTTTATGAAAGAACTAACTTTTAGCCATCTAGACCCTTCCTATTGTATGTTTGTTTTTGTTTCATTTAATTACTGCTTCTATCTTTATTATTTACTTTATTCTTCCTTTTTTGGTGTTAATTTTGTAGTTGCTTTAAAAATTTTTTTTGATGCATACTAACCTCATAATTTTCAACCTGTCTTCCTTTCTAACATGTGGATACAGACCTATAAATTTTCTCTATTTGACTTCATCCATAGTTGTAATATGTAGCATTTTCATTATTCAGTTCAAAATTTAATTTTCATTATAATTTCTTACTTGACATATAACTTTAGAATGTTGTTCCTCATTCCCAAAGACATGCGAATTTCTACCTACTCTTTGTTATTGATTTCTCCCTAATGTTATGACCAGAAAATATTTGAAGATTCTTTCAATCCTTTGAAATGTTTTAATTCTTGCCTTTTTTCATTATTTGTAAATTATTTGTGTGTGTTTTTAAATAATATGAGGGGGTTTGTGGTTGGTTATAATGTTTAATAGATGCCATAAATCTAGTTTGTTAATTACATTGTTCAGTCTTTTGTATCTTAACCAACAGGTTATTTATTTATTTATTTGGTCTCATTATATCTATCAATCCCTGAGAAGAATAAATTTTCCCTCTATAATTGTGAATTTGTCTATTTCTCCTTATAGCTCTATTAAATTTTTGCTTTATATATTTTTATGAGGTACCTACAAATTTAGATAATCCTATCTAAATTTTTATCATCATGAAGTATCCTTCTTTATCTCTCACAATGCTTTTTGCCTGATACAATCTATTTTGTCTGGTATTAATCTATTTATACCAAATATCTTTGCAAATACAAATGACATATTTTCCCATCCTTTTACTATTATTCTCCCTTTATTCTCATGATATACAGAGTTCAATTTTTAAAAATCCAGTATAGCACTATTTGTCTTTTTTTAAACCATAGAATCGAATTATGTTTAATGTAATTATTAAGATAATATTTTAAAATCTGCCATCTTATTTTGTGATTTCTACTTGTTCCACGTCTTCTATTTTTTTCCTCTCCTTTTCTGTAGTGTTTTGATTGGCTAAGAATTCCTTCTTATTCAATTTTTCCCTCTATTAGTTTGGAAGTTATGCATTCTAATTATCTTACTCTAGAAATTATAGCACCAATGATTAGATTATCAAAAAAAATAAAATAAAATCTTTATTATTTTCTTGGATAATACAAGGATTTTAGAACACTTTAACTCCATTTATACCCCATAATTTATCTCTCCTTTTTAGGCCCCACTAAATATTATTATTAACATTGCATTCAGTCGATGTTCATTTACATTTACCTGTTTGTTCATTTCTCTCTTTGTTATTCTATTTTTGTATCTCAGAACTTGCGTTTGGGATCACTTATCTTCTGCTTGAGTATCTCCTTTAGAATTCCCTATAGTGAGGAATTCATTGGTGATTATTTCAGCTTTTACTTCTGATAATGCCTTAACTCCACTCTCATTCATGAAATACAGATTCACTAAATACAGAATTCTAGGTTGGCAGTTGAAGATATCAGTAAACTGTTTTCTGCTTTCAAGGTTGCAATTGAGAATCCAGATGTGAGTTAACTGTCAATCATTTGAAGGTGATCTGTCCATTTTCTTTAGCTGATTTGAAAATTTTCTCTTTGTCTTATAAGATACCCATTGAGTTTTAAATTTTGGTTATTGTATTTATTTCTGGAGGTTCTATTTTCATAGTTTCATGGTTCCTGGATATATTTCCAGTTTTCATTTTATTTCTTTAAACATGATATATTTAGTTGTTTCAAAATGTGTGTTTGATAATTTCATTATTTGACATCTGTACAGTTATGTTTCTGTTATTTTTGTGTTCTCCTGATTCTCATTCATGTTGTCTCCCTACCAACCTCCACCACTTTCACTTTGGTGCCTTGTTATCTCTGACTTCCTGCTTGTCACTGTCCTTGAAAATTACTTGAACTTGTTGGTTACCCAAAGTCTAGGATGGATATGCCCTCCTTTGGAGAGCACTTGTATTCCTTTCTAAAAATGTTAGGGCATAGTGCAAACTTCTCAAACCAATTCCATAGCTTGATCTTCCTTGGCCTCTGAGTTCTAGATTGTGTGTACCCAGGTGCAAATCTTTGTAAGAGTTGATCTGTGGTCCCAAAATCTCTGGAATTTTTTCTTTCTTTTTTTTCTCCTGTTCTGTTTTTTTTTTTTCCAAGGCAGCTTTCTTTAAAATCTCCCATGGTTGGGGTAGAGGGTGGATTTAGGTATGATTCACCCTTACTCTGAGTGTGATTCCCTTTCCAGGAACCAGCTTAATGTCAGGACTGCCTCCTTTAAGACCTTGGATACTGGGATTGACTTCTGTTCCTCTTCTCTTTTTATTTTTTAATTTAATTTAATTAATTTATTTATTTTTAGCTGCGTTGGGTCTTTGTTGCTGCGCGTGGGCTTTCTCCACTTGCGGCAAGCAGGGGCTAGTCTTCATTGTCACAGGCTTCTCATTGCAGTGGCTTCTCTTGTTGTGGAGCACAGGCTCTAGGTGCATGGGCTTCAGTAGCTGTGGCATGTGGGCTCAGTAGTTGTGGTGCATGAGCTTAGTTGCTTCGCAACATGTGGGACCTTCTTGGACCAGGGCTTGAACTCATGTCCCCTGCATTGGCAGGTGGATTCCTAACCACTGTGCCACCAGGGAAGCCCCTGTTCCTCTTCTCTTTTGTGGATGTAGAGCCAAAACTCTCCGGACCTATAGGAAATGCCCTCAGGCCATGAACATGTTTGATGAGCATGTATACTCTCACGTACAGTATATTTGTATGCTTATAACTCTCTTTGCAGACTGTCATACAATAATTTGGAGTTCCTACTGTCTTTTCAGATTTCTGATACTTTTAAAGTTATTTTTTATTATATAAAGCTATGTTATATAATACTTTTCATTGTCTTTAGATGGAGAGTTAATCTGACTAATCCAGTCTGCTGTTTCTGGAAATCAGAAACCACTATTTAACTTCAAAATATTTTTACATATTACTTTTATTAAAATAAAAGTAAAGTAAAAGAAAAACATAAACAGACATCAAAAATGTGGGGACTGCAGAAAAACAGCTATGTACGAGATGGACACAGAGCAGAGAGTGACTCAGTCTAGAGTTTGAGGTAAGGTTTCACACAGAAGAGACTTCAGCTGAGTCTTGAACAATTAGAAGAGAAGTTCGGACAAAGACAAAAATGTGGGCACATCAGGAAATGTAAGCAGCAAGAACAAAAGCAAGAGGAGTGAGAGAGCACGGCGTGTTCAGGGAAGTGTCACGGTGTGGCTGTCACCATGCAGCCAACAGCCCAGAGGGCAAGATGCCCACACCGCAGCACTGGTGCCCTTCCAACCTCACTCTCTCCTTCATCCTATTAAAGTCACTTCCTCCTTACCTCTGACTGACCTGACTCTTGACTTTATTTCCCAGTTTCAGCCCTGCCCCTGCTCATCAGATTTGATGGGAGAAGTCATTTTCCTGCACCAATCCTGAACCTCTCATGATTTTCACTCACCCTCTGGCTCTTTCTGGTCCTGATTCCCTTAGCTGGTTTTCAAACTAAATTTAAAGCCCTGATGCCAATCATACTGCATCACTATGGCCCCTCCTGTGACAACCAGTGGTGCTAATCGCCAAGATCCAGAGAAAGGAGGAGAAGCAGTTTGTGAGAGAAGATGATAAGTTAAATATGAAGCATGTAGAGTTTGAGAAACTGAAATTTTCAGTAGGTTCTTGGATACCTAAGTCCAGCACTAGAAGGGTACGTAGAACTAGAGATAAAGACTTAAGAGTAATTAGCACCTAATTGAAACCTTGGGAAAGGATGAGGTTGGTCTGCTAAATCAGGTAGAGTGAGATCAATGATCCAGGAATGAACCTGGAGGCCAACACTCAATGTGTGGTGAGAAGAAGAGGAAAGAAAACCACATGTTCGACACCGCAGAAGGTCTGCATTACCACTTCTGTTTGCTCTGGATTATGGACTGTGGGAGTTAATGCACGTTCTTAAAATGCCTAACTTATTCCAGGAGAAAAGGTTGAGGTCAGCAAGAACCCAGTTCAACAGCTATTAAAATATATTCTTCTCTTTGAATAAACGCTGTTAGAAAAGTGAAAAGTATTGCTTATTAGGCCTCCAGATCCTAGTTGGCATTTTTTACTACTCTGTTTTTAAATAGTTCGTGGAATGAGGATAATACAAGTTTAGACAGAACAGTCACTAAGTTGGATTTCACTAAACCTCTTCAGCTGCCGCACAGCATCTTCACATTGAAGGTGGAAATGTGAACCTCTGTGCAATCAGAGACTCCAGCTGGAAGGACCCTTAGGGTTTTTCTTTTTTCTTTTAGTATTTTTGATGAGGACCATTTTTTTTGTAAGTCTTTACTGAATTTATTACAATACTGCTTCTGTTTTATATTTTGGTGTTTTGGCCGCAAGGCATGTGGGATCTTAGCTCCCCAACCAGGGATCGAACCCGCACCCCCTGCATTGGAAGGCGAAGTCTCAACTACTGGACCACCAGGGAAGTCCCGTGGCTGCAATGGTAAACTGTAAAGCTTCAAGAGAGCCTGGTCCTCTCCATCCAGGCCATTGTCTCCTAACAGCTGCATGTAACAGATCACTCATCAAGTTTGTGGAGAAAACTTATACAATATCGTTTCTCTGCAGGGAAACCTCACATACGTGCGACAGCTCAAAGTCTGCTGAAGACAAGAGATCTGAATGGACTGAATCCACCACCCAAGAAACTGTTTGCAGCTCCAGCCCAGCCAAGAAAACACCTACCAAGCAAAGGAAACAATCCCATGGAGAAAAATGGCAGAATTTTGACCTGCGCAGCTTCCTTTCCACACGACCAGGATACAATCCCAAACCACCCAGCCCATGAAGAACCAGGACAATAGGACACATTCTCAAGCAACAAGAAATCCATCGAGTCTGACTCCAAGTTTGGTTCCAGATGTTGGAATTTACATTCCAGCCTTCTGCTTGGTGGGCTCACCTGTCCCCCAGCACCACTGACACAGCAACCTTCCCACCTCATTCTGCAACTCCACCTACATTCTAGAGGCAACGTATCCAGTTACACTAAAAGAATACAATGAACGAAAACCTGTTGGAAGTGTTATTGAGTCTACTTGGAAACACTCAGCAATTTGGAAAGACTTTTTTTTTTATAACTTTATTTATTTTATTTATTTATTTTTGGCTGCATTGGGTCTTCGTTGCTGTGCGGGCTTTTCTCTTGTTGTTGCGAGTGGGGGCTACTCTTCATTGCGGTGCACGGGCTTCTCATTGCAGTGGCTTCCCTTGTTACGGAGCACGGGCTCTAGGCGCACAGGCTTCAGTAGTTGTGGCTCGCGGGCTCTAGAGCGCAGGCTCAGTAGTTGTGGCGCGTGGGCTTAGTTGCTCCGCGGCATGTGGGATCTTCCCAGATCAGGGCTCAAACCCGTGCCCCCTGCATTGGCAGGCAGATTCTTAACCACTGTGCCACCAGGGAAGCCCAGGAAGACTTTATATCACAGTGTTGCATCTACCAATTCATGGGCCTCCCTAGCTTGCCATTGGTTTAGGCTCTTTCAGTGTCTCACAATGAAGTTTTATAATTTTGCCTGAAGAGGTCTTTTGTTAGATTTCTGAGAGTTTGACACTTTTTGATGCTACTTTAATGGTATATTTTACAAATGTTTATTTTTTGTTTCTTTCTTGACTGTAGGAATACAATGCATAGACATTTCACCAAAGAAGACATACAGATGGCCAAGAGGCACATGAAAAGATACTCAACATCACTAATTATTAAAGAAATGCAAATCAAAATGACAATGAGGTATCACCTCACACCAGTCAGAATGACCATCATCAAAAAATCTACAAACAATAAATGCTGGAGAGGGTGTGGAGAAAAGAGAACCCTCTAGCACTGTTGGTGGGAATGTAAATTGATACAGCCACTATGTAAAACAGTATGGAGGTTCCTTAAGAAACTAAAAATAGAACTACCATATGACCCAGCAATCCCACTACTGGGTATATACCCTGAGAAAACCATAATTCAAAAGGACACATGTACCCCAATGTTCACTGCAGCACTATTTACAGTTGCCAGGACATGGAAACAACCTAAATGTCCAACGACAGATGAACGGATAAAGAAGATGTGGTACATATATATAATGGAATATTACTCAGCCAAAAAGGAATGAAATTGGGTCATTTGTAGAGATGTGGATGGACCTAGAGTCTGTCATACAGAGTGAAGTAAGCCAAAAAGAGAAAAACAAATATCATATATAAACACATATATGGGGGGCTTCCCTGGTGGCGCAGTGGTTGAGAGTCTGCCTGCCGATGCAGGGGACACGGATTCGTGCCCCGGTCTGGGAAGATCCCACATGCCGCGGAGCAGCTGGGCCCGTGAGCCATGGCCGCTGGGCCTGCGCGTCCGGAGCCTGTGCTCTGCAACGGGAGAGGCCACGACAGTGAGAGGCCCGCGTACTGCAAAAAAAAAAAAAAAAAAAATTAAAAAAAAAAAAAACACATATATGGGGAATCTAGAAAAATGGTACAGATGAACTTATTTGCAGGGCAGGAATAGAGATGTAGATATAGAGAATGGACATGTGGACACAGGGAGGGGAAGGGGAGGGTGGGACGAATTGGGAGATCAGGATTGACATATATATACTACCATGTGTAAAACAGGTAGTTAGGGAGAACATGCTATAAAGCACAGGAAGCTCACCTTGGTGCTCGGTGATGACCTAGATGGGTGGGATGGAGGTAGGTCCAAGAGGGAGGGGACATATGTATACATATAGCTGATTCACTTCATTGTACAGTAGAAACTAACACAACATTGTAAAGCAATTATACTCCAATAAAACAAATTAATGCAAAAAACTGAAAAAGGGCTTCCCTGGTGGCACAGTGGTTAGAATCCGCCTGCCAATGCAGGGGACACGGGTTCAAGCCCTGGTCTGGGAAGATGCCGCAAAGCAACTAAGCCCATGTGCCACAACTACTGAGTCTGCGCGCTAGAGCCTGTGCTCTGCAACAATAGAAGCCACCACAATGAGAAGCCTGCACACTGCAACGAAGAGTAGCCCCTGCTTGTGCGACTAAAGAAAGCCCATGCACAGAAGCAAAGACCCAACGCAGCCAAAAATAATAAATAAATAAAATAAATAAATTTATGTTAAAAAAACTCAGAAAAATTTTTCAAAAATAAAAAGGGGAGAAAAAGAAATACAATACAATATGCAATTTTTAGTATATTAAACAGTGCAAAGCTCACTTATTAATTCTAGTAACTTATCTACAGATTTACTTTGGTTTTTCTATGTGCACATTCATCTGTGAGTAATGATAATTTTATTTATTCCTTCACAGTCTTTATAACTTTAACTATTTTAGTCCTTATTACTCTGGAGGAGCCATCCAACACAGAGTTGGATAGAAGTGGTGTTAGCTGACAGCTCTGTCCTCTGCAAATTCTCTGCATTTCACCGTTGAGTACGGTGTTTGCTGCAGGTCTATCCTTTATCAGATTAAGGGAGTCCCTGTCTATTTTTAGTTTGCTAAGTAAGAGGTGTGCTTTTTTTTTTTTTTTTGCAGTACGCGGGCCTCTCACTGTTGTGGCCTCTCCCGTTGCGGAGCACAGGCTCCGGATGCGCAGGCTCAGTGGCCATGGCTCACGGGCCCAGCCGCTCCACGGCATGTAGGATCTTCCTGGACTGGGGCACGAACCCGTGTCTCCTGCATCGGCAGGCGGACTCTCAACCACTGCGCCACCAGGGAAGCCCGAGGTGTGCTTTGTTTTGAATTATGAATGCATACTGAACTCCATCCAATGCATTTTATAAGTCTACTTAGGTAAGCATATTATTTTTCTCATTTAACATGTCAATACATTGAATTTTACTGACTGATTTTCTAATGATAATCTATTTCTAAAACACATCCACCTTGACAATGAGGTATTTTTCCTTCTTCTTTTACTGATTTCAGTTTGCTAATATTTTGTCTAGGATTTCTGCATCCATGTTCATCGTGTGATTTTCCTTTCTGGTGATGTCCTTATCTGGTTTTCGTATCAAGGTTCTGCCAGTCTCATACAACAAGTTGGGATGTGTTTCTTTCTTTCCTGTTTTCTGAAATCATTTATGTAAGACCAGTGTTACTCCTGAAAGGCCTCTGAGACCTCACCAGGATCACCACCTGCCAGCACTCCACCGAGCATGTCCTGAGGCCGGCTCTCAGGGAGGACCCGTCTTCCGGTCCCTCTCTGCTCCATGCAGTGCCAGGGCACCTCTCTGGGCGTCCCCAGGGCTTCAGCAGGCGAGAGGCCTGTCTTCACATGGTGTGGCCCTCACAAGCCTTCCCACCACGGGGGACGCTGCACTCGCTGCTTGGGGACAGGACAGCTGTGTCGTGCTGGCTTCCTTGTGCCTCTCTGTCTCCACCCTGTCACTGACCCCAGAGGTCCCCCTGCTTCAGATCTTTAGTGCTTTCGTGGCATTTTCTTTCCCTAAGTACAGTTTTCTCGTGTCATTGCACTTTGGCAGGATGCTCTAGCCTACTGACATCACAGACACCAGCACGTCAGACACTCTTGTTGGCCACGTCAGATGACACGTCCGCAAAGCCAAGCCATCTGCTTTCACCACTGACGCGACGGAGGTGGGAGGGAACTTTCTTCCTTTTCTACAGAAAAGCATCAGCAGTGCCTTAGAAGGAGGTGCGGCTTCGCAATCAATCACAAATTCCAGTCAGATGGGCCCCAGCTGCGAAACTAACACAAGCTCAGACTTAAACATTTTTTGAGTGAGCACACGTCTTGGTGTCCTTTTTAAATGACTAAAAATGGAAACAGTTTTTCATCTCTCTGATCTGAGGAAAGTCTTATAATGAATGTCTTCAAGATGCACATCTAAGAGTAATAGAATAGGAATCAGGAACACTGTTGAATAAATCAGAAGCACCAACAAAATCTATGATTGTATATATGCTTACGTGCTTGCAAGAAGAAAGAAAAATTCCAGCTATGCTTGGCTTTCAACAATATGCCAGTAAATTTTATCTCTTTCCAATTTCTAGGGTTTGGTGTCTGTAAATATACACAATTTTCAATGTTCTTTGAATAAAGAAAGACAATCTGATGATGTTTCTGAATCTCTGTTGCTTTTTGCTGTGGGAACACTGCATAGATCAACAAGAGTAGGTATCATTTTTTTTTACCACTACAAAGGAATACAGACTTTCCTCAGTCTGGATCCAAAGTCATTATTATTTTTTAAAAAGGAGAGAGAGAGAGAGGAAAGAGATTCTCTAAAGTATATGCAGTGGATTTTGTAAATCAAAATCCTACTCCTGTTAAGTGTGGGTGCAGAGTAGGTGGACAGGCAGGTTGTCTGGGTGTGTAAACTGCTCACACAGACATTCTCCTACGGGGATTACCTCACAGCAGGTGATGTTTGCAGAGAACATTGCCCCATTTGGTGGGTGCTTATTGTAAATGAGCTTAAGGAAAGAGTGTCCAGGAAAAAGGCAGCTTGTAAACATTAAGGACTTGGTATCATGGAAAAGAACCTTTCAGAAGGTGAATTGCTGTTTTGCTATCCTCAGGTCTACAGGGAAGAGGCCGGTGACCGTCGGAGCACGTTGGCTACACTCACCTGGGCAGGAGAGTGCCCTGTTCCCCCAGCACCAGCAAGGGCGGCTCGCCCTGAGTGATGGGCTGAGTTACACGATCGAAGGGGCAGCCGCAAGGAGGAAGGTTAGAGCGCAGCAGGTCCAACAGGAGGCACCCACGCCCAGGGGCCCTGTCGTCCACTAGCCGGTGGTCCTGCCTAGAAGATGAGTTTCAGTTTCTAAACTTCCCAGTAAGTCGACGGGCTAGATTCCAGAGCATCTTGACAGCTTTGACATTCACCGTAACTGTTAATTCCACTTCCAGAAGCTGTTGCAAAGATCAGTTCACATGCCCTGGTTTTCTGGTAGATACTTGGGGAGCAAAGGACAAATGGACCAATGAGTAGGAATGAAATTTGGAATTTACCTTTTCTTTTGTCAGTGATGAGCAGACATGCAGGTCTACGTGGAGAAGCTATGAAGTTGCTCAGAGGATGATGTCTGGTGACTCAAGAAGACATGGGCTCGACTGTCTCTCTGTCCACTGCACAAGTATCCACAGCCACTGAAAGAGATGATCTTTACTGATAAACTTAGGGAGTCTTGAACTAATTCTATAAATTTCTACTCAAAGATCATAATCATTTTTATACTAAAAAAAAAAAAGGAAAAAGCCTTTCTAGTGTGATCAGAAGTACATTCTTTTAAATATTTCATTCTCGGTACCACTTTAGCGATGAAATGGCATTTTGTGTAAATAAAAAGAGACAGAGGGACTTCCCTGGTGGCGCAGTGGTTGAGAATCCGCCTGCCAATGCAGGGGACACGGGTTCGAGCCCTGGTCCAGGAAGATCCCACAGGCCGCTGAGCAACTGCGCCCATGTGCCACAACTACTGAGCCTGCGCTCTAGAGCCTGCGTGCCACAACTACTGAAGCCCACGCGCCTAGAGCCCATGCTCTGCAACAAGAGAAGGCACTGCAACGAGAAGCCCGCACCACAACAAAGAGTAGCCCACACTTGCCGCGACTAGAGAAAGCCCACATGCAGCAACGAACACTCAACGCAGCCAAAAATAAAATAAATAAATAAATTTAAAAGAAAAGAGAGACAGAGATGGAAATACAGAGAATGTTAAAGTATAGCCCAATTAGTACCTACATGCAAATTAGAGGAATATACCTGAGTCCCTGTCTGCTGTTGCACAGAAACTACCCCATCACCCCAGAGCTGAGCAGCCTCTTTCTTTGCCCCGATTCCATGACCAGTAATTTGGATATCAGGCAGAGATGTGGCTGCATGGTCTTTGTTCCTGGCTGGAAGTTGGCTCTGGCTGTCGGGGGGACCACGTGTCTCTAGAAGGCCAGCCTGGGCTTCTTCCCACATGTCTGAACTCCAGAAGTCCAAGATGGAGCATGAGCTCCTGGGAGTATGAGGCTCCCAGGACCCTGCTAGGGACATTGTGTCCACTGTCTGGAAAGAGAGACAGAGAGGGAGAAAGTAAGGGACACAGGTGGAGGGAGGAAGAGAGGGAGCTGGAGAGAGGAGGCGCCCAGGAGAGGGAGGGGGAGCAGAGGGCAGAGCCCAGGGGATGCGGTACCTAGGGCTCCAAGTCTCCAAGGAGCTGGGACGTGCCCCAGACCAGAGGTGGCTTCCACTTCCATCCCAGGACCTCAGAGCTCTTCAGAGAGAATCCACATCATCCACCATTAAATGGAAAAAGAGGAGACAAACAGGGACATGGCAACTTCCCCAAAGTTGAAAACCTTATCAGCACTCAGACCCAGAATAGAACGAGGATCCCAGATTTTAGGTCACTGTTGTCACTTTCTCTCTTAATATCCACAGACCAACAAAAGGAGGGCTCTGGGGTTCTGACGGGAAGGGGAGACCACAGTGAGTCCTTCCAAATAAGATTGAATTGTACATTCAGAGTCTAAACGCCACGTGCATGAACCATAGGTTTTAAGTGAATACTTTTAAATTAAGCTTTTTAGAAAAAATTTTAAAAGTACCTGAAATACACCAGGGTTTCAATTATTCCACTAAGGATACTCTAGCACTGTGGTTGGACTGTGTGATTTATAAACAGTAATTAACACAAAGTCACTTTGACGCCTTTGTTATAATTGACATTCACTCATTCATCCAGCTTCCCCATCACCTATTGTGTACCAGGCACCGTGCTAGGCTCTGAGGAGATGCATTTGGGGATTAGGCCCTACTAGATACCTGTTAAGGAAACAATTTTAAATGAGAGCTAGCCTAAGATAGAAAATAGTTATGGTATTTTATATAAAAACAAATTGGTAAAATAATAGCTAATGTAACTTCATTTTTGTAAAACAAACAGTGTGTGTGTGTGTGTGTGTGTGTGTGTGTGTGTGTGTGTGTGTTTAAATAGTAGCCATCTACTTGGGTGTATGGTATCTACTACTTTTATAATTTGTAAGTTTCTTATGCTCTAAAAAGTCTATACCTCAAGGAACTCGAAAAAGAAGAACAAATTGAGCCCAATGTTAGCAGAAAGAAAGAAACTATAAAGATTAGAGCAAAAATAAATAAAGTAGAGAACAGGAAACAATAGAAAAGGTCAACAAAACTAAGAGGTGGATCTTTGAAAAGATAAACAAAGTTTACAAACTTTTAGCTACACTACCAAGGAAAAAGAGAGAGGACCCAAATCAACAAAATTATAAATGAAAGAGGAGAGATTACAACTGATAACACAGAAATATGAAGGATCATAAGAGGCTACTATGAACAACTGCATGCCAACAGATTGGACAACCTAGAAGAAATGGATAAATTCTTAGAAACATAAAACCTAGCAAGACTGAATCAGAAAGAAACAGAAAATCTGAACAGATCAATAAGGACTAAGAACACTGAATCAGTAATAAAAAACCTCCCAACAAAGCAAAGCTCAGGACGAGATGGCTTCACTGATGAAGTTTATCAAACATTTAGAAGAGAGTTAACGCCAATACTTCTCAAATTCTTCCCAAAAATTGAAGAGGAAGAACATTCCCAAACTCATTTTACTAGGCCAGCATCACCCCAATACCCAAGCCAGAAAAGGACACCACAGACTAATATCCCTGATGAATATAGATACAAAAATTCTCAACAAAATACTAGCAACTGAAATTCAGCAGCACAGTAAAAGGATCATTCACCATGATCAAATGGGATTTATCCCTGAGATGCAAGGTGGTTCGATATATGCAAATCAATAAATGTGATACACCAATTAATAGAATGAAATACAAACATCACATGATCATCTCAGTTGATGCAGGAAAAGCACTTGACAAAATTCAATATCCATTCATGATAAAAACTCTCAACAAATCATAATAAAGTCCATATATGCCAGGCCCACAGCTAATATTATACTCAAAGATGAAAAACTGAAACCTTTTCCACTAAGAAAAGGGTACCCACTCTCACCACCCTTATTCGACATAGTAATGAAAGTCCTAGCCAGAACAACAAGGCAAGAAAAAGAAATAAAAGGCATCTAAACTGGAAAGGAAGAAGTTAAATGGTCTCAGTTTGCAAATGACATGATTTTATATAGAGAAAATCCTAAAGATTCCGCCAAAAAAACTGTTAGATATAATTAATGAATTCAGTAAGACTGCAAGATATAAAATTAACATACAAAAATTAGTAGCATTTCTATATAACGATAACAAATTATCTGAAAAAGAAATAAAACAATCCCATTTAGAATAGTATCAAAAACAATAAAACACTTATGAATAAATTTAACCAAGAAGGTGAAATATCTCTACACTGGAAACGACAAGACACTGATGAAGGAAATTGAAAAATGCACAAATAAATGGAAAGATATTTCATGTTCACAGTTTGGAAGTATTAATATTGTTAAAATACTTGTATTAACCAAAGCCATCCATAGATTTGATGCAATCGTGATCAAAATTCTGATGGCATTTTCTTTCTATATTACTTTGTCTACTTAATAGACAATTTAAACTAAATAATTGATAACCTATGAGGTTTTTTTTTAACTTTTGAATTTTATTTATTTTTTTATACAGCAGGTTCTTATTAGTTATCCATTTTATACATATTAGTATATATATGTCAATCCCAATCTCCCAATTCATCACACCACCACCAACCCCGCCACTTTCCCCCCCTCGGTGTCCATACATTTGTTCTCTACATCTGTGTCACTATTTCTGCCCTTCAAACCAGGTCATCTGTACCAATTTTCTAGGTTCCACATATATGCATTAATATACGATATTTGTTTTTCTTTCTGACTTACTTCACTCTGTATGACAGTCTCTAGATCCATCCATGACTCTACAAATGACCCAATTTCATTCTTTTTTATGGCTGAGTAATATTCCATTGTGTATATGTACCACATCTTCTTTATCCATTTGTCTGTCAATGGGCATTTAGATGCTTCCATGACCTGGCTATTGTAAAGAGTGCTGCAATGAACATTGGGGTGCATGTGTCTTTTTGAATTATGGTTTTCTCTGGGTATATACCCAGTAGTGGGATTGCTGAGTCATATGGTAATTCTATTTTTAGTTTTTTAAGGAACCTCCATACTGTTCTACATAGTGGCTGTATCAATTCCCACCAACAGTGCTAGAGGGTTCCCTTTTCTCCACACCCTCTCTAGCATTAGTTGTTTGTAGATTTTTTGATGATGGTCATTCTGACTGGTGTGAGGTGATACCTCATTGTAGTTTTGATTTGCATTTCTCTAATAATTAGTGATGTTGAGTATCTTTTCTTGTGCTTCTTCGCCATCTATATGTCTTCTTTGGAGAAATGTCTATTTAGTTCTTCTGCCCATTTTTGGATTGGGTTTTTTGTTTTTTAATATTGAGCTGCATGAGCTGTTTATATATTTTGGAAATTAATCCTTTGTCTGTTGATTCATTTGCAAATATTTTCTCCCACTCTGAGGGTTGTCTTTTCATCTTGTTTGTAGTTTCCTTTGCATGCAAAAGCTTTTAAGTTTCATTAGGTCCCATTTGCTTATTTTTGTTTTTATTTCCATTACTCTAGGAGGTGGGTCAAAAAAGATCTTGCTGCAATTTACATCAAAGAGTGTTCTTCCTATGTTTTCCTTTAAGAGTTTTATAGTATCCGGTCTTACATTTAGGTCTCTAATCCATTTTGAGTTTATTTTTGTGTATGGTGTTAGGGAGTGTTTAATTTCATTCTTTTACGTGTAGCTGCCCAGTTTTGCCAGCACCACTTATTGAAGAGACTGTCTTTTCTCCGTTGTATATCCTTGCCTCTTTTGTCATAGATTAGTTGACCATAGGTGCATGGGTTTATCTCTGGGCTTTCTATCCTGTTCCATTGATCTATATTTCTGTTTTTGTGCCAGTACCATATTGCCTTGATTACTGTAGCTTTGTAGTATACTCTGAAGTCAGGGAGTCTGATTCTCCAGCTCCGTTTTTTTCCCTCAAGACTGCTTTGGCTATTCAGGGTCTTTTGTGTCTCCAAACAAATTTTAAGATTTTTTGATCTAGTCCTGTAAAAAATGCCATTGATAATTTGATAGAAATTGCATTGAATCTGTTGATTGCTTTGAGTAGTATAGTCATTTTCACAAAATTGATTCTTCCAATCCAAGAACATGGTATATCTCTCCATCTGTTTCTATAAACTTTAATTTCTTTCATCAGTGTCTTATAGCTTTATACATACAGGTCTTTTGTCTCCATAGGTAGGTTTTTTCCTAGGTATTTTATTCTTTTAGTTGCAGTGGTAAATGGGAGTGTTTCCTTAATTTCTCTTTCAGATTTTTCATCATTAGTGTATAGCAATGCAAGAGATTTCTGTGCATTAATTTTGTATCCTGCAACTTTACCAAATTCATTGATTAGCTCTAGTAGTTTTCTGATAGTGTCTTTAGGATTCTCTATGTATAGTATCATGTCATCGGCAAAGAGTGACAGTTTTACTTCTTCTTTTCCAATTTGTGTTCCTTTTATTTCTTTTTCTTCTCTGATTGCTGTGGCTAGAACTTCCAAAACTATGTTGAATAATAGTGGTGAGATTGGACATCCTTGTCTTGTTCCTGATCTTAGAGGAAATGCTTTCAGTTTTTCACCATTGAGAATGATGTTTGCTGTGCATTTGTCATATATGGCCTTTATTATGCTGAGGTAGGTTCCCTCTATGCCCACTTTCTGGAGAGTTTTTATCATAAATGGGTGTTGAATTTTGTCAAAAGCTTTTTCTGCATCTATTGAGATGATCATATGGTTTTTATTCTTCAGTTTGTTAATATGGTGTATCACATTGATTGATTTGCATATATTGAAGAATCCTTGCATCCCTGGGATAAATCCCACTTGATCGTAGTGTATGATCCTTTTAATGTGTTGTTGGATTCTGTTTGCTAGTATTTTGTTGAGAATTTTTGCATCTATATTCATCAGTGATATTGGTCTGTAATTTTCTTTTTTTGTAGTATCTTTGTCTGGTTTTGGTATCAGGCGATGGTGGCCTCATAGAATGAGTTTGAGAGTGTTCCTTCCTCTGCAATATTTTGGAAGAGTTTGAGAAGGATGGGTGTTAGCTCTTCTCTAAATATTTGATAGAATTCACCTGTAAAGCCGTCTGGTCCTGGACTTTTGTTTGTTGGAAGATTTTTTTGTTTTGTTTTGTTTTGTGGTATGTGGGCCTCTCACTGTTGTGGCCTTTCCCGTTGCGGAGCACAGGCTCCGGACATGCAGGCTCAGTGGCCATGGCTCACAGGCCTAGCCGCTCTGTGGCATGTGGGATCTTCCTGGACCGGGGCATGAACGTGTGTCCCCTGCATCGGCAGGTGGACTCTCAACCACTGCGCCACCAGGGAAGCCCTGTTGGAAGATTTTTAATCACAGTTTCAATTTCATTACTTGTGATTGGTCTGTTCATATTTTCTATTTCTTCCTGGTTCAGTCTTGGAAGGTTATACCTTTCTAAGAATTTGTCTGTTTCTTCCAGGTTGTCCGTCTTATTGGCATAGAGTTGCTTGTAGTAGTCTCTTAGGGTGCTTTGTATTTCTGCGATGTCTGTTGTAATGTCACCTTTTTCATATCTAATTTTATTGATTTGAGTCCTCTCCCTCTTTTTCTTGATGAGTCTGGCTAATGGTTTATCGATTTTATTTATCTTCTCAAAGAACCAGCTTTTGGATTTATTGATCTTAGCTATTGTTTTCTTTGTTTCTATTCCATTTATTTCTGCTCTGATCTTTATGATTTCTTTCCTTCTGCTAACTTTGGGTTTTGTTTGTTCTTCTTTCTCTAGTTCCTTTAGGTGTAAGGTTGGATTGTTTATTTGAGATTTTTCTTGTTTTTTGAGGTAGGCTTGTATTGCTATAAACCTCCCTCTTACAACTGCTTTTGCTGCAGCCCATAGGTTTTGGATCGTCATGTTTTCATTGTCATTTGTCTCTAGGTATTTTCTGATTTTATCTTTGATTTCTTCAGCAATCTCTTGGTTATTTAGTAACATATTGTTTAGGCTCCATGTGTTTGTGTTTTTCACGTATTTTCCCTATAATTGATATCTAATCTCATAGCATTGTGGTCAGAAAAGATGCTTGATATGATTTCAATTTTCTTAAATTTAGTGAGGCTTGATTTGTGACCCAAGATGTGATTTATCCTGGAGAATGTTCTGTGTGCACTTGAGAAAAAAGTGTAATCTGCTGTTTTTGGATGGAATGTCCGATACATATCAATTAAATCTATCTGGTCTACTGTGTCATTTAAAGCTTGTGTTTACTTACTAATTTTCTGTTTGGATGATCTGTCCATTGGTGTAAGTGAGGTGTTAAAGTCCCCCACTATTATTGTGTTACTGTCGATTTCCTCTTTTACAGCTGTTATCAGTTGCTTTATGTATTGAGGTGCTCCTATGTTGGGTGCAGATATATTTATAATTGTTACATATTCTTCTTGGATTGATCCCTTGATCATTATGTAGTGTCCTTCCTTGTCTCTTGTAACATTCTTTTTTTTTTTTTTTTTTTTGCAGTACACGGGCCTCTCACTGTTGTGGCGTCTCCCATTGCGGAGCACAGGCTCCGGACATGCAGGCTCAGTGGCCATGGCTCACGGGCCTAGCCACTCCATGGCATGTGGGATCTTCCCCAACCGGAGCAAGAACCTGTGTCCCCTGCATCGGCAGGAGGACTCTCAACCACTGCACCACCAGGGAAGCCCTCTTGTAACATTCTTTATCTTAAACTCTATTTATCTGATACGAGTATTGCTACTCCAGCTTTCTTTTGATTTCCATTTGCATGGAATATCTTCTTCCATCCCCTCACTTTCAGTCTGTATGTGTCCCTAGGTCTGAAGTGGTTCTCTTGTAGACAGCATATATATGGGTCTTGTTTTTGTATCCATTCAGCAAGCCTGTGTCTTTTGGTTGGAGCATTTAATCCACTCACATTAAGGTAATTATCAATATGTATTTTCGTATTACCATTTTCTTAATTATTTTTTTGTTTGTTTGCTCGTTTGTTTTTTTGCGGTACGCGGCCCTCTCACTGTTGTGGCCTCTCCTGCTGCGGAGCACTGGCTCCGGATGCGCAGGCCCAGCAGCCATGGCTCATGGGCCTATTTGCTCCGCGGCATGTGGGATCCTCCCAGACCGGGGCACGAACCCGTGTCCCCTGCATCAGCAGGCGGACTCTCAACAACTGCACCACCAGGGAAGCCCAATGGGTTTGCTTTTGTAGGTCCTTTTCTTGTCTTGTGTTTCCCACTTAGAGAAGTTCTTTCAGCATTTGTTGTAGAGCTGGTTTGGTGGTGCTGAATTCTCTTAGCTTTTGCTTGTCTCTAAAGCTTTTGATTTCTCCGTCGAATCTGAATGCAATCCTTGCTGGGTAGTGTAATCTTGGTTGTAGGTTGTTCCCTTTCATCACTTTAAATATATCATGCCACTCCCTTCTGGCTTGTAGAGTTTCTGCTGAGAAATCAGCTGTTAACTTTATGGGAGTTCTGTTGTATGTTACTTGTTTTTTTTCCCTTGTTGCTTTCAGTAATTTTTCTTTGTCTTTAATTTTTGTCAATTTGATTACTATGCGTCTGGGTGTGTTTCTCCTTGGGTTTATCCTGCCTGGGACTCTCTGTGCTTCCTGGACTTGGGTGGCTATTTCCTTTCCCATGTTATGGAAGTTTTCGACTATAATCTCTTCAAATTTTCTCGGATCCTTTCTCTCTCTCTTCTCCTTCTGGGACCCCTATAATGTGAATGTTGTTGTGTTTAATGTTGTCCCAGAGGTCTCTTAGACTGTCTTCATTTCTTTTCTTTCTTTTTTCTTTATTCTGTTCCACAGCAGTGAATTCCACCATTCTGTCTTCCAGGTCACTTATCCATTCTTCTGCCTCAGTTATTCTGCTATTGATTCCTTCTAGTGTATTTTTCATTTCAGTTATTGTATTGTTCATCTCTGTTTGTTTGTTCTTTAATTCTTCTAGGTCTTTTTAAAACATTTCTTGCATCTTTTTGATCTTTGCCTCCATTTTCTTTCCGAGGTCCTGGATCATCTTCACTATCATTATTCTGAATTCTTTTTCTGGAAGGTTTCCTATCTCCACTTCATTTAGTTGTTTTCTGGGGTTTTATCTTGTTCCTTCATCTGGTACATAGCACTCTGCCTTTTCATCTTGTCTATCTTTCTGTGAATGTGGTTTCTGTTCCACAGGCTGCAGGATTGTAGTTCTTCTTGCTTCTGCTCTTTGCCCTCTGGTCTCAACGGCATTTTTTACAGAAGTATAAAGTACAATCCTAAAACTTATATGGAATCACAAAAGACCTTGAATAACCAAAGCCATCCAGAGAAAGAAGAACAAAGCAAGAGGCATCACTCTTCCTGTATGCAAACTATAGTAATCAAAACAGTATGATACTGGCATAAAAACAGATACATAGATTAAGGGAACAGAATAGCCCAGAAATAAACCCACACATATATGCTCAACTAATATTTAAAAAGGAAGCAAACAATACTCAATGGAGAAAAGACAGTCTCTTCAGTAATGCTGCTGAGGAAAATGAATATTCACATGCAAAAGAATGAAACTAGACCCCTATCTTACACCATTCACAAAAATTAACTCAAAAGGGGTTAAAGACTTAAAAATAAGACCTCAAACCATAAAACTGCTAGAAGAAAACAGGAAAAAGCTCCTTGACCTGGGTCTTGGCAATGATTTTTTAGATGTGATACCTAAAGCACAAGCAACAAAAACAAAACATAAAGTGGGAGTACAACACACTAAAAGCTTTTGCACATTAAAGGAAACCATCACCAAAATGAAAAGGCAACCTAGGGAATGGGAGAAAATATTTGCAAATCATATATCTAATAAGGGGTTAATATCCAAAATATATTAAAACTCATACAACTCAAAAGCAAAAAAAACAAATAATCCAATTTTTAAATGTGCAAAGGACCTGAATAGACATTTTTCCAAAGAAGACATTCAGATGACTAACAGGCACATGAAAAGATGCTCAACATCGCTAATCATCAGGGAAATGCAAATCAAAATCACAATAAGCTATCACCTCACACCTGTCAGAATGGCCATCATTAAAGACAAGAGATAAAAAGTGCTGGTGAGGATGCAGAGAAAAGGGAACCCTTGTGACTGTTTGTGGGAATGTAAATTGGTGCTGCCACTATGGAAAACAGTATGCAGGTTCCTCAAAAATTTAAAAATAGAACTACCATATAATCCAGTAATTCTACTTCTGGGTATTTATCCAAAGGAAACTAAACCACAATGTTGAAGAGATACCTGCACCCCCATGTTCATATTATTCACAATAGCCAAGATATGGAAACGAGAAGATGTGGTATATATATAAAGGGGGATACGGTTCGGTCATAAGAAGGAGTGGAATGAAATCTTGCCATTTGCAACAACACAGATGGACATTGAAGATATTATGGTAAGTGAAATAAGTTAGACAGAGAAAGACAAATACTGTATGATCTCACTTATATGTGTAATTAAATAAAAACCCCAAACTCACAGAAAAAGAGATCAGATCTGTGGTTACCAGAGGTGGAGGGGAGGGGAGGGGGATTTGGAAGAAGTTTGTCAAAAGGTACAAACTTCCAGCTATAAGATAAATAAATACTAGGGATGTAAGGTACAACATGATTAATATAATTAACACTGCAGTATGTTATAATGGAAGTCGTTGAGAGTAGATTCTAAAAGTTCTCATCACAAAGAAAAAAATTGTTTAATTATATGAGATAATGGATGTTAACTAAATTAACTGTGATAATCATTTTGCAATATATGTACGTCAAGTCATTATGCTGTACACCTTAAACTTAGACAGTGCTGTATGTCTATTATATTTCAGTAAGATTGAAAAAAACTAAAATTAAAAATAAACTGAAAAAAATCTAATAGATATCTTTCCCACTTGTTTGGAAATATAATAGTAATACATGGTCATTATAAAAATGCTAATTGTACATACAGATAAAGTCACTCCCCTAAATGCAACTTCTCAGAAATTATAAATTTTTTCCTGTCCATTTCTCTTTCTATGCTTTTACATTTATAATTTTCCATATGTTATTATACTTATTGCTTGGTAACATTTTTTTTTGGCTTAAGATATTATAAACATTTTCCACACCAATTTATATAAATCTACTTTATTCTTTTGAATAGCTACATAATATTCTCTTAATAAGACATGTCCTACTTTATTTAACCATTCCCTACTGATAGAATTTAGAATATTTAAACAATTTTTGTATAATAAATAATACCTTCATGGACATCCTCTTGCAAGGCTTTCAGTTCATCTGTTTTTTTCCCAGAAATATAATTGCTGGGTTGAGGATTATGCACTTTAAAATCTTGATATATTAAGCCTACTATTTCCTGATTCAGTTATCTCATTCCCCAATAATGCTACATAACAAATAATTACAAACCTTACATTTAAAGATCTAATAATAAGCACCTCCTGCTCGTGTGATCACCTCTTGCTTCGCTGGTCTTGGCTGGCTCGCCTCCATGTCTGCAGACAGGTTGGGTGGCCCTGGCTGGGATGCCACATACTCTGCTCTGCTCACACGTATCTTGCCCTCCAACAGGGTAGCCAGGGCACGTTCTCCTGGTGCAAAGAGAGAGGTGCAAAGAGAGAGGCCAACTCCAGTCACACGCCTTTTCAGTCCCTGCATTCTGCGATCACCCCGTGGGCTGCTGCAAGTCTCACAGCTGAGCCTGGACCCAAATGGGCGAGTATCATGAAGCCAGGAGGAAAGGGGCATCAGTTTACGGAGGGTGTAGAACTGAGGACACCTGAGCTATTGCGCCTCCAAGTAGGGTGTTCGTCCACAGTCCTTCCAATATCAGATAAGAACTTTTGTTACACCTATATCAGATAAGAACCTTTGTTTTACCAAAGGCTTACTAACATTGGATATTATCAATTTTGAAACTTTATGCTATCTGGTAGGCAAAAAAATTATATTAATCATGGCTTTCATTTTTATTTCCTGCACTGCTAGTGAGGTGTATCTTATTTCCATGTGTATACTGGCTATTTGTTATTTCTTCTGTGAATTGCCTGTTCGTATAGTTTTTCTATTTCTCTCTTGGTTTCTTTTTAAGATAATGTTTAAATATTTTTTCAAACAAGCAAGGTCTCAATTTCCTTCCCTAGACTGCTCTTTTATTCATAAAGGTGAAATGGAGGATAAAACAACTTTGCAGGTAATTCAACCAAATAAAATCTGTACTTTGCGCTCAATTATCTGGGTATTCCAAGGGCAAATTTTGATGTGAATTATTTCTATAATTTCTTGAGTTCTCCGCTTTACTTTGCAGTTTAACCAGGAAAAATTAGATTCTTTCCACTGTATTTTGAAGAATTTAAAAATGAAATATGGCTCCACTTCGTCCTTAACAAAACAACAATCTAACACTAGAAATCAATTCCACCTTTCTATTTTCAGTAGGTGTTTTTTTTTTTTTGTTTTTTTTTTTGCGGTACTTGGGCCTCTCACTGTTGTGGCCTCTCCCGCTGCGGAGCACAGGCTCCGGACGCGCAGGCTCAGCGGCCATGGCTCATGGGCCCAGCCGCTCCGCGGCATCTGGGATCTTCCCAGACCAGGGCACGAACCCGTGTCCCCTGCATCGGCAGGTGGACTCTCAACCACTGTGCCAGCAGGGAAGCCCCAGTAGGTGTTTTTAACAAAGCCTTTCTTACTGTTTTTACCTAAAATCTTCTAAAGCTTTGAATTGGGCATATTCTTTGGGGCCATTTTGGTTGAACTAGTGAGTCAAGTTGTGGAAGAAAAGATGGGTCTAAATTCAGCTGTGTTCCACCTCCTCCAAACCATTATCTCATCTTCTGGGGGGTCAGGCATGACCCTGGGAGAGGTCAGGAGTGGGGGGTGGTGGCAGTGGGATGCCAGTCAAGGGTAAAAAGCAAAAAGACAGATTATTCCAATAAGAAGGGAAATAAAAATAATAAAGATACAATCCTTATTTACAGGAGCTAAAATTTTCCCTATGGAAATAAAAAAGAAATAAAATTTAAATTAAAATTTTCAAAAAGTGGCTGCATGTAAATTTAATTTTTAAATTTCAATAGCACGCCTATATACACTAACAGCAATGACTAATTAGAAAGAGAGAATGCACGCACATGCTACCATTCTTGACAGAATCTAAAAATATAAATATATTTTAAAAGTTTAAAGAAAAAGGTGAAGAGTATATGTGACAGAAACTACACAGTATTTTTATGAGATAAGGAAGGCCTTCTGGGAATTCTCTGGTGGTCCAGTGGTTAGGACTCCACGCTCTCACTGCTGAGGGCTCAGGTTTAATCCCTGGTTGGGGAACTAAGTTCCCACAAGCCATGCGGTTCAGCCACACACAAAAAAAGGAAGGACTCCTGTTTTTAATAACGACTAATAATAATACTAATAGTGATAGTAACTACTGGACCACATGCTCGCAGGAAACAACTATAACATTCAGATATCAGCTGCCTGAAGGACCAGAGAAGCATGTGGGTTCTGCCAGAGTCCACATACATTTGTATGAGTCAGTGCCTGTCTCTGTAGCTTTTTGGCAGGGCCAGACACAATGAGCACTGTGCCCAGGCCCCTGAGGGTGCTGGTGGGAAAACCCCACTCTTTAGTCTTGGAGAACTAGACAGCAGAATCCAGGGAGACTGTGACCTCCTGAGGGAGAGAGAGAGAGAATCCAAGAAGGGAAATCCAGAGAGGGGATCCCCAAATCCTATCTATCTGTCTCTGAACTACACATGTGTTGGACAGAGTCTGAGAATACCTGCTCAAGAGAGAAGATCTGAGCTGAGGCTGGTTCTGAAGCCCAACAAGATAATTGTCTTCTAAAACCAAGAAACAACACTCCCCAGAAGAAATGAACAGAATCCCGAGTCTTCCCAGCTTAATGTTTTGAATGTCCAGGATTTCCAAAATTACCATATAAACAAACGAAAAACCCAGGGAAATGGAATTCACCCTCCAGAGAAAAGAAAATAAATTGACATAAAGACTGAGATGACTTGGATTCGGAACAAACAGGAAAGATTTTAAAGTGGATATTATATCTAACCTCAGTGAGATAAAATATGTTCACAGAGAAATAGAAATGAGCAAAAAAGAACCAAAAGAAAATTTCTAGAACTGAAAAAACTTAATATCTCAAAAAATTCACTGGATGGACTTAAAAGCCAAATGGAGATGACAGGAGAATAACTAAACCTAGTCAATAAATAGAAATGACACAGTGAGAAGAACCAAGAGCATACGGGTTGATAAAGAAGATGGAATCTTGAGGGACCTATTAGGGAAGATCAAACAATCTTAAAGTATGAATAACTGAAGACCTAGAAGGAGAGGAGAAAGAATGGGACAGAAAAAGTGTCTGAAGAAATAATGGCTGAACGTTTCCATCTTATAAAAGACATAGCTTTGTAGATTTAAGACATTCAATAAAAACCAAGCTGGACATATATGAAGAGGCACATCCCAGTCAAATTACTGAAGCTAAATGTGGAGACTAAATAGTGAAACTAAGGAGAAATGCAATGTGTTAAATATGGGGATGATAATTCAATTATTAGATGATGTTTCATCAGATATGAATGAGGCTGGAGAAAAGGAAGCTGTTGACCCAGAATTCTCCAGTGAAAATAACCTTCAAAAATCAAGGCAAAGTTAAGTTTGTTTTTGCAAAAAGGCAGCTGGGAACTTCTGATTTCCAATTCTGCTTCAAATTTGCCATACTGTCTTAACAAAAAGTATAAAACTGAACAGAATAAAAAATCAACAACTCTTCTTGGATCCATAAGAGAGGAAATAACACAGGGCAAACCTCTGCCCCCAAGATGGGAGAGACTGACAGATGCTGAATACAAAAGATTGCAACTTACTGGAGCAGGAACCCAGGGGCAGACACCATGTAGGGACCAGTGCTGGGTAGGAAAGCCTAAATGTAATTGATGGATTGCTGGAGGCTCTGTCGGGACAACTCTGAGAGCTAAAAACTCCAGGGGATCCAATCATAGGGGCTCCATACTTCATGAAATCTACCTCCAGGAGCACTACTAGGTTCCCACAGTGAATACGGAGCAGAGGAAATTCCCCTCAGGTCTCCAGCAGAGAAAGAGGAAAAGAACCATTTTTAAAAACTCTAGAGGGAATTCCCTGGTGGTCCAGTGGTTAAGATGCCTCGCTTCCAATTGAGGGGGTGCAAGTTCGATCCCTGGTTTTGGAACCAAGATCCCACATGTTGTGCAGTGCAGCCAAAATACAAACTAACAAAAAATCATTATATTGTACACCTGAAACTAATATAATGTTACATGTCAATTATACCTCAATAAAATAAAATAAGAAATAAAAGTGACCTGCAAGCTTTTAAACAAATTTTTAAAATAAAAACACTCTAGAGCACTCTGTTCTTCTTAACAAGGCCTGTCTCAAGGGAGACTAGCTAACCTGAGCCTAACCTGCTGGTGTTACCAGAGCCTAACTGACCCAGAGGGCAGGAAAACCCACTCCAGTCTACTCTACCCATCCTGTGCCTCCTAAGGGAGGGCAAAACTTAGACGCACTTGTCCAGAGGAACAGGCTTCACTGAAGGACCTAGACCCAATGATAGGACTATCAAACACTTCCTCTCCCTCCACACCTCACCATCACATCACTAGTGACCTATTCATAGCAGTTCCTCTTGCTCAGGACATTACGTCCAAATACCAAGAAAAAAACCACAAGCCATACCAAAAGGCACGCGCGCGCACACACACACACACACACACACACACACACAATTTGAAGAGATAGAGCAAGCATCAGAACCAGACATGGCAGAATGCTGTAACTATCAGACTGGGAATTTAAAACAACTATGAATAGTATGCTAAGTGCTCTAATGGATAAAGTAGACAGCATGCAAGAACAGATGGGCAATATAAGCAGAGAGATGTAAATCCTAAGAAAGAACCAAGAAGAAATGCTAGAGATCAAAAACACTGTAACAGAAATGAAGAATGCCTTTGATAGTCTCATTAGTGTGTGTGTGTGTGTGTGTGTGTGTGTGTGTGTGTGTGCGCATGTGCATGTGTGATGTAAAAATCCTCAACAAAATTTTAGCAAGTTGAATCAAAAAAACTATTTAAACTATTTACACCATAACCAAGTGGGATTTATCTCAGGTATGCAAGGCTGGTTCAGCATTCAAAAATCAATTAATGTAATCCATCACATGAATAGCTTAAAAAAGAAAAATCATTGATCGGATCAATAGGTATAGAAAAAGAATTTGACACAATCCAACACCCATTCATGATAAAAACTCTCAGTAAACTAGAAATAGAGGGAAACTTTCTTAACTTGATAAAGGCTATCTACCAAAGACCTATAGCTAACATCATACTTAATGGTGAGAAACTTGAAGCTTTCCCACTAAGATCAGGTACAAAACAGGACCTCCCTCCTGTCACCACCACTCCTTTGCCACCTCATAGAAAGCAAATGTAATAAATCAAAAAGAGAAAATAAAAGGTATACAGATTAAGAAGGAAGAAACAAAACTGTCTTTGTTTGCAGATGGCATGATTGTCTATGTAGAAAATCCAAAATAATCAACAAAAATCTCCTGGAACTAATAAGTGATTATAGCAAGGTTGTAGGATACAAGGTTAATATACAAAAGTCAGTTGCTTACCTATGTACCAACAATGAAAAAGTGGAAATTGAAATTTAAACAATAGTATCATTTACATTAGTACCACCAAAACTGAAATACTTAGGTATAGATATAACAAGAATTTTGCATGAAGAAAACTATAAAACTCTGATGAACTAAATCAAAGAAGAACTAAATAGATATTCCATATTCATGGACAGGAAGATTCAATATTGTCAAGATGTCTGTCCTTCCCAACTTGATCTACAGATTCAATCAATCCCAATCAAAATACCAGCAAGTTATTTTGTGGATATCAACAAACTGATTCTAAATTGTACCTGAAGTGGCAAAAAGACCCAGAAAGGCCAACACAATATTGAAGAAGAAGAAAAAGGTTATAGGGCTGATGTTACCAGACCTCAAGACTACAAAACAGTGTGTATTGGTGAAGGAACGGACAAATTGATCAGTGGAACAGAACAGAGAGCCCAGAAGTAGACCCACATAAATATAGTCAACTGACATTTGACAAAGGAGCAAGGCAATGCAATGCAGTGAACACAGCATCTTCAACAAATGGTGCTAAAACAACTGGACGTACACATGCAAAAAAATTTAATCCAGACACAGATCTTACACCTTTCATAAAAAAATAACTCAGAAAGGATCATAGACTTAAATGCAAATGGTAAAACTATAAAATTCCTAGAAGGTAACATATGAGAAAACCTAGAAGACCTTGGGTATGGTGATGAATTTTTAAAAAAAAATAAATTTATTTATTTTTTTAATTTATTTTTGGCTGCACTGGTTCTTTGTTGCTGTGCGTGGGCTGTCCCTAGTTGTGGCAAGCGGGGGTTACTCTTCGTTGTGGTGTGCAGGCTTCTCATTGCAGTGGCTTCTCTTGTTGAGGAGCATGAGCCCTAGGCGCGTGGGCTTCAGTAGTTGTGGCACGTGGGCTCAGTAGCTGTGGCACGTGGGCTCTAGAGTGCAGGCTCAGTAGTTGTGGCGCACAGACTTAGTTGCTCTGCGGCATGTGGGATCTTTCCGGACCAGGGCTCAAACCCACGTCCCCTGCACTGGCAGGCAGATTCTTACCCACAGCGCCACCTGGGAAGCATGTTGATGCCTTTTTTGATACAACACCACCAAAACATGATCCATCAAAGAAAGAACTGATAAGCTGGACTTCACTGAAATTAAAAACTTCTGCTTTGTGAAAGACAATGTCAAGAAAATTAGAAGACAAGCCACAGACTGGGAGAAAATATTTGTGAAAGATGCATCTAATAAAAGAGTGTTATCCAAACATACAAGAACACTTAAAACTCAACAGTAAGAAAGCAAACAACCTGATTAAAAAATGGGGCAAAGACCTGGACACCTCACCAAAGAAGATACACAGTTGGCAAATAAGCACATGAAAATGTGCTCCACATCATATGTCATCAGAGAAATGCAAATTAAAACAACAATGATATAACACTATATACCTATTAGAATGGCCAAAATCCAGAACACTGACAACACCAAATGCTGACTAGTATGTGGAGCAACACAAGCCCTCACTCACTGCTGGTGGGAATGCAAAATGGTGCAGCCTCTTTGGAAGACAATTTGGTGGTTTCTTATGAAACTAAACGTACTCTTACCATACAATCCAGCAATTGTGCTCCTTGGTATTTACCCAAATGAGTCGAAAACTTATGTCCTCACAAAAACCTGCACGTGGATTTATAGCAGCTTTATTCATAGTTGACAAAACTCATATAGGCACTTTGGAAGACAATGTGGCAGTTTCTTAAAAAACTGAACATACTCTCTTTGGTGGAGCTAATGGTGGACTCTGGGAGGGCTCACACCAAGGAGTACTTCCAAGAACTTCTGTTGCCAGGTTCCTTGTCCTCATGGTAAGGCACAACCACCCCCGCCTCTGCAGGAGACCCTCCAACACTAGCAGTGGGGTGATCAACTGGTCAAACAGATATCTCTCCAGTGCACGAGACCAGACTGCTGCAGAAGTCTATTGTTGTCTTTTCTTTGACTTCTTTGAGTGTGAGCATGGGAGATGCTCTTCTATCAGCCTGGGCCCTGGTTAGTCAACAGGCACTAGACCCCTCCACCAGGAATCCTACACAATCCACTGAACCAACCTTAGTCACTAGGGACAGACACCAAGAACAGCGGGAACTACGAACCTGCAGCCTGCAAAGAGGAGACCCCAAACACAGTAAGATAAGCAAAATGAGAAGACAGAAAAACACACAGCAGATGAAGGAGCAAGATAAAAACCCATCAGACCTAAAAAATGAGGAGGAAATAGGCAGTCTACCTGAAAAATAATTCAGAATAATGATAGTAAAGATGATCCAAAATCTTGGAAATAGAATAGACAAAATGCAAGAAACATTTAAAAAGGACCTAGAAGAACTAAAGATGAAACAAACAATGATGAACAACACAATAAATGAAATTAAAAACACTCTAGATGGGATCAATAGCAGAATAACTGAGGCAGAAGAATGGATAACTGACCTGGAAGATAAAATAGTGGAAATAACTACTGCAGAGCAGAATAAAGAAAAAAGAATGAAAACAACTGAGGACAGTCTCAGAGACCTATAGGACAACATTAAACACACCAACATTCGAATTATAAATGTTCCAAAGAAGAAGAGAAAAAGAAAGGGACTGAGAAAATATTTGAAGAGATTATAGTTGAAAACTTCCCTAATATGGGAAAGGAAATAGTTAATCAAGTCCAGGAAGCACAGAGAGTCCCATACAGGATAAATCCAAGGAGAAACATGCCAAGACACATACTAATCAAACTATCAAAAATTAAATACAAAGAAAACATATTAAAAGCAGCAAGGGAAAAACAACAAATAACACACAAAGGAATCCCCATAAGGTTAACAGCTGATCTTTCAGCAGAAACTCTGCAAGCCAGAAGGCACTGGCAGGTCATATTTAAACTGATGAAGGAGAAAAACCTGCAACCAAGATTACTCTACCCAGCAAGGATCTCATTCAGATTTGATGGAGAAATTAAAACCTTTACAGACAAGCAAAAGCTGAGAGAGTTCAGCACCACCAAACCAGCTTTACAACAAACGCTAAAAGAAATTCTCTAGGCAAGAAACACAAGAGCAGGAAAAGAAATACAATAATGAACCCAAAACAATTAAGAAAATGGGATTAGGAACATACATATCAATAATTACCTTAAATGTAAATGGACAAAATGCTCCCACCAAAATACACAGATTGGCTGAATGGATACAAAAACAAGACCCTTATATATGCTGTCTACAAGAGACCCACTTCAGACCTAGAGACACATACAGACTGAAAGTAAGGGGATGGAAAAAGATATACCATGCAAATGGAAGCCAAAAGAAAGCTGGAGTAGCAATTCTCATATCAGACAAAATAGACTTTAAAATAAAGACTATTAGAAGAGCCAAAGAAGGACACTACATAATGATCAAGGGATCGATCCAAGAAGAAGATATAACAATTGTAAATATTTATGCACCCAACATAGGAGCACCTCAATACATAAGGCAAATACTAACAGCCATAAAAGGAGAAATTGACAGTAACACATTCATAGTAGGGGACTTTAACACCCCACTTTCACCAATGGACAGATCATCCAAAATGAAAATAAATAAGGAAACACAAACTTTAAATGATACATTAAACAAGATGGACTTAATTGATCTTTATAGGACATTCCATCCAAAAACAACAGAATACACATTTTTCTCAAGTGCTCATGGAACATTCTCCAGGATAGATCATATCCTGGGTCACACATCAAGCCTTGGTAAATTTAAGAAAATTGAAATTGTTTCAAGTATCTTTTCCGACCACAATGCTATGAGACTAGATATCAATTACAGGAAAAGATCTGTAAAAAATACAAACACATGGAGGCTAAACAATACACTACTTAATAAC
Organism: Delphinus delphis; assembly: GCF_949987515.2. NCBI lineage: Eukaryota > Metazoa > Chordata > Mammalia > Artiodactyla > Delphinidae > Delphinus > Delphinus delphis. Next base: position 98,288,330 of record NC_082684.1, on the reverse strand, counting down.
GAAGTGCTCACTGAAAATCAAAGAGGAAATCAAAAAATACCTAGAAACAAATGACAATGGAGACACGACGACCCAAAACCTATGGATGCAGCAAAAGCAGTTGTAAGAGGGAAGTTTATAGCAATACAATCCTACCTTAAGAAACAGGAAACATCTCGAATAAACAACCTAACCTTGCACCTAAAGCAATTAGAGAAACAAGAACACAAAAACCCCAAAGTTAGCAGCAGGAAAGAAATCATAAAGATCAGATCAGAAATAAATGAAAAAGAAATGAAGGAAATGATAGCAAAGATAAGTAAAACTAAAAGCTGGTTCTTTGAAAAGATAAACAAAATTGAAAAACCACTAGCCAGACTCATCAAGAAAAAAAGGGAGAAGACTCAAATCAATAGAATTAGAAATGAAAAAGGAGAAGTAACAACTGACACTGCAGAAATACAAAAGATCATGAGAGATCACTACAAGCAACTATATGCCAATAAAATGGACAACCTGGAAGAAATGGACAAATTCTTAGAAATGCACAACCTGCCAAGACTGAATCAGGAAGAAATAGAAAATATGAACAGACCAGTCACAAGCACTGAAATTGAAACTGTGATTAAAAATCTTCCAACAAACAAAAGCCCAGGACCAGATGGCTTCACAGGCGAATTCTATCAAACATTCAGAGAAGAGCTAACACCTATCCTTCTCAAACGCTTCCAAAATATAGCAGAGGCAGGAACACTCCCAAACTCATTCTACGAGGCCACCATTACCTTGATACCAAAACCAGACAAGGATGTCACAAAGAAAAAAAACTACAGGCCAATATCACTGATGAACATAGATGCAAAAATCCTCAACAAAATACTAGCAAACAGAATCTAACTGCACATTAAAAGGATCATACACCATGATCAAGTGGGGTTTATCTCAGGAATGCAAGGATTCTTCAATATACGCAAATCAATCAATGTGATAAACCATATTAACAAATTGAAGGAGAAAAACCATATGATCATCTCAATAGATGCAGAGAAAGCTTTTGACAAAATTCAACACCTATTTATGATAAAAACCCTGCAGAAAGTAGGCATAGAGGGAACTTTCCTCAACATAATAAAGGCCATATATGACAAACGCACAGCAAACATCATTCTCAATGGTGAAAACTGAAAGCATTTCCACTAAGATCAGGAACAAGACAAGGTTGCCCACGCTCACCACTGTTATTCAACATAGTTTTGGAAGTTTTAGCCACAGCAATCAGAGAAGAAAAAGAAATAAAAGGAATACAAATTGGAAAAGAAGAAGTAAAGCTGTCACTGTTTGCAGATGACATGATACTATACATAGAGAACCCTAAAGATGCTACCAGAAAACTACTAGAGCTAATCAATGAATTTGGTAAAGTTGCAGGATACAAAATTAATGCACAGAAATCTCTGGCACTCCTATACACTAATGATGAAAAATCTGAAAGTGAAATCCTCACAAAGAAAACACTCACATTTACCATTGCAACAAAAAGAATAAAATATCTAGGAATAAACCTACCTAAGGGGACAAAAGACCTGTATGCAGAAAATTATAAGACACTGATGAAAAAAATTAAAGATGATACAAATAGATGGAGAGATATACTATGTTCTTGGATTGGAAGAATCAACATTGTGAAAATGACTCTACTACACTAAGCATTCTAAAAATTCAATGCAATCCCTATCAAACTACCACTGGCATTTTTCACAGAACAAGAACAAAAAATTTCACAATTTATATGGAAACACAAAAGATCCCGAATAGCCAAAGCAATCTTGAGAACGAAAAACGGAGCTGGAGGAATCAGGCTCCCTGACTTCAGACTATACTACAAAGCTACAGTAATCAAGACAGTATGGTACTGGCACAAAAACAGAAAGATAGATCAATGGAACAGGATAGAAAGCCCAGAGATAAACCCACACACATATGGTCACCTTATCTTTGATAAAGGAGGCAGGAATGTACAGTGGAGAAAGGACAGCCTCTTCAATAAGTGGTGCTGGGAAAACTGGACAGGTACACATAAAAGTATGAGATTAGATCACTCCCTAACACCATACACAAAAATAAGCTCAAAATGGATTAAAAACCTAAATGTAAGGCCAGAAACTATCAAACTCTTAGAGGAAAACATAAGCAGAACACTCTATGACATAAATGACAGCAAGATACTTTTTGACCCACCTCCTAGAGAAATGGAAATAAAAACAAAAATAAACAAATGGGACCTAATGAAACTTCAAAGCTTTTGCACAACAAAGGAAACCATAAACAAGACCAAAAGACAACCCTCAGAATGGGAGAAAATATTTGCAAATGAAGCAACTGACAAAGGATTCATCTCCAAAATTTACAAGCAGCTCATGCAGCTCAATAACAAAAAAACAAACAACCCAATCCAAAAATGGGCAGAAGACCTAAATAGACATTTCTCCAAAGAAGATATATAGACTGCCAACAAGCACATGAAAGAATGCTCAACATCATTAATCATTAGAGAAATGCAAATCAAAACTACAATGAGATATCATCTTACACCAGTCAGAATGGCCATCATCAAAAAATCTACAAACAATAAATGCTGGAGAGGGTGTGGAGAAAAGGGAACACTCTTGCACTGCTGGTGGGAATGTGAATTGGTTCAGCCACTGTGGAGAACAGTATGGAGGTTCCTTAAAAAACTAAAAATAGAACTACCATATGACCCAGCAATCCAACTACTGGACATATACCCTGAGAAAACCAAAATTCTAATATAGTCATGCACCAAAATGTTCATTGCAGCTCTATTTACAATAGCCCGGAGATGGAAACAACCTAAGTGCTCATCATTGGATGAATGGATAAAGAAGATGTGGCACACATATACAATGGAATATTACTCAGCCATAAAAAGAAACGAAATTGAGCTATTTGTAATGAGGTGGATAGACCTAGCGTCTGTCATACAGAGTGAAGTAAGTCAGAAAGAGAAAGAGAAATACCGTATGCTAACACATATATATGGAATTTAAGGAAAAAAATGTCATGAAGACCCTAGGGGTAAGACAGGAATAAAGACACAGACCTACTGGAGCATGAACTTGAGGATATGGGGAGGGGGAAGGGTGAGCTGTGACAAAGCGAGAGAGAGGCATGGACATATATACACTAACAAACGTAAGGTAGATAGCTAGTGGGAAGCAGCCGCATAGCACAAGGAGATCAGCTCGGTGCTTTGTCACCATCTGGAGGGGTGCGATAGGGAGGGTGGGAGGGAGGGAGATGCAAGAGGGAAGAGATATGGGAACATATGTATATGTATAACTGATTCACTTTGTTATAAAGCAGAAACGAACACACCATTGTAAAGCAATTATACCCCAATAAAGATGTTAAAAAAAAGACCTTGACACAACTTGAGTTAAGATTTATTTTCTTACAGATTCAATGCAATTTCTGTCAAAATCTCCATGACATCTTTTTGCAGAAGTAGAGAAATCCATCCTAAAATTTATATGGAATATCAAGGGACCCCTGATAGTCAAAACAATCTTGAAAAAGAAGAACAAAGCTGATGGTCTCAAACTTCCTGATTTCAAAACTTACTGCAAAGCTACAGTAATCAAAACAATGTGGTACTGGCAAAAAGACAAATAAAACAGTGGAATAGAATAGACAGCCCAGAAACAAACCCTTGCATATAGAGTCAAATGATTTTCAACAAGGGTGCCAAGACCATTAAATAAGGGAAAGAAAAATATTTTCAACAAATGGTGTTGGGAAAACTGGATATCCACAAATGAAAGAATGATATTGTACCCTAACATATATTACATACAAAATTAACTCAAAATGAATCAAAGAAAGACCCAAATGGAGGAGTTAAAACTATAAAACTCTTAGAAGAAAAAATAGAGGAAATTTTCAATTTTTAATTTGGCAATGATTTCTGGGTATGACACCAAAAGGCAACAAAAGGAAAAATAGATAAACTAAACTACCTCACAATTTAAAACTTCTGTATGTCAAAAGACACAATAAACAGGGTGAAAAAGGTAATACCTGGAATGGAAGAAAATATTTGGAGATTACATATCGGATAAGGGGTTAATATCCAGGATACATAAAGAACTCCTACAACTCAGTAACAACAACAAAACACAACCCAATTAAAAAATGGGCAAAGACTTGAAAAGGCACTTCCCCAAAGAAGATATATAAATGGCCAAAAAGCACATTAAAAGATGCTCAGTGTTACTAATTATTAGGTGAATGCAAATCAAAACCACAATAAGATACCACCTTACACCCATTAGGATGACTACCATCACAAAAACAAAATAACTAACGTTGAAAAGGATGCAGAGAAATTGGAATCCTTGTGCACTCTTGATGGGAATGTAAAATGACACAGCTGCTGTGGAAAACAGTATGATGGTTCCTCAAAAAATAAAACATTTAGAATTAACATATGATCCAGAGATTCCATTTTTGGATATGCACCCAAAAGAATTGAAAGCAGGGATTCAAACAGATATTTGTGCACTCATGTTTACAACAACATTATTCACTATAGCCAGAAGTTGAAAGCAACCCAAATGTCCTTCAATGGATGAATGGATAAACAAAATGTAGTATTGTATATAAAATGGAATATTACTCAGTCTTAAAAAGGAATGAAATTATGATACATGCTATGACATGGATGAACCTTGATGATGTTATGCAAAGTGAAATAAGTCAGTCACAAAAGGGCAGATATTGTAAGTTTCCACTTATATGAGGTTCCTAGGGTGGTCAAATTCTTGGAGACTGTAGAATGGTAATTGCCAGGGCCTGAGGCCAGGGGAGAATGAGGAGTTACTGTTTAATGAGGACAGCTTCAGATGAAAAGAGCTCTAGATGGGGATGGTAGTGATGGTTGTATGACTATGTGAATGCATTTAATGTGAATGAACTGTACAGTTTAAAATAGTTAAGATGGTAAATTTTACCTTATGTGTATTTCACCACAATTTTTTAAAAAACAAAGTTTTACATTCTTAGCATCTTTAAATGTCTTGCAAGTATTTGAAAACTTTATCTTTGATTTCTTCTCCTCTCTGAGTCAATAGTCCTCATCTTCCCAAGGTTCTTGCTAATAAATGCTAATAAGAGGCTCCTAATCTCTGGCATAGGCTTGATTTTTTTAAGCCAGGCTGAATCTCAGTTTATGGAACTTGCTGAATATGTGATTTGAATCAAAGAATACAGGGTTTAAAATTTTGTTTCCATAGTATCTCTGAAAAAACTCAGCAAACTTCATTATGAATGAAGTAGTGTTGAAAAGAGTTCTCTTTAAAAATCAGAAACAAGTAGATACCTGCTAGTTCTGCTTCTATTCAACATTGTTGAGGCTCTTACACTAAAGAAAAAGCATTATGAAGAACGCTTTACCATTGTAAAAGACCAATTGTCACTATTCACAGCTGTTAAGGTGGTTTTTAAAATGACCCCCAAAATACACAGACAAAGTATTAAAATTAATGGGAAATTTGGACAAAGTTGCTGGATATAAAATCAATATGCAGGGACTTCCCTGGTGGTGCAGTGGGTAAGAATCCATCTGCCAATGCAGGGGACACGGGTTCGAGCCCTGGTCCAGGAAGATCCCACATGCCACCGAGCAGCTAAGCCTGTGTGCCACAACTACTGAGCCCGTGTGCCGCAACTACTAAAGCCCACACGCCTAGAGCCCGTGCTCCACAACAAAAGCCACTGCAATGAGAAGCCCGCACTCCGCAACAGAGTAGCCCCCGCTTCTCACAAAAAGAGAAAGCCCGACGCAGCAACGAAGACCCCACACAGTCAAAAATAAATAAAATAAATAAAAATTTAAAAATCAATATGCAAAACTCAACTGCATTTCTATATACTAATAATATATAGGAAACATATTTAAAATGCCATTTATAATAGCAATTAAGAAGAAGTTATCTAGAACTACTATCAATGAAGTTGGTCTTCAACCTCTGTTTTTGGCCCAAATCTGGTATTTGGTGTAAGGTTTGGATGCAAGAAGGTCAAATGTCTACTTTAATGTCATTTCTTGTATCCCTGAATCTGTGTGTGATCATAGACTCTGTATTAGTAATACAAAGCCTGCTATTAGATTTTTTTGCTAATATCTAAATCTTTATAAATATAGGTAAACATTCTACATGTAACTAACTTAGAGGGGAAATCGTAGGTTCTTTCCATGTTGAAATGCTGGTTGTAGTATAACTGTGTATTTATTATTGCAGGAGTAAAATTCCACAGTAATTAATGATGGTTGTAAAAGCAGTTAATTTTATGTGGAAAAACAACAATCAAGAGCTTCCAAATAGCTAAATAAATAAGGGGAAAGACTGCAGATTAATATGAATATTAAGAGAATGTATTAGCTAGATAAATTTAGAGTGAACATTATATCATTTTTGAACTAAGAAGTGTTCCTAAAACTTTATGTAATTATACAAGCACAGTACTAAGAATTAGATTATGTAATTATTCTAGTCATCATAGAATTGTTTGGCATACTGGCACTCATTACATTAAATAAAATAATCTTTAAAACCTGCATTTAATTTTCAGTTACTTAATTTCATTTAAACCATGAGATCTTTGAGAAAAATTATTGTTTGGCAATCTCTCACATCTCATGAAGATAAATTAAAAGTATATTGTTACGTTTGCCACTTCAAATTTTCCTAGGAAGAAAAGATCTAGCCAATAAAACACACAAAAAATATGAAGATAAAACTTTTAGAGAAGAAAAAGATATTCCTCAAAAACATCTTGCTTTTCCCTTCACCTCATTTGAGGGCAAGAGTGCTGTTGACGTGCCATTTAGTAGCTGTGGGAGCAATCTAACCGCTGTTGGTTCTGAGAACTGATTGCTTCTGCATCACAATATCAAACTTTTCAAACAAAAATTTTACTTAAAAATTGCAATATTTTTCATAACATAAATTTCCTGATAAAATTTTGTATTTATGGATGTATTCAGACATTTATTTAGTTTTCTGAAATCAGTTTTTGCCATGGCTTTGGCCAAATATCTGCTTTGGCATTTGGCTATTTGGCAAAAATGTATTTGATGCGCCTCTAGCAACTCTGAATATATGTAAAAAAATTATTTGCAAGGCTATTATGGAGAAAATGTTGAAATTTATCTGAAAACCATTAAAGAAGACCTTAAAATAAAGAAATATATTTATGAATAGAAAGGCCCAAGATCATAAAGATTTTATTTTTCCCCCAATTGATATATAGATCCAATGTGATTTTAATAGAAAGCCCTAGAGGGATTTTGTGGAACTTGATGAGCTAATTATAAAATTTCTATGGAGGGGCAAAGAGCCAAGTATAGCTAAGATGTTCCTGAAGGGAATACAGTGGGGGATTTGCCCAATACCAAGACTTATGTAGTTTTAGTAATCAACCCAGTGTGGTGATACTGGTTCATGGATGGACCAATGGTTCAGAAATAGACATGTGCATATTTGCAAATTTGAATTTTTATAATTTGTAAATACAAATACCTATTGCTGAATAGGATAAAAATATAAAATTATCTGACTCATAAAAAACAGAAATTTAATTTAATTGGCACATTAAAGAATATACCCCAAGGAAAGAAGACATCCACATATTAGCCTTTCACCTTACCTTACCTCCCACATAATTCGGTGGTTGCTTTTTATAATTAATTTACCTTTTGTTATTACCACCCCATAAATAAAATTCTCACATTCACACTTCTAGGAGTCCTAATAACTGTGTTATCAAAATACTACAGCAGCAGGATAGGCTGTCTTCTGCCTTCTGTTTTAAGTGAATGAATTATTAGTAGGATTTTGAACTTGTTTTGGCTAGTTTTATCAACAGGATCATGGCAGATTTTGATACTCAAGCTTGGCAAAACAATCTTTTTTACAAAGATTTTTTGTTTTTACAAAACAATCTTTTTTACAAACTATCCTGCAAACCAGTCCCCACAAAACTGATGACTCAGTACATCACTCCAGTACCGTAAAATTTCTAGAGGTAAATTCTGTGAGAGCTCAGAGTTAATTTCTTTTTTGTCTTTTAAAGACAAATTGATTGATTTGATTCAATCAAATTGAATCATCAAATTGAATCAATCAAACAAATTGATTCTTTTAAAAAAAAATCTTTTCCATTTCTGTTCATTCTACATTTACACAGCTAACCCCAGTCTATAAGGTACTTGTCTATACATTGATTTGCTATTGCTCTCCAAATAGACACAGCATTTATCTCTCTTACCAGTGCAATATTAAATTCCTTAAGCACAGAGACCATGATGTCTATTTCTTGGGTACACTGCAATGTTTATGATGGTATTAGCAGTGGAATAGACTATAGAATTTTGAGGAAGAATTAGAGTTGGAGGAAAGGACAGAAGTAGGGAAGGAAGGTAGATGAAGAGGGGTATTCATAAGTAAGGAGATGAGACAGTCTCAGGACTGTAATAAAGTGGAAATATCTATGACATAATATTAAATGAAAAAAATCAGATTATAAAATAGTATGTGCAATATCATCCCATTTTTGTAAAAAAAATATTACGTATACATATACACACTCACACATACACTCACAGGGACCCTATCAGAAAGATATATACCACAACATTAGTGGTTATTTTTTGTGGTGTGTGTGATTTCTATTTTCATTTTTGTGTCTACTTGTAACTTCAAATTTTCTCAAATGAGCATGTGTTATTTTTATAATTAAGAAAAAATTATTTAAAAATATAAAACCAACTTTTTTACTTCTGGCTATAAGGGAGTAACAGTGTCCAGACTTGTCTTTCTGTTGAAACACAGACATGATATGCTAAACAATCTGCAAAATCGCTGGGGTACGTAAAATTGTTTTTAGATGTTAAACAACAGACAGTGCAGGACTGGGATCCCTAAGAGAGGGAAACCAATGGGGATGAGCCCCTCAAGCAACCTAGATTTCTGCCTGAAGGCAATTTGTGATCTTGGCACTGGTAGGGAAAATAGGGCCAGGTGGTTTCATTGAGTTGAGGAGGCAGAGCTGGGAGCCAGATGAGGCTGAAGTAGCTAAAATATGTGAGGCAGAATACTAAAGAGGAGGAAGGGTTGTAGGCAAAGAGCTCAGAAATCTGCACGGGGGTCCTCTGAGTCTTCAGTTGGAAATCATCTGCCCATGATCAAGGTAAAACTCCTTGGTTTACGAAGAGCAAATCCCAGAGAAAGAAGAGGTGTTGGGGAGCTACAAGCAGAGCAATTTCCAGAGCTCATACAGGGCAAGGAATTGTTCATATCCCCTATAGCCAGACCTTGTTGAGTGCATGGGCATTCAGTAAGTGCCTTAGTAGTGAGGCTAAACTAGCCCTATAGAAAAGACTAACCTATACCCATCTTAAAATAGCCTCAAAAAAAAAAGCCTTAAAAGAATAAAGCAGGACTGAAAATAGTTTCAATACTTTTTTAAAGAATACAGCAAAATGTACTATCTACAATCTAAAATTCACAATGACTGGCATCCAATAAAAAAATTACTAGACATGCACTAATGCAAGAAAATGTGAAACATTATCAGAAGAAAAATTAGTCAATAGAAACAGACCTAGAAATGACAGAGGTGATGGAATTTTCACACAGAAGCATAAAAGTTAATATAAATACATTCAATATGATCAAGAATGTAATGGAACACATGAACCTGGTGAGGAGGGAAATGGAAGACATAAAAGATAGAAAAAGAACCAAATGGAAATTCTAGAGATGAAAAATACAAAAGCTAAAATAAAAATTTTATTAAGTGACATTAACACCTGATTAGCCACTGAAGAAAAAAAGTCAGTGAGCTTGAATATGTAGCAAATAAAACCACCCAAAACAAAGTACAGAGAAAAACATTGAAAAACAGTGATCATAAGCCTAGTGCACCAAGGGCAACATCCAGTGGTCTAACGTGTGCAGCTGGAAGCCCAGTGAAAAGGTGGGGGACATAGAAATTATTTAATGATGCAACTTTCCAAATCTGATAAAATATATAAACCTATAGATCCAAGAAACTCAATGAATCCCCAAGAAGGATAAACACAAAGAAAACCATGAGACATATCACAATGAAAATACTTAAAACCAATAATATGATATAAAATCTTAAAAGTAACCAAAGAAAATAGATACAGAAAGGCAATTTTTAAAAAAGGTCTTCAGGGGGCTTCCCTGGTGGTGCAGTGGTTGAGAGTCTGCCTGCCGATGCAGGGGACACGGGTTCGTGCCCTGGTCCGGGAGGATCCCACATGTCGCGGAGCGGCTGGGCCCGTGAGCCATGGCCGCTGAGCCTGCGCGTCCAGAGCCTGTGTTCCGCAACGGGAGAGGTCACAACAGTGAGAGGCCCGCGTACCACAAAAAAAAAAAAAAAAAAAAAAAAAAAAAAGGTCTTCAAAATGAAAACCTCTGTACTTTGAAAGACTCCACTAAGAAAATGAAGGGCTTCCTTGGTGGCACAGTGGTTAAGAATCCGCCTGCCAATGCAGGGGATACAGGTTCGAACCCTGGTCCAGGAAGATCCCACATGCTGCAGAACAACTAAGCCCGTGTGCCACAACTACTGAGCCTGCACTCTAGAGTCCGTGAGCCACGACTACTGAGCCCAAATGCCACAACCAGTGAAGCCCACGTGTCTAGAGCCCATGCTCTGCAATGAGAAGCCACCCAATGAGAAGCCCGCGCACCGCAATGAAGAGTAGTCCCTGCTCGCCACAACTAGAGAAAAGCCTGCGCTCAGCAACAAACACCCAATGCGGCCAAAAATATAAATAAATAAATATATTTAAAAAGAAAATGAAAAAGCAAGCCTCAGACTGGGAGAAAATATTTAATACATATATCTTTCAAAGGAATTGCACCTAAATATATAAACAACTCTTACAGTTTCATAAGACAACTCAATTTTTTTTTTTTTTTTTTTTTTTTGAGGTACGCGGTCCTCTCACTGTTGTGGCCTCTCCCGTTGCGGAGCACAGGCTCCGGACGCGCAGGTTCAGTGGCCATGGCTCACGGGCCCAGCCGCTCTGCGGCATGTGGGATCTTCCCAGACCGGGGCACGAACCCGTGTCCCCTGCTTCGGCAGGTGGACTCTCAACCACTGCGCCACCAGGGAAGCCCCAACTCAATTTTTTAAATGGGGAAAAATGTTTGGACAGACAGTCCATAAAATAAAGTATGCAAATTGCCAATAAGTACCAGAAAATATGCTTAACATTGTGCAAATTAAGCACATGCAAGTCAAACCCACAATGAGATGCTACTACATGTCCACTAATTGTCTAAAATTTAAAAGCTGACAACATCAAGTGTTGATGAGAATACAGAACAATTAGAACGTTTGTATGTTGCTGGTGGGGAAATAAAATGGTGCAGACACTTTAGAAATCAATTTGTCAGTTTCCTATAAAGTTAAACTGTGAGACCAGAGGAGGGGTTGGGATATCACAGCACATTACCTTAGCCGTGCTCTCCTCTTGTTCTCTGAAGACCCTCATTTCTCCAATTTCCAAGTCTTCTGGAAGCTGCCTTCCAAAGAGAGTGGCTGTGAGGAAATCACCTTTCAAGAAAGCTCAAAGCTGGAAGCAGGACTTTTCTTTGCTCATGGACTCGTGTAAATTATTCCTGAGCAGTGACCCGAGCCATGAAGGCTGACAGATCTGTGTTCTATGGAGTCCAGGGCCTTGGCTGGTCCAGGTGGGACCTGGTGAGCCAGACATGGGATGTGTTTGTGTGGGTCCTTCCTGTCCATCCTTCCCACCTGTGCCCTCCACTTGCAGCTTCTCCTATGGTGCCTGCTTTTGATTCTTCCAATGAGTATGTGGTACTGTTTTCTACAGTGGTAAAATACACATACCATAAAATTTGCCATCTTAACCATTTTTTTGTTTGTTTTTTTAATATTTATTTATTTATTTTGGCTGCACCGGATCTTAGTTGTGGCACACGAGATCTTTGTTGCAGCATGCGGGATCTGTAGTTGCGGCATGCAGACTTCCTAGTTGTGGCATGTGGACGTCTTAGTTGCAGCATGCGAACTCTCAGCTGCAGCATGTGGGATCTAGTTCCCTGACCAGGGGTCGAACCTGGGCCCCCTGCTGGAGTCATACCCACTGGACCACCGGGGAAGTCCCATATTAATCATTTTAAGTGCACAGTTCAATGGCATTAAGTACATCACTGCCATCCATCTACAGACCTTTCTCATCTTCCCAGACAAACTCTGTCCCCATTAAACACTAACTCACCATTCCCCCTTCCCTTGGCCCCTGTCACCCACCATCCTACTTTCTATCCTTGTGGATTTGCCCTAGATATCTCACAGAAGTGGAATTATACAGTATTTATCTTTTGTGACTGGCTTATTTCACTTAGAATAAAGCCTCAAGATTCATCCACATTGCAGCCTTTTAAGGCTGAATAATATTCCCTGTATGGATGGGCCACATTCTGTCTACTCCTTCATCCGTCAGTGGATACTTGGGATATGTTTCTTCTTGAATCAAAAAAAACATTAAGTGTTGAAAACAACATTAATCTCATCTCTCAGAAATTCCTTTAGCTCTGATGGCGTCAAGCACTGAGCTCTGAAATGCTTCCGATTCTTGCCTTCGGTGCTGGGAAGCTTGAGATGACACCTGGAGAGCTTTCTCTCTGCGTGTCTGCTCTTACTAACGTGCAGCTCTGGAAAAGGGTCTTCACTCTCTTTCACACGTGCGTGAGTGTGTGCTGTGTGTGTGTCTCCATCACAGACACACAGGCCAGGGCTCTGTGTTACAACGTCCTTGGCCAGGGTGAAAACACAGGCCTCTCATCCAAAACACAGGGGGAAAGTGCTGTGAGAGCTACATTTAAAGGCTTTTCTTTCTTCCAAGGTTGTTCTCTTGACTTATTATATTTTTTATTTGCTATTCATCATTGTTCTAAGAAAATCTAAGAATTTCAATTATTAGCATGAATTTTACTATTCTTTATGTTGTGCAATACAGTTTTAAATGCAAACGTCAGAGCGTTTAACTTGTATGCAGAATCACTGAAATGACGCAGTTCTGTTTGTTGGCTGGACCCTGGACGATGCCTCCATCCACCAGCAGAGACAAAACAGGCCAGATGGGGCAGGGCTGGAAGGAGAAAAGGGCCCCTGCACACGGCAGACAGCAACACCAGGGGTCAGTGTGACCCAGCTCCAGCCAGGCCGAGGCGCCAGCAGGGTGGGCGGGGAGGATGCAGGAAGGGGGCAGAGGGGCAGGTGGCTCCAGGCCCCGCACACACAAGCACAGGTCAGAAGACAGTGTCATTGAGAAGCTGGAGACACAGTCCCTGGCCCAGGCAGCCAGTGTCCATCAGCCATCCAGCCCTCGCACAGACGGCTCCTCCCAAGGGATGAACAGCTCACCTGGGGCCTCTGCCCAGCAGCAGGGGTCACGCCCTTGACCCTCCAGCTAACACCCAGGCCTCTCTCTCCCAGGGTCCTCCCAGGACCCCTTTGGAGTCCCCAGGGGCCGGTCAGCTTGGCCAGGTGGGGTCAAGATGAGAACTCAGGGAGCAGCCCCAGTGGACAGAGCATGCAGGGCACCAGGACACCCACCATCAGCCCCCTCCTCTGCCCAGTGTTAGACTAAAGGAAGCCTTCATCGTTATCTACAGGAAGGTGCAGGTGCTGAGCGAGAGCTTCTATCAGTTACAGCTCTGGCCCGGGTCCCGTCCAAGTTCCCTTCCCTTCCCTGGTTGAGCCCCGTATGTGTCCTGTGCTTCACGCATTTCTCCTCTGCCTCTTTCCAAAAAAAGGACTTGAGGCAGCTGCTTGCCCTGGGTATCTGGAACCACCCCCAGAAGCATCTTTCCACTAGAAGTTTAACTGGTATTCTCTCTTGAATTTCCTGCAAAAAGAAAATTACTTTCTGTACAATGTGGCTACTGGTAAAATCTCTGATTTCATCATTAGCTTTAAAAACCGCAGCTAACAGTACGGTAGACTCTGGTGAAATCAACCTGGTGGCTCAGAGAGGACATCCCACGTCCAACACTTTTCCTGTTTTTACACCCAGAAATTCATTTTGGCTTCGATTCCCTCTTTTCATCTTTATGGATTTTAAATTTCACACTGTAGCAGCGTTTGTCTGTATGCGCAATGAGATATCGGACAAACTTTGAAACTCTGACCTGAGCAATCTCGGCGTGTCAGCCCCTCCCAGTGCTTCCCAGGAGATTCAGAGGGCCATGTGCTCTCGGTAACCAGCCAACTGCAAAGCTCACAGTACCCCCAAATAAATGGAAAGTTCTCTTCCCTGCTTTGCTGTAGCCCCACTTGGTGGGCTCTCTGAAGGGCCATTTCACACTTCCTGGGCTCTTCCCCTTAAGAGGCAGAGCTAATCACAGCCCTGCCAGGCTTTCCTGGGGTCTCCACTGTATTGGCTGTTTTGGGAAACAAACAGGAGAGGGTAGAGGAATGTTGGCTGGGTGGTTTCTAAAGCCCCCTGGCCGCGTGGCAGACAGAGAGGAAAGTGCACTTGTTCAAAAAGCGCATTCATGACGGAAGGGGTGAAAAGGCAGATTCAGGATCCTGAGGGGCAGGTACCGACCTGGGCCTGGCACAACACTGCCCAGCGATTTTCAGATGTGGACAATGGCATTGCTGGCAAGGTGACTTGGGGCAAACTGGGGTGAATCGGGGACTTTGGCGTCATGATATGAAGCTTGGCAAAAAAAAAAATACACTGCATTTTCTTTGTAATTATGTAGACGTGACAAGAAAAAATATTGACTTTGCATAAAACTTCCAAATGAAATCGTTTCAAAAAACCTTGTAGGGACTTCCCTGGTGGCGCAGTGGTTGAGAGTCCGCCTGCCGATGCAGGGGACACGGGTTCGTGTCCTGGTCCGGGAAGATCCCACATGCCGCGGAGCGGCTAGGCCCGTGAGCCATGGCCGCTGAGCCTGCGCGTCCGGAGCCTGTGCTCCGCAATGGGAGAGGCCGAAACAGTGAGAGGCCCATGTACCGCAAAAAAAAAAAAAAAAACCTTGTAAAACTTGATTTAGAAAAACATAACCTCCTCACAGCAGGATTTAGCTTCGAAACGGCCACACGTAAGTCCTTACCGAGACCTTCTAACGACGCACTCTTCCAAGTCTTGACACCCGCTTGCAGTGAGAAGCACAAGGAGAATTTCGAGACAATTTTGTAACCACCTAAAAGTCAAAAGTTGGAATTTCATCTAAGATTTTGGTACCTCCCTTCCTTTCCCTGTAACATGGGCATCTTTTAAAATTTTATTGAAAAAAATGTTACTGTAGTAAGAGCACTTAACACAAGATCTGTCCTCTTAGATTTTAGGTGCCAACCCCGGGCTGTTACACGTGTGGTATAGCCTGTGGGGGATTGGAGCCCTGGACACTGGGGCTGGCAATGCAAATGGTTGGCATTTCTTATCATCTGAATGTATCTGGAAACCAATCAAACTCCCTCAACGTGGAAGGCCCCCTCTACTATGTGCGGGTGCATTTTAAACAGTTCCCGGAGGCTGGCAGCAATGGTGGGAGGGCAGCTGTGGAAGGAGAAAAGGTGGAGAAATGGGGGCGGGACTGTCCCAGGACCTCGGCCGCCCGTCCCCACAGGACACAAGTCCCCCAGCAGCGCACAGGCCCTCGGCCACTCGGGGCGTGCTCTGCCCAGGTGCCAGGGACCGGTAGCCCTGTGGCTCTGCTGCGGACAGGAGGACCGACTGTCACTCTGGTACCCGCCGCCTACAGGGCCGGGGCCCCCCAGACGCCACCCCTCGGGTCAGGCGAAGCTGCGTGAGGCTCTGGCCTCAGGTGCTGGCGGTTCCCACCAGGCATGTGGGTGGGGGAGGATGTGCTGGAGGGCTGGGCGGGGTGGAGCAGAGACAGAGCCCCAGGGCTGCAGCCACGTTGTGGGAGAGGAGAGGTTGGGTGTGACAGACTGGGACCCAGGGCTGAAGAAAGCACCGCAAAAGACAGGTGAGACAGGCTCACACAGACACGCAAGAAAGACAACATGAACTGTCTCAACAATAATTTTTATATTGATTTCATGTTGAAACAATATAATGGATATGATGTTTAACTAAAATATTTTATTAATTTTACCTGTTTTTTACTTCCTAAATGTGACCAGTAGGGAACATTAAATGTCCGGAGGGCAAGCGTCCTGTCACCATTGCACACGCCAGGCTTCCCGGCCGGCTACCCATTGATTAAAGGCTGCTGTCACCTGGGCCCCGTGCCAAGAGTTCAGGTGACTGTGTCGGAGCCAGGTGACACGAGAACACCCCCTGGGACCTGTCAGGGCAGAAACGGAGGCGGGGTCAGCCTGCTCGGGTGACACAATCTCTGAAAAGATCCTGAATCTGGAGAGATTTAATTTCAAGAGACACAGGCAAGTCTCAGCACTGAGCCAACCCCAGACAGCACGGGTGTGGGTGATGGAGGAGACGCAGCTCCTGGCGATGGACAAGAAGCTGGGGGTCTTATTGTGCAGGGAGGGGAGGGTCGTTTTGACCAGAGTCCAATCACCTTGGCAGTAGCTGAAGTATATTTGCTGTTCATTCCATCATTCGACCACCAGGTGCTGGACCCCCGCCTGTGCCCAGGGGTCAGGAGTGATGGGCTGGCCTAGCACACAGGCAAGGACACAGCCCATGGGAGAGGCCAGGAGAGTGGAGCTGGAGGGGACGGAGAGGGATGAGGAGTTGGGGAGTGGCTTCTGAAGTGGGACCAGACGGGACCTGGGGTGTGCTGGGGCTGAGGGGGCAGGGGCTGGGTGCTAGGTGTCAGGAACCTTCTAGAAGGCGCTGGGAACTTTGGGTTTGATCAAAGTGCTATGGGTGAGGTGGTGGATTCACACTTTCCGGTGGCCCTGGGGACACGAGCCTTGAAGTGGAGTGTTGAGAAGGGGCTGGATTTGGGCAAAGCTGCAGGAGGAGGCCAGCCACCAGTCAGAGCATCACACTGGGGCCTTCTCTGCAGAACTAGGGACATGGAACTGTCTTCAAGGGCAGGAGGCAGACTGGAAGGGAGCTCCCGGGGAGGGGACACCCTTGCTCTTCAGTGAAGGAGCTGCTGGGCGGTGGGCTGAGCAGGTGGACGTCAGCTTGGCTCAGAGCGACCCTCCTGACCCCAAGAGTCAGTGTTTCTGAGAAGAGGGAGGTGGATGGAGGCTAAGAGCAGGGCCGGGCAAGTTCTCCAGGCGGCACCGAGGGGCCTGCATCCCCATGAACAGCTGGCACGTTGCACTTCAGTCCCTCTGACCTCAGAGTGCTGGTCCCTGCCCCAGAGGAGAAGAGGGGAGGAGGAGGGAGGGGAGGAGGAGGGAGGGGAGGAGGAGGGGAGGAGAGGGGAGGAGAGGGGAAGAGGAGGGGAGGAGGAGGGAGGGGAGGAGGAAGGAGGGGAGGAGGAGGGGAGGGGAGGAGGAGGGAGGGGAGGAGGAGGGGAGGAGAGGGGAGGTGGGGGGAGAGGAGGAGGAGGGGAGGAGAGGGGAGGTGGGGGGAGAGGAGGAGAAGGGGAGGGGAGTAGGAGGGAGGGGAGGAGGAGGGAGGGGAGGAGGAGGGAGGGGAACCAGCCCAGACCCGGCCAGCCTGCCTCAAACTTCACTGTGCTGGCCCATCCCTACGAGACCTGGCCCAGGTGGTAGTGGACCAGCTGGTCGTGGGGCCTGAGAGTCTGCATTTCTGACACCCACCACCACCCCCTACCCCAGGCGATGCCTGTGCTGCAGAGTGGGTCAAACTGAGCAGAACAACGTGACCTGGACTCTGTGTCGTCCAGCAGCTGGAGGGGAGGCCTAGAGAGCGCCTGTGAAGAGCGAGGAGGCTGAACATTGTGCAATCTTTTCAGAGTAGTAGTATTCTTCTCCTCGGGATACTTTGTGCAGCCCCAGGGCGCCCTCAAAAATTCTGGCTCTGACAGGAGGTTTGAGTGGCCTTTCTAGATGTTTGCCTGGGGCCCAAATCTGAATCCATGCGCTGCTTGGGAGGATGGCAGCAGTGGGCCAGTGACGGCCGAGCACTTTCGGGAGGACTCGCGTCTCATCCCTGTGTGGTTTTCCCAAGCCACCGACCCTAATCCACAGGCAGGAAGGACTCCCACAAAAGCAAAGTTAACAGTGAGAAGCTCAGTGCTCACGCAGAGCTTTTTGGCAGCTGGACTGCAAAGATGTCCCCGATGGACGTGCCCCAAGTGGTCCCTCCCCTTGACACTGGGCCAGCCCCCTGAGGCCAGCAGAAGACAATGGAAACTTCCAGTTGGGTTGGAAGCCCTGCAGCTGCCATCCTGCTCCGGGGAAGGCAGACACCACCCCGAGTCTGCCTGCCCCAGGCAGGGAGGAAACCCAGGCTAGCTGCGTGGAGGCAGTGTGGACACAGGGGGGCCCCGGCACAGGTGACACGGAGAAGATGGAGGGACCCGGCAGACAGCTGGCCCCAAGGACCAAGCTACCCCCGCTAAGACACCTCTGCTCTGCCTGCATTCCTGACCCACAGAATCACGGGCGGATTAAAACGAGTTTTGAAGGTGAATGTGTTGCCGTGACTGGTGACCGAAGCAAGTCTGAGGGTGATGAATAAACAGTAACTAGTCACACAAGCACGTGTAAAAGGTGGTGGCACTAATCCTGTGAAAGAGCAGAAGACGGCTCTCTCAGCACAGGAAATAGAGATTTCCCCAGTCAGAGAGGCCAGGGAAGGCTTCCTGAAAGAAGCAGCATTTGAGATGAAATCCAAAACCAGCGAAGAGGGTTGAAAGCGGAGGAAACAGCAGGTGGAAAGGCTCTGAGGTCAGAGAGCTCCATAAGCCCAGACGCAGAGGGCAGGGAGAGGGGGCTGTTGTCTGAGGTGGAGCCGAGAGGGGGGTGGTGCACTGGGAGGCCCTCAGGGCACTAAACAGGGAGGTGACAGCATCAGGTTTGGTGGGAGTGGGGGGGCCTCAGATCTTAGCAGCTGGTGGGGCCTCTTGGGACAAGAGCTGCTGAAATGAAACCCACACACAGCAGCGCCTGGGCCCATAAGCCCCCTCTCCAATTCCCTGGGGCAAGACACGTCCCCTGGGCCTGCGGTCAGTCGGTCAGTCGGTCGGTTGGTCGGTGTAAAGGAGGGTGGCTCGTGGGACACTCCCCTCTCCATTGCCCCGCCAGCGCCACCCCTACACGCCGGGACCCCCGCACCGCAGAGGCTGTCGTGTCAGCAACCCCCCGCCCCACCCAATGCCGTGACAGCTCCCTACCTGCGGTGCGACCACAGGACAGTCTCCAGAGCAGTGGCGTCTCCTCCGCCCCCTCTGGAGCGGGTCAGGCCTGTGAGGGCTGGCGTTGGAGGCGGGCTTAGAAGGGCAGCGGGCGAGGCTTTAATTTCCCTCCCACCTGTGTCTGCTCCCGCCCACCTGCAACCCGGGCCTGGTGAGGCTTCCGGGAGAGAACCCCGGGGAGCCTGACGAGGCCCACCTGGCTCGGGCCTCAGGCGGGGCGGCCGGGCCACGGCGAGGCCCCTGGGTGGCCGGCGGGTGGGGTGGGGGTGTCCAGGGGCTTCGAGGGAGGCGAGCAGCTCACAGCCCCTCACAGGATGTGCTAGAGGGGGCGATGCTGCAGGACGTTCCCCAAGCCTCCCTGACCCTGACCCTGACCCTGACCTGGAGGCTCATGGGAGACCCAGCGCTCACCTGGGGAGGCCACCCCACGAGCCGGGCCGGGGCCCCAGGGCCCTACTTCCTGCACATGAGCCCTGCCTCCTCCCTGACAGCTTGGCCGCCTGAGAGGAAGCCGCTCCACAGCTTCTGGGAGGGCAGCCCATGGCCCCAGCTCCAGGTGCCCTGGGCTCCATTCGGCCTGTAGGGCCAGGCCGAGGAGCCGCAGAGCAGAGAGCTTCCAGGAGATTCTAATGCGTCATCAGTGAGAAGCCCTGGTCTGAAACCAGCTTTCTGCCTTCAACCTAATTCCAAGGCAGCTGCTGTAAATCCACACGCGGCCGAGGACGCCTTCCCTGAAGCTGGGAAGGCTTGCCCTGTTCTCTGAGGACAAAGCCCAGAGTCCGCAGAGCTCCGCCCTGGGCCAGGCTGCTGGCAGCCCTGCGGAGACGGCTCGCTCTCCTGGCTTATTGATGTCAGGTGCAGACCCCAGGCTAAGCCCTCAGCAGCTCCTCTCCAGCGCCTGGCAGGTGGCCAGGGAAACACTCAGGCCATGGCCACCGTTTCCTGGGAGGCTGGAAGCTGGGAGCACTTTGTCCACGTGGAAGGCGGGTGACCCATGGAGCCCGCCTCCCCAGCATCCTCGGGCAGACCTGCGGCCGGAGGGTTTCAGAGACGTGCTTCCCCCCCTTCACCGTCCCGCTGATGTTTGTCCTATTTATCCTACAGTGATGGGCCCTTGACATTTGCCAAGTGTGTTGAGAAGACTTGTCAGCTCACCCTCTCGTTGCCTCGATGGGGAAAGGAGGACCGTCTGACGTGAGGCTCTTGAGACGGCTGAAAGGCACAGGCTGCATGCTTTGTGGCCACCTGGGTCGCACCTGCTGGCCAGCATCCCCCTCTGATCACCCGAGACCCAGCCCGGCTTTCCTGGGCTGTAGGAGGGGCTCCTGTGTGGAGGTGGAGGTAATATCCTAGATTCCTCTTCCAGGGACCCCAGGCATGCCCATGACTGTCCAGAGGCTGGACAAGGCTCCCGGGCTCTGCTGTCCCCCTCCCCGTCTCCCCGACTGGCTCTTCTGTGACCACCTCCCAAAGAAACTACGGGCCCCCAAACGCCAGCCTCAGCTCTTCTTCGGGGAAGCCGCAGCCCGAGTCACGTGCACATGGGCTCCCAACAGAAGTGGGTTATTTCAAGTCCCCCTGGCTCCCCGCCCCACCCCAGGCCTGGGCAGCAGGGAGGGCCAGCAGCGGGGGAATGGGGTTAATCAGGGATCCACACGTGGGCTGAGGCCTGGGGGATGGGAGGGTCTTCACCTTAAGTAGACTTTTTCGGGAAGTTGTGACTCTGTTGTCCGAATGCCGTGGGGAGAAAAGACAAGAGAGCAAATGAGAGTCAAGCTGGAAACCAGAACCTAAGCATGTTTTGTTTTGGGCCCAGGATTTGCCCTCTCTCTGCATCCATCCTGACACATCACAGCCCCCGAGGCCAGGAGCACCTCCTGCAGATGCTGGCCCGCTGTCACCCCCTCTGGGGGAAGGTTGCCTTCTACCTGGGAGAAGTGAAGGGATCCCAACCCTCCTGGGGGCAGGGACGCCCTGTTGCACACTCGGATCTGTGGTGGGGTTTCCTCTGCCCTCACCTGGTGGGAACCAGCCCAGACTTGGCATCAGACTCCTGAGTTGGGTCAAAAGACCCTCCCAATCCCCGTGCAGGGAGGATGAGTCATTCCTTCCTTCACGGCAAATGCCTCCTAACCACTGAGTCAGTGCTCGGAAATGCCGTTTTTAGAGCCTCACTGAGGGCTCAGTGCCAGTGAATCAGAATTTCCACTATTGAAATAGAATTTGCAGAAGTGCTATTTCCCAGCAGGCAGAGCAGGAAGGGAAGGAGCCCACGCAATGAATGAAGACTCCCACACAGGTCCTGGGACCCAGCCTCTTCCAAGGGGGTCAGGCCCTGCGGCCCTGCAACTAGATCCGGCATGTGGAAGGAGGGTCCACATGGGGACGGGACCCAGGTCTCCACAGAGGGTCCACATGGGGATGGGACTCAGGTCTGCAGAGCCCAGTTTGAGCTGTGTCTGTGTGCGCACTGGTGGGTGACTATTGACCCCTACAACCAAAGTCTTCTGGGTGAGGCCAGGTGAGAACTTGGAGCCAGGCCCTGCTGCCCTGGTCAGCGGGCTGGAGGGGACATGGCACGTCTGCAGCTCACACTGCACTCACACGGCTCAAAGTGACACCTGGACTTAGAGGGGTGCTCTCCACAGCGTGAGGCTTGAGTTCCCAAGAGAAGTGTTACTGAACTTTGACAGGGTCTCAGTGGGAGTCCCCTCCAGGACACACTAAGGACTGGCCGGGTGTCCGAGGTTGGTCGTGGTGGCCTGGTGACTCAGGGCAATCTCTGGACAAAGGCTGGGGCTCCCTCTGTCATCCTGAAGCACTCGGCCTCCCAGGGAAATGCCCCGTCACGCAGGGGACGGTCAAGGCTGCCCCTGGGGTCATAAATCAGAGTGGGGCCCTGTGGGCACTGGAGACACACACGCCTTGAAGGGGCTCGTACCCCTGGATGACCCCGTCTTTGGCCCAGGAGAGCTCAGAGAAGTGCAGAGCCCTCCCGTCCACACCGCCAGGACAAAGCACTGCCGCGCATAGGCCATGGGCTTTTGTGGCGCCTGAGGGAAGCCACATGCTAGGCCTGCCAGACTGTGGTGGGTGGAGCGGGCTGGCCACAGGCAGCCACTGCCCTGTGCGCCAGCCCTGACCACCCCAGTGGACGGACAGCACCCCCTGCCCCGGCTCCGCCCCTCCTGCTAAGGGCAGGTACGCCGCCTGCTCTGTTCTCTGTTGCTTTGCGGGGCTGTGGCCATGGCTGGGCAGGGAGAGTATTTATCACCATCCTGGGAGTAACGCCAAGGGTCAAGCCCAGGGTGAGAGTCCAGTAGAACAGGCTGCACTTGGAAGTTACACTCAGACAAGAACAAACACAGTAATGGTTGTAATGGCTATCCACGGCTGTGTAACAAATGGGCCTTGCTCAGCAGCTCAAAGGCACTGACGGTTGTAATCTCAGTGTCTGGCTCTGGAGTCCTGGCGTGGCTTAGCTGGGCATCAGCCAGGGCTGCGAGGTTGAGGGACACCATCCCTCTGTGACCTGATCTTGGAAGTGACATTCCAGCTCATTTCCCACACTGACTTTCTCCTCAGGATATGGAAGAGTTGTGCTGGGTCCAGCCCATGCCCGGAGCAAGGCCACAGCACAGAACACAGCAGCAGAACTACATTCCCCGGCACCAGCACAGGCTCCTCACGATGCTGAGGGGCCTCACTTCCCCACTCAGATGCTCGGCCAGCATCCTGCTGGCAGGGAAGCCGCCAGATTGAGGAGGGCCAGCCACAGCCTTCCCACCTCAGACAGACAAGTGTGCTGAGCCTGGACGGGAGGATGGGATGGCCAGAGTCAAGTGGAGCAGGGCATGTGGGTGGTACCACCTGGGGTCCCTGTGGGACGGGCAGGAGGACCCAGAGTGCTGGGTGGAGGTGGGAGGTGGGCTCCCCACCATACCAGGAGCAAGACTGCGGCCCCAGGGAGGGAGCCCCATGTCCCCCAGGCTGCAGGGACAGCTGTGGGTCCCCGGGCCAGGCCCGGGCACCATGGCCAGCACAGCATAGGGGCCCCATTGGGTCCCCCTCCATGGTGGGACAGCACCTTGGGCTGTCACCCTGTCTCACCCATGCTTGTGCAGTCTCAGGGCTTGCAGAGGACCGTGGGCCATCTACACCTACTCAGGCAGGAGCATCTCATGAATGCTAGGTAGGAGGTGCCACCGGGCCTCACGCGGGGGCTGGACCCAGGCCAGACTCCCCGCCCAGCACGTTCCCAGAGTCTCTCGTCTCTCTCTCTGTCTCTCTCAGAGAATTGGTCTGTGTGGGAGGTGGGTTGAGGCTGATGGGACACGGCGCAGGAAGGGTGGCTGGGCCTGGGGCTGGGTGGTCCTGGGGGAACAGGTGGTCCTCGTGGGTGCAGCTCCCTGTGCTGAGGTGAGGGAGGGGGCTTGCTGCCCCACACGCAGGGAGGGGGTGAACTGGAGTCCTCCTCGGTCCTGGTCTCAGCATTTTCATGTGATCTCCTTCAATCCTCTCCAAAGACCCTGAAGGTCGGTTCTATTTCCCCCATTCGTCAGGTGTGTAAACTGGGGCTCAGAGAGGTTAGGTGACATGCCAAAGGTCACACAGCTATTAAATGATGGAGAACTTGGACCCCGGATGCATCCCCTTGGCCTCCTCGGGCTGCTCGGGAGCTGGCAGGGCACCTGTGCCCCAGCACCGGCACCGTCCAGGGCCTCTCTCTTGTGGGAGGGGGGCTGATGCATCCAAAGCTGCGCTGTCCCTGCCTCAGCAGAGAAACGCGGCTCAGGGGAGCGACTCAGCCTGTGGCTGCGAGCCCTCTGCACCTCGGGCTGTCTGGATGGAGGGAGCCCAGGTAGGGGTCTCGCAGAGGGCCCGCAGCACAATGGGGCATTTGGCCTGAACCCACAGAGACAAAGTGGTCTCGCTGTGCAGACGAGCCCCAGAGATCCTCCAGGGAGGGGGACAGGCTCCCCGGGGAGCTGTCATTCCAGTGCCCCCTCCCAAAGCAGTGCCACCCAGTGCAGCACCTTCTCCCAAAGCAGCTCCTTGAAGAAATCATTAGACAGTGCAACAAACACGAGTCCCTCACACTTCACCTCCTGTTCTGTCTCACGCACCCAGGCACACACGCACACACACACATACACATACACACTCATGCACACACACAGCTTTACCTACAAAGAAAACCATGTGTGCCCATAACTTGCCTGTCGCCTGCTCAGGCTTGCTTTTTACTTCCTCCTCGGGTATTTCTTCGTGGGCTGGCCCTGCTCCGTTGAAAGCCCAGGTGGCCGCACTGGCCTCTCCCTGCCCCACTACCGCAGCCCCGCTCTGGGTGGAGCCACGCCTGGCTGTGGCGGGGAGGGGCACCTCCGTGAGCTGCCTGACCTGTGGTTTTAGACAATCGCAGGGCCAGCAAGACCAGCGCTGCCCAGGGGTGGCCACTGGCCCTGGGCTGCTGGCTCTTGAGAAAAGGTGGGGCCAGCAGTTGTGCAACACAGCTGCTCCCAAGGTAAGTGTGAGCCCCCGTGGATAGTGTCTGATACTCACTACCTGTTGAAGGGATGGTGTTTGGGGCGTACTGAGTAAATAAAATTCATTAAAATCAGCGTAGCCTGGCTTCGAGGCAGGTTATAGCCACACCAATGCCTCGCACTACATTTCTACGGGGGGGGCGCGGGCCCAGGCTCCAGAAATAGCTCTCCGACGTGGGATTGGCGGGAGGACTTGCTGCAGCCACTTTGGGTGCGTCTGTGCAGGAAGCGGGGCCCCAGGATGGGGCGGCGTGGCGCCCTCTGCCCTCCCTGCCCGCCCCCTGCCCAGATCCACAGTGGGCGTCACGCTCGGTCAGCCTGTCCCTGCTTCTCAGACGAGAATCAGAGCCGATCGTTGAGGCTGAAAAGAACCTTAGCAGCGCCGAGATGCAGGGGCTGGGCGGTGGGCCGACCCTCTCTCGTTTAGAAAGTGGGAGGCGGCCGCTGCTGCCCTCACGGCCCCCGAAAGCCAGCCCACGGCCCTCCTCGGTCGCCAGGCGCCGAGCACAGATGCCTCCAGAGGGAAGCCGCCCTCAGCCAGAGGTGCGCGGAAGGCGCTGAGTCACAGAGTCACCCAGCGCCCCCCCACCCCCACGACTCCCAAGGCGCCGGCGCTGCAGAGAGAAGGGCTGCGGCCCAGGGGCGCCGGGAGCAGCCTCCTGCAGCGAGCGAGGGTCCAGCCCCTCCTGCCCGCCCCACGTGACCTCTACACCGCGGCTCGGCTCGGCTCCCCTCCTCGCCGGAGCGCTGCGCCTCCGAGTAGCGTTCCTCTGCGCTTCCGGAGCCACTGCTCCTGCATTTTCATTTGTCAGCTTCTGCTGCAGGATCAGGGGCTGAAATCACCTGCCTTCGCATCCTCGCCGCTCTTGTAGCTCCACTCACCTTGCAACGCTGTGTACACAGCTGTGCTGCTTTCCACCTTTTGGAAGCCAATCCTGAATCATTTCAGGTTGGCAGTAAATCGTTTGACTTATGGAACCAGGCTGTTTTCTTCCCCCAGAGCTAATGCGGGTGTTCAAAAAGCAGATAAAGCAATTATAACACTGCACCAAAGCAGTTATTTTTTAGTATTTCATTGCTGATCTCCTTTCTCCTTCTATATTATGTACTCAGCTGATTAGCTCTAATGAGCACCAGAAAGTAACTGGCAAAACATTAGAGGAATTCGTCACCCATAAATGGGGGAATGACGCTGTCTATGCTTGGAAGCGGTTGCGTTCAGGTGGCGCTCGTCCAGGAAATGCACCTGACGCTTCTGAGCGCACGACCCGGTTGAAACCGGATGGAATGTGCAGGCTCCTCATCCTGACAACCGCTTGTTTCCCGTCAGCTCCTGCTTTCTCCCAATTATAGAAACCAGAACCCCTTCCAGCTCCGCGAGGACCTGCCGCTGCGGCACCTGCTCCCGGGCGTCCTTTCTGCTGTCAGCGTGGTCAGCCGAGGCTCCCGAGAGCGGCATTCCCAAGTGCACGGGTAGCTCCCAGCCCAGCCCCACGCCCAGCACACGGCTTCCCGTCCAGAGGAGGGCCGTGTCGTCACTGGTCCCCGCCCGCCCTCCGCCTGCACAACCATCATTTCTGAGTCTCTCCAGAAGGAGGCAGGAGGGTCCCGGTGTGACAGAGCCGCTGGGGGAGTGGGGAGAAGGGGGGAGCCAGCGTGTGCTGCCAGGACGGCCGGCTATGCTGCGTCACAAGCACCCCGGACTGGGCCGCTCTCCCGCTGGCTCCCACGGGTGGCACTCCAGGGCAGCTGAGCTCACCTGTCTTACCTCCGAGGCTGCACGTGCACACATGGGCCAAGGAGGAACCTGAGAATCAGGATACAGCTCTCAGACACCCCCCCTTGGGGAAACGTCGCCCAGCTCCCTCATGCTGGTCAAAGGGCGCCGGGGCGGGGGTTCTCCCGGGGCTGACCTGGAAGGAGGGCGAGCGGCAGCCACCGGCCTGCCACGCGCACTTTGCGGAGCAGGGATGCCGCGGGTCCAGGCCTGGGGACAGCGTAGAAGGAGGATAGAGAGAAGACAGAGGCAGGGTTTTCCCCACAGAGGACATGCAGAACATCGGGATAGGCTTTGAGTAATCGGGGACACTGTGGGCGCCTTGGATCAAACGGGCAGTGGATCCTGACCAGGGAAGAGAGCTAATTATGCCCAGTTCAGAGACACCCATGGAGCCAGAGATGGGGGGACAGAGCTCCCAGGTCCATCCAGGGCCTCGGGGCATCGTGTGGTGTGGTTGAGGTCAGAGGTCGGAGGAACACAGAGGGTGGCACTTAAGAGCTTTCAATTCAAAGCACAGATTAGAATGATTCAATGTGAAAACTCAGTCCTCAGGCTCTTCCCTGTACAAACTGAGACAGAACATAATTACTTTTCATAGACGAAAAAGCGTGCAGGTGCCAAGGACCCCAGGTAGAGGGGGGCTCCCTCCCTCCCTGCCCTCCAGCCCCCTCCCCAAAAGCCACCACAGGGCCAGTTTCTGCTGTCCTGCTCCGTCTCCCGTGGTGTGGAAGGAAGGAGAGGCTTCCTTTTCTGCCAGCGAGCACAAGACCTTGCTGGGTGCAGAATGTTCTTGTCCATGCACCTGCCTGGGCTGGTCTTTGGCCAGCTTCCATCTCCCTGAGCGACTGCACCGGGACCAGGACCGGGGTGGCTCCCCACATGACCTGCTGGATGGTGACACCCCCCCGCCATGTGCACTCTGAGGTCCCACGGGCTGCGTGCTGTCTGCAGTGGGGGACACGGCACAAAGGCACCGTCTTTAGGCTGGGGAGACAGTGGAACAGGAAGCAGCCCAGCCAGCACCGAGGTCTCAGAGTCCAGCCTCCAGAACTGTGAGAAATAAACATCTGTTGTTTAGGCCAGTGTCTGTGGTGTTTTGTTGCAGCAGCTGAGCTGCCTGAGACACTCTGGAGCCGTGAAGTGGATGCTGTGTAACAAACACCTCAACACAAGGAAGTGGCTGTGGCCTGGGTGAGTGTGGAGGCTGGAAGCTTGCGGAGTTCGTTAGGAGAAGCCCAGATGGCAAGAATAGACTGTTGGTGGAAATAATGGCGACTCAGGTGGGAGCTCAGGAGAGCAGAGGAGGGGGAGAGGTAGCGTCTGTCACTTAGGGAGCACGTGTCACCACGAGGGGGACGGGGACGAGGGAATGCTGGCGGGTGCAGTGGGGAGGCCGCATGGAGCCAGGGACGGCAGTCCTCATCAGGAAGCAGCAGAGAGCTCCGCTGGGCCCCCCAGAGCTTCGTGGGAGGTGGACCCGCAGAGATGAGACTGGGCTTTTCCCCGGGTAGGGGTGGGGCAGACTCTTCTCCTGGTGGTGGTAAAACGTAAGGAGACGGAACTGAAGGCACTGCTCAGCAAAAAGGAATCAGAACTTGGAGATTTGGAAAATTCTCAACCTGTCTGCATTGCGAAAAATGAGTGTGTGTTGTGGAGGGAAGCCAGGGTGTGGCTGGACCATCAGAGATTTTGAGTGTGAACCATGCCCCAGAGGGAGCCAGGATAGGAGCTGAGCGTGCCCCCCGCCCGCCCCCGCCCAGCAGAGACCCTGACAGATTTAGCTCCAGGGGACAAAGACAGGACAAGATCAAGGCAGGCTCTCAGATTCTCCAGGACCAGACAGCCACAAACACGCTCCATCCTTCCAGAAGAGAGTGACCCCTGGCGGTTCAGGGACAGGCACCACAGGCCCAGAGTGTTGCACGGGGCGAGGCTGCCTCATCCTTGGTTTCACAGGCCAGGATGCCACTGCCCAGGGCTGAGGGGGCTGGTGTACCCCAGCAGCCTGGAGGGCAGAGCATTCTCCATTTCTGAGATCTGATGGAATTTCTTTGCTTCGCGTGGGACTTGCTTGGTACCTGTCGCCCTTCCTTCCTTCCTCTGATCTCTCCCTTCTTGATGGGAACGTCTATTCCATGCCTGGCCCATCATCCTAATTCAAAAGCACACAGTTCACTGGGTTAAATATATTCACAGCTGGAGAGGAATCTTGCGTCTGGATGTAGGGTACCTGGAGTCTCACTCAGACCCGACATGGATGGTGTTTCTGTGAGACTGTGGACTTTAGAGTTGGTGCTGGAACCAGCTAAGATTTGGGGGATGTTGGGATGGGGTGAACATATTTTGCATTTGAAAAGGACCTGAATTTGGCAGGGGGGCAGGATGGAAGAGGAAGGAACATTTCCAAGCTTATTTTACAAGGCCGGCATTACCCTGA
Source organism: Delphinus delphis (assembly GCF_949987515.2). NCBI lineage: Eukaryota > Metazoa > Chordata > Mammalia > Artiodactyla > Delphinidae > Delphinus > Delphinus delphis. The sequence continues at coordinate 98,259,215 of NC_082684.1, read as the reverse complement.
TACCAAAACCAAACAACAACATAACAAGAAAAGAAAATTACAGGCCAATATCCCAGATGAACATAGATGCAAAAATCTTCAATAAAATATTAGCAAACCAGACTTCCCTGGTGGCACAGTGGTTAAGAATCCACCTGCTAATGCAGGGGACACGGGTTCAAGCCCTGGTCCAGGAAGATCCCACATGCTGTGGAGCAACTAAGCCCATGCGCCACAACTACTGAGCCCGCGTGCCACAACTACTGAAGCCCGCGCGCCTAGAGCCCGTGCTCTGCAACAAGAGAAGCCACCACAATGAGAAGTCCGCGCAATGCAACAAAGAGTAGCCCCCAATTGCCGCAACTAGAGAAAGCCCGCACACAGTAACAAAGACCCAAAGCAGCCTATATATATATATATATATATATATATATATATATATATATACACACACACACACACACTAGCAAACCAACTTCAACAATACTTTAAAAGGATCATATACCATGATCAAGTGGGATTTATTCCTGGGATGCAAGGATGGCTCAACATCGACAAATCAATCAGTGATACACAATGAATGTGAAAATGAAGGATAAAAATCAATCATCATCATTTCAATAGATGCAGAAAGCATTTGACAAAGTTCAATATCCATTTATGATAAAAACTTCCAACAGAGTGGGTACAGAGGAAACATACCTCAACATAATAAAGACCATATATGACAAGCCCACAGCTAACATACTCAATGGTGAAAAGATGAAAGCCCTTCCTCTAAGATCAGGAACAGACAAGGGTGCCCACTCTTATCACTCCTATTCAAGATAGTATTGAAAGTCCCAGGCAGAATGATTAGACAAGAAAAAGACATGAAAGGCATCTAAATCAGAAAAGAAGAAGTAAGACTGTCTCTATTTGCAGATGACATGATTTTATATTTAGAAAACCTTAAAGACTCCACCAGAAAAACTGTTAGAATTAATAACCAAATTCAGTAAAGTTTATACAAAATCAACTTACAAAATCAGGAGTATACTATATACACTAATTAAAAAAAACTATCAGAATGAGAAATTAAGAAAACAATTCACTTAAAATTGCATCAAAAAGACTAAATTACCTAGGAATAAATTTAATCAAGGTGAAAGACCCGTACACTGAAAACTATAAAACACTGATGAAAAAAATTGAAGATGACACAAATAAATGCAAAGATATTCCGTGTTCATGGATGGAAGAATTAATATTGTTAAAATGTCCATACTATCCAAAGCAATCTACAGATTCAGTGCAATCCCTATTAAAATACCAATAGCATTTTTTACTAAAGTAGAACAAACAATCCTAACATTTGTACGGAACCACCAAAGACCCCAGATATCCAAAGCCATCTTGAGAAAGAAGAACAAAGCTGGAGACATCATGCTCCCTGATATTACAAAGCTATAGTAATCAAAACAGTATAGTATTGGCATAAAAACAGACATACAGATCAATGAAACAGAATAGCCCAGAGGTAAACCACGCATACATGGCCAATTAATCTATGACAAAGGAGCCAAGAAAATACAATGGGGAACAGACAGTCTCTTCAATAAATGGTGTTGGGAAAACTGGACAGCTACATGCAAAAGAATGAAACTTGACCACTTTCTTTTACCATAGACAAAAATCAACTCAAAATGTATGAAAGGGGCTTCCCTGGTGGCACAGTGGTTGGGAGTCCGCCTGCCGATGCAGGGGATGCGGGTTCGTGCCCCGGTCCGGGAGGATCCCACATGCCGCGGGGCGGCTGGGCCCGTGAGCCATGGCCGCTGAGCCTGCGCGTCCGGAGCCCATGCTCCGCAGCGGGAGGGGCCCCAGCGGTGAGAGGCCCACGTACCGCAAAGAAAAAAAAAATGGATTAAAGACTTGAACATAGGATCTGAAACAATAAAACTCCTAGAAGAAAACATAAGTGGTAAGCTCCTTCACATCAGTCTTGATGATGATTTTATGGGTCTGACATCGAAAGTAAGACAAAATCAAACTAAAAAGCTTCTGCACAGAAAAGTGAGCCATCAATAAAATGAAACAGCAACCTACAGAATGGGGGAAAATATTTGCAAATCATATATCTGATAAGAGGTTAATGTCCAAAATATAAAGTAACTCATCCAACTCAACAGCAAAAAACCCCAAATAATCCAATTTAAAATTGAGCAAAGAATCTGAATAGACATTTTTCCAAAGAAGACACATAGATGGCCAGCAGGTCTAAGAAAAGATGCTCAACATCACTAAGCATTGGGTAAATGCAAATCAAAACCACAGTGAGACATCACCCCACGCCTGCTGGGATGGCCATCATCAAAAAGATAACAAATAACAAGTGCTAGTGAGGATGTGGAGGAAAGGGAAGCCTCATACACTGTTTGTGGGAATGTAAATTGGTGCAATTACTATGGGAAACAAAAAGTTAAAACAGAACTACCATATGATCCAGCAATCCCACTTCTGGGTATTTATCTGAGGAAAATGAAAACACTAACTCGAAAAGATATCTGCACCCCCATGTTCACTGCAGCATTAATTATAATAGCCAAGTTATGGAAGCAATGTAAGTGGCCATTGATGGATAAATGGATAAAGAAATTGGGTGAATGGATAAAGATAATATTATTCAGCCATAAAAAAGAATGAAATCTTGCCAATTGAGACAACACGGACGGACCTTGAGGGCATTGTACTAAGTGAAATAAGTCAGTCAGAGAAAGACAAATACCATATGATCTCACTTATATGTGGAATCTCAAAACAAAACAAAACAAAAAAAGCAAGCTCATAGATACAATGAACAGATTGGTGGTTGTAAGAGGCGGGGGTGAGGGGTGGGTGAAATGGGTGGAGGCTAAAATAAAATAATTAAGTCCTGGGGATGTAACGTACAGCATGGTGACAACAGTTAACAATACTGTATTGTGTATTTGAAAGCTGCTAAGAGAGTAAGTATTAGATATTCTAATCACAAAGATATAAAAGTTGAACCAATATGAGGTGATGGATGTTGACGAGACTTACTGTGATCATGTCACAATACACACATGTATCTAATCACTATGCCCTAAGCCTGACACTAATATAATGTTAACTGTCAATTACATCTCAATAATTTAAAAATCATTTAGTTCCACCTCTTAGGAAATGTAAACCTCCGGGGAAACACCCGACGTTGGCCGTGGCATCGATATGAGTCAGCAAAGAGGCTGGAGACCAGAGGCCTCACACTTCTCCCCAAGAGGCACAAAGCCTGTCCCCTTCTCACGCGGCACAAACACGACGCCAGCCCTCTTTACTCCCCATCGTTGGTGTTCTCCTTTCTGGCTCTCGGGACCCTCCACCCACTTCTGGGGACGTGTGATTTCGGGAACCTGGGCTGGGTCTCCTCCAGCTGCCCACGACCTAGGGCATCCTGTCCCCGAGGCCTGCCCACCGCAGGGACAGAGTGCACAGCTGCCCTGGGGGCCATCTGAGAAGTCCCCACAAGAACCATTTGCCCAAAAATGGCTCCTCACCTGCCAGCATCGTCGCTTGGTGGGTGCTGGGAGCTGTGTTCCCGGATGCCCTTCTCTCTAGGCTCAGGCGTTATGCCCCGAGCAGTCGCCCTTTGGCCCGTGGGTCTGGCAACCCTGCAGGTTGCTGGGCCTGCTCACAGGTCCTACCCAGCAGGTCAGGGAACTTGCATTTCTACAGGTTCCAGGGGAGCCAGCCTGGGGACCCCACTTTGAGAAGGACGTGAGCATTTCACGGTAGGAAGAGAAAGATGAAGGGCTAGGGGCAGGCACGTCCATCCTGACCAGAGCCCTGAGCTCACCTGGTCAGCAGACAGGCACAGACCAAAGAGAAGGTGTGGAGACAGCCTCACCCATCTGGCCCCACTGAACCAATTAAATCAGACTCCGCAGGGTGGGGCGGAGCTTCAAAGTAGTCCCAGGTGCTTCTGAGAATGTTGAGCTGCTTGAAATCAGGTGATGCTGCTGAGGAGGGCGTTGGAATTCTGCAGGTGTGCATTTGTGTTCATCCCATGTGCACACGTGTGCGTGTGCAGGCTCCACAGCCGTCTCAGGCAAATTCGGTGGGGACACACCTACCGTGGGCAACACCTACCACGCTAAACAACAACAAACCTGGATTCCTGTGTTTGGTGGCGCCAGACCTCCGGGGTGAGGCCCAGGAGCCTGTGCTCCAGCAGGTGCTGGCTGACTCCACAAGGCTGGCTGGCTGTGGGCTGGGCTGAGCCTGGCCTCTGCAGCCCTACCCAGGGGGAGGAAACATGAGTGGTCCTCAAGCTGGCTGGGCAGGAGCCTGTGGGCGGCCCTTGGAAGGCAGGTGTGGCCCATCCACACCCGGAATATGTATGAAAAAGTAAAAGTATGTTTTACATATTTGAAACTTCATTTTAAAAGTCTAAAAACCTCTCTGTTTCTTTTCATGGTTACTGTTGAGGGAGCCGCACCAAAGCCTGGCCTCCAGGCCGCTCTGTTGAGCGGGGTCTCTGCACAGTGGCAGCCTGTGTTTTCACGGATTTCTGGTGTGTCAACACACTCCAGAGAAACACACAAATGGGATGCGATGGGGCTGGGATGGGAGGAGATGGTGGGACCCAGATGTTCAAAAACTGAGCTAAAACTGGTTTCTCTTTGGTGTTTCTGCTTGGCCTCGCTGGCTCTCATTTGGCTCCACTTTCATTCCCTCAAAGTGGATGAGTCTGAGGGAAAACTGGGGAAAGCCACATTATTCAGACTTTAAACAGTGTTGTTGAATATTTTTAATATTCAAATCCCTGAGCTGGGCTGAGGGGGAGGCTCCTGAGGGATACAGGAGAGGGCTGCGGGCAGGCTGCTCACGGCAGGGCGGCGTCCGCAGCTGTGTGTGTGCACAACTTAATCCATCAGTCTCTGGGGACATGTCCATTCTTCAGGGGGCTTATTTGATTCTGTAAAATGGGCAGGGGTGGCCACTTATGTTCAGTTCAAAGACAGATTCATAAGGGCTCAGCGAGATTACATTTGTCCCAAGTGTCAAAATGGGCGACAGGAAGTAGTGGGGCTAGGCTTTGAATCATCTCTAACAGTCGAAGGAAAATATGTAGTAGTTGTAGTTTTGTGTGCTATCGACGAACAATAAGAAACTGGAAAAATACCATTTACAATAGCATCGAAATAGGAAATACAGAGAGAGAAACTTAACGAGAGACGTGCAGGACCTGTGCATCATAGTTACAAAGCATCGCTGAGGGAAGTCAAGAAGAATTCAGTAAAGGGTCAGGAGACCTGACATGGTTGAGATTGACAGCTCCAACAGAATCCCAATCAAAATCCCAGCAGGGCTTTCTGTAGAAAGTGACAAGCTGGTCCTAAAATTTACATGGAGATACAAAGAGCCTCAAATAGCCGAAATAACCTTGGAAATGAAGGATGCCGTTGGAGGACGAACACTACCTGATTCCAAGATGTGTTTCAAAGCTATGGTAAACGAGAGGGCGTGAAGATGGAAATATGGACCCACGGGACGCAAACGGTCCATAACAGATCCAAACAGACCCCAACAGCAGACTTTCAACAAAGGTGCCAAAGAAACCCCGAAAAAGATGTTTTTAAGAACTGATGCTGGGTCCACAGGAGTACCCACTGCATACTCACACCTTATGCAAAAAGTAAAAACAGTGGGTCACAGACCTAACACTGTAGAACTTTCAGGAAAAACATGGAGGAAATCTTTGTGATCTTGGGTTTGGCAAAGTTCTACTCTTAGAGACCCAGGATTGAAAAGGCAGATGACAGCCGGAGAAGTATTTGCAGTGGGTCCATCCAGCAGAGGGTCGGAACCCAGAACACAGACAGACTCAGGGTCCACAGGAGCGAAGGCTGCAGCTCAGGCCTGGGGCTTGCGGTTGTCAACGCCTCTCCCACCCCCATCTGGTGGGGGCCTCTGGTGTCAAGGCCTACAGGGGCTGCTCCCAGCCCTTCCTCCAGGTGCCGACACAGCAGGAAGACCCCGTCTGTGAACCAGGAAGAGGGTCCTCACCAGACACTGAATCCGCCGGCACCTTGATCTTGGACGTCCAGCCTCCAGAACCGGAAGAAATAAATGTTCACATCCACTCCACACACAAACACACAAAAAACAACACGGGGGGGCTCACGTGGCACTTCCACTGGGGCTCTGAGCTGGGCCTATGGAGCTGGCGAAAAGCCTGGGCAGGGTCTGTAGAAAAGGCCGAGAGAAGCCGCCTCCCCCTGCCTCCTTCACACACACTCTCACCGACACATACCCACATACTCCCGGGGCGCAGCCGCGGAGGCGCGAGCACTGCTCCGAGGTGTCCATCCTGGGGGGCGCGGACAGAGGCGCCCAGATCCTGCTCAGGTGCCCCGTCTGCACAAGTGCCCCCACCCCGACCCTGACTCCGGTCTAGGGGCTCTGACCCGAAAGGGGCTTCAAAGGTGCCCTTTGTGTCGAGCCGCGAGCGCCCAGCCAGCCGGGCGGAGCCCATTTTGTTTCAGGACCTCGGGTGCCGCCGCAGACAAGGGGCCCAGGGGGAGGAAGGAGGCGACCCGTGCGCGACACTCACGGCACCGGGATCCCCGCTCCTCTCGGGGAGGACTCGCCCCTCCCCCCATGCCTCCGCCCCCCACACACCGCATGACTCCTCCAGACGCCGACACCGCCTCCGGGAGGCGAGGGCACCTGCGGGCCCCGCCCCAGTCTCTCCCCCACGCCTCCGCACCTGCGCCGCAGCGCTATCCGGACCTGCCGAGAGGCCCCCGCCGACACGCGCGGCGCGGGCTGGGTCCGCAGAGGCTAGCGCCCCGGCTGGTCCACCTTCCAGGGGCGACCCCGCAGGCTGGTGTCCGGCCCGAGGAGGTCCCAAGAGGTCAGGTCTCCGGGTCCCAGGACTGTGACCTCGGCTCCTGTGCGCAGAGGCCAAGAGCGCCCCCAAAGCTCGTGGCCGCGGCGGGGCTCCCCCTCCTCCCTCTGCCCAGGATGCTCTGGACGCGCGACTGAAGCGCCCACAAGATTCCTTACGGGAGACTTGGCGGGGGTGTGTCTGGGGGTCCCCGCGGGGCGCGTTCCCACCGCGGTCACCCCTGCAATCTCCGAAACTCCGACCCCGTCCCAGGTCTGCGGGCTCCGCAGTACAGGACCAAAAAGCAAAAAAAGAGTAAAAATCTGAAATGTAAGCATTGAGGGTTTCACAGAAATGCGAACCGCAGCTGTGCCGGCGAGCGGGCAGTTAGAGGGAGAGGTCTGGGGGGCCCCGTGGGTGACAGTGATTGGGACAAAGCAGGTCTTCTTACGTGGCTGCTGAGTCAACACGTGAGTGGGTTTGTGATCCATCCCTCCAGGGCCCGGCGGTGCTCCCGGCCCTGGGTAGACAGAGGTGTAGACGCGGACAAGGTCTGAAGAATTGGCGCCAAAGACGGGAATAGGAATAAAATAAGAGGGACCAGATAAGAGGGGGCCCCGGGTGGGGGTATCGGAGAGGGTGCTCAGCATATGCCCTGCGAGGGGTCAAGATCTGAACTGAAGCTCGGGAAAAACGAGGAAGAGATTCCCAGCGCAGGAGATGCTGAGTGCGAGCCGGGTGTGCGGAGTGGCTGGTGTGCTCAGGTGGGGTGGACAGCGCCTGGAGAGGGGCCTGGAGGCCACACTGGTGCTCGGGCTTTATTCGGCCTCCCGAGGAACAATCACGGGGTTCTGAGCCAGGGAACCACGAAAGGCTCCAGAGCTGGGCATGGGGGACCAGAGGAGGCCCCCTACGAGGCCCTGGTAAGAGAGAACTGTGGCTGGACAGGGCGCGCGAGGGCTGGGGAGCACGCGGAGGCAGGGCTGGCAGCATCGTTGATGGGTTAGATCTGGGAGAGAGAAAATGGGGGACGGAGCGTGGCTCACGTTTCTGACTGGAGTAACTGGGTGGATGGTGGTACCAGTTGAGATGGTGTTTTGTGGAGGTAACAAGGGCCCTATTTTGGACCTACTTTGGGCATATCAAGTCTGAGATGTTGACTGAATTCGGATATTGACTCCCCGCCACAAGCCTGGAGTCTGAGGGGCAGTGGGGTTGGGGTACATTCCAGGGTCAACAGTGGGTGCAGCTGGCTGCCACTCCGTCTTTCCTAACAGAGTTTGGGTGTGTCCAGGGCCCCACCCCAGAGCCCCAAGGGTGACCTAACTGGTCTGGAAGCCCATTTCCCTTGATAGTCACTGGGTCAAGAATAGTAATGGGTCCCAGCTCTGGCTGAGACGTGAAATTTACTGGCAGCTTTGACATTATTCCTAAAGGCCACACATCCCTCCAGATGCTAATGGGTCTGCCCACAGCATTCTTGCTCTCTGTCCAAGGAAGACACTGACCCCGATGTGGCAGAAGAGGGTGATGTCAAGGATACGGGTCCTCCAGGCTCCGCTCCCCCTCGTGCATCGTCCTCCCGCCAGCTCCCTCATCACGTCCTCAGCCCAGAGCACCCAGAGGCAGAGGAGGAATTTCAGGTTATCAAAGGAGTTCCTAGGGTCTCACTCACCTGCACTTGGTCACACGTCCACCCTAAGCCAATCTCCATGGCCAGGGGTGTGGTATGCCCTCTCTCGTTTAGCCAACAGGGGGACATGCCAGTACCCAGACTTGGGAATCATACCACCCAAGCCTCTGAGAACGGAGGAGGGACAGTTTCTCAAACTCCTGGGCCCTGGCTGCGCAGGGCATGCGTTCAGGTGCAGGGGGTGGCACTTTCAATGTTCGCTGTGTCTTCATAACAACCAGAGGAGGTAGGCACTGTGCGAGTCCCACTAAAAAATAAAAGGTCCAGGCTTAGCAACACTACATAACTCGCTCAAGTTATCTGTAAGGAGAGGATTCCCTGGAGGAGAGACTGACCTCCTGCAGAGCCCACTCTGGCAAACACATCTTCAGGCATAGAATGTCTTTTTTAAAATAATTCCTGATCTGGGAGTTAAGAATCAGCAAATTATAACTCCCAGGAAGGCAAGAAAGAAAGAAACAGAGGGAGCAAGTGGAAAATAAACAAACTGGCCGGCGTAGGCCAGTCAATAGTTACTTTACGTGTAAATGGTCTGCACACACTAGTGAGCAGAGAGAGATTGGCCGAGTGGATTGGAGAACAAGACCCAACTATATGCTGCTTACAAGGGACTCGCTCTAAATATGACGGCAGAGGCAGGTTGAAAGTAAAGATGCGAAAAGGTGCATCTCCAAACATAAAGGAAAAGAAAAGCAGGAATGGGTATATTAATGTCAGATACAGGAGAACCTGAGGGCAAAGACAGTTACTGGGGACCAAGAGGGAGATTACTGACATTAAAGGATACACCCCCAAGAAGACACAGCCATCCTAAGAGTGCAGGCACCCAACACAGCTTCAAAATACATGAAGCAAAAACTGAGGGGAATGAGAAACAGTGAAACACAGGAAGACAAATCTGTCACTTTCGTTAGGGATGTGACTCAGAGAACCAGGCAGAATGTCAGCCGGGGTGTGGACTTGACGGCACCTCACCCCCCAGGATTGGGCCCACGTTACACACTCAAGCAAGCTCTGCATCTGGCGCATGTTCTTTTCAAGCACCCGTGGAACAGTCACCAGGGTGACCACATCCAGGGTCACAGACAAGCCCTAACACGTAAGTGGACTGATCACACAGAGCGTGTTGTCTGACCACAGTGGACCCTGGTCTCACAGGGGATCCAGCCCATGGCTGCGTCCCTGCCCCATGGCTCCCCTGCCATGACAGCCCTTCCCCTGGTCGGTACCAGACGGCCTCCTCCGTAACACCATCCTGAACCTAGTGGGTCCTGCTGACCATCCTTTCCCTCAGCTTCAGTGGGACCCACAGATGGCATAGCCCCGACATAGAAGACACGGACCAGGCCCACTGAGCTGGGCACCCACGCTGGCCACGCTCCATGGCGCTCGAGCTCTGAGAACTGTGGGAAGTCTTGTTAAGACCCCCAAACCTTCCTGCAGTACCGTCTTTCTCATATCTCCCCCACCCACCACCCATGGTGAACTGGGAACACAGTATGTAAAGGGGAAGAGCCCCCCACACCTCAATCTAGGTGGCCCAGCACTTCATCCGGATCAGGAAGCGCTAGTGGCCCGCCAGGCCCAGCTGCCTCGGTGCTGGGGGTGCTCCTCTGACTGCTGGTTTTACCCAGTGATTTAGATAAACAGAGGGCTTTAACGTTAGTAAAAAAAACATGCACATGCCAAGGAACGGAATGCAACGACTGCAACTTCTTGGTGGAGGGGGAGGTGCAAACATCTGGGGTCCTTCGGGGTTCAGCTCTGTGCCACTCCACGGCCACAAGAGAACACGCCTCGGCTGGCCCGCGGATGACACACATGGCCACGAGCTGTATGTCCCTGGCCAGGCCCAGAGCGGCTGACGCGCACCTGGGAGCAAGAGGGGTCGAGGGCTGGCAGAGCTGCCAAGCTGGGCGTACATCTGCCAGTCCCGATGTATGACTTGTCATTTCAAGCCACTTAGTTTGCGAAGAGTTATCTGGAAAAGGCAAATCAACACATCACCCCATTTCTCCCCCAATTTCCTATGCCAGGGCTGTGCATGGAGAACACATAGTCAGCAGATACTTCATCAACTTTACAGGTATTTATTGAGCTTCTACTATGTTGCAGACAGTGTACTGAGACCAAGGGGATACAAGGGTGACAGAGACGGGCTTGATTCCCACCTTCAGGGAGCACATCGAATTATTTTTGTGATGAGTCCTACGAAGGAAATTCCTAGGAAGGCAGAATGGTGGGTGAGTGGAATTCCACGGTGTCCGCAGAGAAATGAGCCCAGAGGCACAGACTAGAGAGGCTAGAAAAAGCTGCCTGTGCAGGTGGGAGGGAACACCAAGTAACAAGAGTGGCACACGGATCAGTGGAGGAGTAATGATCTACTCAATAGGCAAGTTTCCACATGGCAAAAAGTAAAACTGGGTTCTCACCTCAGACTACACACACACACATCAATCAATTCCACATGGGCTGAAGACACATGTATTCATCAAGGGAGATTGTCTTCATGGCTCTGGAGTAGGGAGACTTCATAAACAAGACCAAGACACTCAACCATAAAGGAGAAGATGGGTCAATTTTACTACATAATTAAAAACTGTAAGATAAAAGCTACTCTAAATAGAGTTTAGACAGCTGGTAGGGATTGAGAGGAAATATCTGCAACACGTAACAAAGAATGAACAGCCAGAGACAAAGAAGCCCACATCAACAAGGGAAGGATAACCAAGTAGAAACACGGGGGAGGGGGTGCGCAGGTCAGTCACCAGCTGGCAGACCAGCCATCACACGTAACACATGCTGGAGGCCCAACCACCGCTGCTGGCGTCACCCTGATTTAGGGTGAAGTCCATCACCGTTTCTGAGGCTCACTTAGGACCTGAACACGATGGCCCCACCTCCACCCCAGGTGACTTTATGGGGATGTCTCCTGAGACGTTGCCATTTAACACGAGAAACAAGAGCCCGACACAGGGATACTTATTTCTGTGGTAAACCTCAAATTTAACAAAATGTGCCCTCACGAACACTGGCTTGAGGGCCAACCCTGGAGGCCCACAACTGAGCTGCTGGGCATGGTGCCCCTGCTGCGACGACTTGGGCTACGATCCGAACATGGGTGGACGGAACCCGCATTTCATTCTCACGACACAGATGGGTTCAAACAAAATACTATTTTTTAAAAAGGTGCATTCTTGAAGAAAATTTTAATTAAAAAAAATGAAAAGAAAACCCAAACAGTGCCTAAATCTTTATTTTTCATAACCTACATTTTTTCAAATTAGACAGTTTTACACTGAATGACACAAAGGAAACTTAAATTACCAATAGTTTACACATAAGCTTGATTCCAGTCTTAATGAAAAGAAATAGAACAGAAACAAAAGCCCTGGCGAGGCGTCCGCGTCACTGCCCTCCTGCGAGCTGGTGCCGTGGCCGCTCCTTCAGGCCGATTGTCCGCCGCTCCCCGCGGACGCAGATGCAGACACGGGTTGTACCTGCCCCCGAGGCCCGCGAGGCCCCAGACTGGCCTCCACACGGCACCGTGGTGGCCCTGACCACGTGGCAACTTGACAGGTTTCTTGCCACCACTAGTGACAACCAGTGATGCAGTTACAAGAGGGCCTGATCAGAAACATGATGACACGGACTCTTAAAAATCAACGACTCTTCTTGAATTCATGTCTGGTGAAACGGGGCTGGGTTCTCATTCTTATCTCTCCAAATGACAAGTATCATCACACAATTGTCCAAGTTAAAATGCCATTTGTGATGCTGTGTCTCTGACTCTGTACCTTGAGGTACTGCCAGGGGAAAGGAAAGAGTTATATTTTACACGGACGAAGCCAGACACCAGCTGTGCATGGTGGGGCTGCCCGTGGGCTGGCGCCACAGCTTCCCACTGTGCACCCCCTGTGCTTTTCTGTGAGTGGAAAACCTCAGGAATATCAGAAAGGTGGAGGTTGGGGGACATTATATAGCTCTTTGGCATATCGCCCTTGCTTAATTAAAAAAAATGCTATAAAAATCACATCAGAGTGAAGTCTTAACTCGGCTGCGGGAGCATAGGCCTCATGTGCCCGGCCGGCCATGCCACCTGGCTGGGCCCGGCTGCTGTCACGGTCACCTTCATCCCAGCTGCACGCACAGCTCCACCCTGGTCACACAAAGGGCGGACAGCACAGCTGGCCCCCCACACCTGCCTCCAGGGAAAGGATCTGCCACTATTAAAAACCAGTGTCTGGGCTGCACAGGGTTTGGGATTCGGGGATGGTGCTGACAGCATCGCTCCCTCCTCCAGCAGAGACCGCCATGTCATGGGATCCCGGGGGCTCAGAGCTGGCCTTTCCAGCTCTTTCTACAGTACTCATTAGTTTGAGTGTAAGAGGTCAATTATTTCTGATATTTTCAGTCAGCAATTTCAAAACTACAAAGAAATTAATTCCCCTGTTCCTTTTAACAGGCATTTGCAAACAGGAGCGCTGTGTGGGTGTCTAGGTATTTGAATAAAGACGCTGCTCTGAAGGAGATGGGCTTGTTTTCCTCTGGCAGGCAGATCATGCCTATTAGCTATTTGTAATTTTAAGTAGATTATTTTTTACTTTCACTTGAAGACCCTGCCAGTTTCCACTTTCTAGATTATACCTCAAAAACCCTTTCAACATTAGCTGTGATTAGTACATACTTACATATGTTTAAGAAGAGCATGAAAATATTCGAACATTTTAGTAAAACTTTCCATCTCCCTTTCACAGCAGCAAAGAGGCAGAATCAGTTCAGCACACCAGTATAAGAGAAAAAGAAAAAACCTCAACAAATTAAAATAATATTCAAACCACAACACTGAGTTTATCTACATCCAGGTCAATAGCAACATTTATAATATATCAATTTTTATCAGCTTTTTCTCTTTAGGGTACCTTTTTAATATGTTCTGATTATTTACAACTGTACAAGCAAAGCACACACGCCCAAGTGCACATATTTAATACAGTATCGACTATTTGCATTTACAGGATTTTTCAACAGTCTGAAAAAAGATCAACTGTGTAAGATCTTCCAGGTAAATTACAAACATGACTGCTCGCTCTTCCTACAGTGCTTACCCAGTAACACCGTGACAGCAGACCCCACTCACGCCAACACAGGCCGGTCTCAGGAACTCTAAGCTGTCATATACAAAAGTTAAGGCAAAGTCATTTTCAAGTTTAAATAAAATTCAAGTCTTTAAATATTGGATGGAAATAATCTCTTTTTTAAAAAGAAAAAACCTTAGTCTTGTTAAATAACATTTTGTGGAATAAACTGTATGGTTACATTTAGCAGGAAATATTCTTATTTTAATGTCTGCTGCTTAGAATACTTAAAGAAAAAATTTAGGCATTTTAAAACAAAATAATTTATGTTTATTATCAACTGCTAGCTTTAGTGCATGCGTGTTCTTGGAGAGCAGCACTTAAGAGAAGGGATCACAGACCCTGTCTTGGAGGTAAAGAGAGAGGAACTTGGATCCTCCAACACCAGAGGGCACCACAAACACCTTCTCCCACGATCTGTGTGCCGTGTGCAGAGGTTCGGAAAGGCACCCCAGGAGGGGTAAGGTGGGGCAGACTGGGGCAGACGAGGGAGCCGGGCTCCATGTCCTCCCCGCCTGCTCTCGGGAGCAAAACATCAGGGTACAATTTCGTGGTAACATGACAGTGGGCAACAAAGTTTATGTTCCATTTAAGTTCTATTCACAATGTGCTTTGAGTTTATCTTACATAACAGCCACTTGAGACTGGAGTGAGGAGCTGGTTACTTGCTGGCAGGACATCAGGACTCTCGGTGCTCTGCAGGGTTACTCTGCCCAGTGGACCAAAAATGGGCTCTACTTAAAAAATGCTAGAACCACTTGTTAGGCTTCTGAATGAAAGGACAACTCCCAGGCCAGCGTGTGGCGCCATTGGACCCCGTCCCTTCCCCAGGATACACTCACAGCATCGCCTCATGCCCTCAATTCCACGGTCCTCAGCCTCACCCGGCAGTCTGGACATCTCAGAGATACACACTTGCTAACCAGTTATTTTAAAAAATGAAGTAGCATAGTTCCGCTTAATTTAGAAAAACTCACTATATATATATATAGCTTGCATTCATAGCCACATGGAGGCTTAATAAAAAATATCAATTTGTTAGGATAAATGCATTTTCTATCCTGAAAAAAATCAGACTTATGCATCACCTCCAGTTAAGCACCAACCTAAAATAAGGTTTATATTAATTAAATCCTGAAAAATAGATTTTTTTCAAGAGGGGGGAAATCCGACTCATAGAAGAAAAATAACTTGCAGGCACCTTGTAGGCCTCATCTACACTGCAAGCTCCTAACCAGCGGCTCACTCACATCCCGAGCAGGACAGTGCTTAGTTGTGGCGACCTCAGCTCCTTGAAGCCCTCCCAGACCTCGGCGCTCACTGAGGGGACCTGGGTGGGGGGCTCTGTTCTCTGTGCAGACGCCGCCCCGAGGCTGGGGGAGAGGGCCGGCGGCCTGGCGGTCTCCTCTGGTCTTTGGGTGGTCCTGGGCTGGACTTGGGGGCAGAGGGCTCTCTCTCGGCGAGCTTCTTTTCTTCCTTCCCACAACCAACAGTGTTTGGCTTTTGTTCTTTCTGGGGCTGCAACGGGGAAGATGGTGGCTCTCTATTCGTCCTCTGACAAATCTCTGCGTAGCTGGGTTTTCGCAATTCCTGGGAAACAGACACAGCTCTGGGATTATATGACAACATGCGAAAATAAGGTTCACTTGAGGGAGATGTAAAAAAAGGTTTCAACTGTAACCACATTCAAAATTATTTTAAATAAAGAATTCCTACATTTTAGCAACTGAGGTTCCCCTGCAGCACAACTTTCCCTCCAAGATACTCTAGAAATATATTGTAAAAATGGTTAAAACTAGAAAAGGCATGGAGATGAAAAGTGCCGACTGAACTCTTTCCAGCCTCTGGCCTGTAATCACTTCTGAGCCACATACGAGCCTGAAAGGCGGCAGACAGCAGACACCCTAGAAAAACACAGAAGCAGCATCTGCTCTCCCTGCCAGACAATCTGCCTCGGCACAGAGCAGGTCTCCTGGACCCAGGAAGAGGTCCGGCTGTCACTTATGGGTGACCTTCAACAGCTGTCTCTGCAAAGCATTTGTACACACTGCAAACTACAGAGGGCTGGAGGTGTGGTTGCAGGAAAGTCAGAGGTAACAACAACAAAAAAGTAGGGTTTTCAGGTAAGTGGAAGCATGAAGGCTAAATGACAGATGAGAACATTTAGAAGTCTGTCACCTCCATCAACCATTTGTAACTTAAAAATAATTAAAAAAAAATAATTTTAACCTATAAAAAAGTTTTCTTTAAAGATTCAACCTAGCAGACAATAAAGGGTTTAACTCCCAAATCTAAACGATAAAGGCCCACCCAAGATCAAACTAGGGACAACACAAATCAGAATTTAAAAAGATGGACTGAGCACCCAGGGGAGGAGAGAGGAAGAGGAGCTGGCGGTAGGCCTGTGTGGACCCGGGCGGGGTGGGAGGTGGGCGTCCCTCTGATCCGCCCTTGGACCACCCTAAGTCCTAGGGGCATAGGAACTGGAAGCTGTGGCTCCTCAGGCGACAGCCTCACTCTACTGACCCTGAACAAGATGACCCACGGCTGCAGGGACAACGAACAGCCAGATCGGTTAGTTACAATCATTAGCAAATGCCCAGGGTACCCTGCACAGAAAGCGAGCTCAGTGTGCACATAGGCGGCCACCGCTCCAGGGAGCCCCTCCACATCCTTGCCCCCGACATACCGAGACAGCGCCGTCCACCTGCACCGATTTACTTGCAGTCGTGCTCAGGGTAGGAGGAGGTCTGTCCACACTTGGGGTTTCCTTCTGCTTCTCCACCACCTTGGGATCCCTGGAAAGACGCCACCAGGCAGACACGTGAACATCCGGGCCCCACGGGCAGCCCCACAGTGAGCACAGCACGGGGCACGGGCATCAGGTGCAGGTGGACTTACTCGGGCGGGTGGGCAGGGGAGGGGGCACGCTCACAGGCTGTGGACACGGCACAGGGCACTGAGGGCTCTCGGGGGGGCACCGCGGGGAGAGTGTTCGTGCTTGCGTCTGCGTTCAGGCTCTGAAACCATCAAAAACAGTTTATCACTGCACAGAAGCACGTCCGTCAGATCTTTCTCAATGATCTTAAACACACAACAATGGTACCGGCTTTGCCGTCCTCCCGGGAGCACGGGTGGGCCAGCCCGGAGTACAACTGGACACACTGTGGCCAGGAAGCAGCCCCCGGTCTCCCCTTCCTCTTGGCAGACGTCTCACCGATCTGAGGCCTCCCTCTGTGCATGAGCACGATTGCCTGCAAGCCTGCTTTCCCACCTGAACAGGTACTGAAACCTCCACCCATCTGACACCCCAGTGCCCAGCACCGCCTGGAACGTGATCTGTGAATGTAGAGTCCCCAGCACAATCCAGTACGGCTCACCCGTTTTTACAGGGAAAACCAACAAGGTTACAGCTCCATCCCAATAAACCTGAGTGCCTTGAGGGGTGCAGGTGCTGACATCAGTTCCCACCTGAAAGCAGTGTGTTAACTCTCCTGATTTAACAGGGAACGAAACTGAGGCTTAGTCTGTTTAAGGCAAACACCTGGAGAATGCCAGCCCCATGAGCAGTAACCACTCACACATGTAGCCTTCTGTTAATTAACAAAAAAAAGGCAGCAGAGCAAATAAAGAACTGGAAGGGAGACTAACTGCAAACAAGTGTTTTCTCAAAATCTCACTTTTCAAAGCAGATAAGAAGTTCAGAAGTGAGAGGTTCTGGAGGGAGTGAGATGGAGGGAATAGCACTGCCCCCCACCATGGGGCGAGGGTGGTGGTGATGGAGACATGGGGCCCCTGAGAACCACCACCTCTCACGATTTTGTGCTCAAGGCTGGTGGAAACACAGGCATGGAAAACGCCTCCTTCTTGTAAAAGCTCCCTCACGTCCAGAGCACGCCCGAGACCGCCCCCCTCCCGTCGGAGGCCTCCCAGGGCCCCGCAGAGCCGCCAAGCACTTCACCAAGAAGCAGGGACACAGTCTCTTCCACCTAGAATTGGGCTCAGGCTTCTTAAAAGTAGCAATTCTCGGGCTTCCCTGGTGGCGCAGTGGTTGAGAGTCCGGCTGCCGATGCAGGGGACACGGGTTCGTGCCCCAGTCCGGGAAGCTCCCACATGCCGCGGAGCGCCTGGGCCCGTGTGAGCCACGGCCGCTGAGCCTGCGCGTCTGGAGCCTGTGCTCCTCAACGGGAGAGGCCACAACGGTGAGAGGCCCGCATACCGCAAAAAAAAAAAAAAAAAAAAAAGAGGAGCAATTCTCTCTTCAAAATAAATTTTACACAAACTCACAATGTAAAAACAGTAAAAATTAAAAAAAAAACCAACAACAAAATACTGTTTTTGAAATGGGGTGGAGGCCTGCTTGTTCTCTTCCCCTGCCCATCCCCAAGGGGAGTAAGGTCAGGGTGAAGCCAGGACTCAGGGTCTCTAACATCATTCCATGGGGCACTGATAACTCAGAATTTAAGACTGACAATAACGCACAAGACATGTCACATTTAATAAGTGCTTCTCTCTCCAAAATACAGGGTCTTGGAATCCTCTCAACCTTGAAGGCTAAAAATGGGAGCAGTAACCACACACTAGTATGAAGACAACTAAAGACCTGGCTTTATAAATCCCACCATGACCCCGCCTGGTACTGAGAGGCGACCCCACCCCTGTGGGGGCTCTGCAGGTGTAGACGGTCTGGACACGGTCTGCAGGGCAGTGCCTTCCCCAACCCAGAGGCCAGGGGTTCTGACTCCTTAGGTCTTCGGGCAGTACAGGGTGCTGGTGGGTGGGTTCCCACTGGAGAAAGACATGGTGGGTGGCTGTGGTGGAGCGCCAGGCTGAGAACTCAGCAGGCGCTGGATGAGGCATTCTGGCCACCTCTGCCCGGATCTGCTTGTCGACTGCAGCAGGGCCACGGGGAGCCCCCGGGCTCTTGCAGCACTTGCTGATTCCCGGGATGTAATCGCTGCAGAGGCATGAATACCACAGAGCTCGCCGACAGCCACCCGTATTACAGTAAAGTTGCCCTGGGCTTCTGGTTATTCATGTAGATTATTAAAAACGTGTTACTTCTGGTATAATTCAGATTTTTCTTTTTTATTCTGCTGACTTGTAAAATAAAAGCAAATCGTGAATAGCAAGAATAAAAATGCAACCTGAGTTTCTGGGTGAGTGAGTGTCTGTACAGTACACCAGTGCAGGGCTCCACCTCTGACCCTACCGCTCAAAACCTATGTGGCCTCTGCAATCACTTATCCTCATAAACCTCTTCCGCATGTGAAAAAAGCACACATGTAAAGAGCGGGACGCCAGCGGTGAGTGAGCATCAGGCTTGGGATAGCTTACCCTTTCTTTGGACGATCCTGTGAGCAAGCCAGACAGCCTGTTCTCAAACAAGTCCTCCGTCTTCAAATGCCCCGCCGCCCCAGGCAGTGGGGGGAAGCTGGAGAGGCCTAATTCAAAGCTCGGGGAGGGCGGCCTGGGCGGTGTTGGAGACTGAGTCTGACTCCTCTGAAAGAGAAGAACACCGTGGAGTCGCCCTGGGGCGGCTGGGTAGGAGGGGCTCAGAAATACCGCAGGTGAGCGATGCAAACACTCGTTCCCTAGTCTTCGAAGGTCCACACCTGTCTGGAGAAACGGATGGCCAATCCAACCCCGCCGACTTGGTCACCTATCAAAGGTCATCTGTCAGGCAACTTCGACCATGAGAGCAGAGCTGAAAAGACGAAACCTCAGGGCTGCTCCCGGCCACGGTCAAACACGCCGGTAAGAGCTGTGTGTGTACGACACCCAGACCCCCGGCAGCCGACAGAGACCAGTGGGGCACAGCAAAGTGACAGATGCACAAGAGCCTAAGTCTCGACATTAAACTTATTCACCTCCAGACAAGTTTTGTGTTATCGCAGCAGAGTCTGTGATCTAAGTCATAAAAGAGAAAGTAAAAGAAAACAAAAGCCACTCTCTCAACTCTGTACAACTTATGTAAAAAATTTCACAAAGATTTCCATTAAAAAAAGTTTAACAAAAAAGGGAGGGGGCTTCAGTTACCTGAAAATTAACTTACTAAAACACCTTATATTTTTAGATCAGTATGTAAAAGCACGGTATTTAATATGAGACTGTTATCACATTCCCTGACTTCAAGAAAGTAAGTGAACTCAGCAAAATAATACCCAAGTAAAACTTATAAGCCAAAGAGAAAGGCAGGAGTCTCAGAAGAAAGGCAGTGATATACTTTTATTGAAACACTCTTAGTCAACCTGCTAGGTAGGAGTCATTCTGTAACATCCAGTTCCTTGGCTGAAACAGACAAGGAACAGAACGGGGAAATGAGTTTGTATTAGGTAGAACACAGGCATTTTTAGTTGAATGGTGGGCTACTTGGACTGGAAGCAATGCTCTCGTGGGGCTCACTTAACTTGAAAGGCCAAGATTTCCCAGAAACTTATACCAACTGGAAGATTATCCCTACACAAGTAAAATCTACAGAAGATCTGTTACAGCTCAAGTGAGAGCAGGTTAAGGATGAAATCGGATCCACGCTGAGCACAGCCCACCTCTCCTTTGGGCCTCCTGCTGCATGTCTCCTCCTTGGCGTAGGTGTCTGAGGGCTGCCTACCTTGCTCGCGTGTGTGCCCTCTGAACCAGGCTGCACGGGTAACCGTGTGGCTACAGCGTGCCCTGTAGTTCAGCATGCTCTAGGTTATGCTCATCTCAAAGCAATTTTTAGAGGCTTTATTTTAAACATCTGCATGTTTCTGAGGTGAACCCAGCTTTTCAGAAGATGAGCGTTTCTAGGAAGAAAGACCTGAGAAAAAATTGACTAAGTATCAACTTTCAGGAAGAAAAGAGGCAATGTTTAACGTTTTTAGGGTCTGAATGGCTTAAGGCAAGGCATGAATGTCAACCCCTGGTCCCGAGGGCGTGGCCAGGCCACCTGCTCACACATCTGCAACCTGCCCCCAAGCTTCTCAGGTGTTCAGAACACCCAGTGCAGCAATGGGCTCACTGTCGAGTACACACACCTGAGCCACATGTGTGGGCATCTGAGTGGTTCCAGGTATGAACACGCAGATCAGGAACACAAAACAGAATGAAATGGAAATGGCAATAGAAAAACATTTCACCTTTGCAGGTAATGCAGTGACCAGGGGCAATGATTCCTGCAGGGTAACTAGTACCTGAAGAGATAGTCAGATGCCTGTCTTATTAGTCCAAATGTAACAGGAATTCATGCATTCCAACTGGAACCAACCGATATAAACTGCCTTACCACAGGGTCACCAAAAACTAGACTGAACTGACCAACATGGTAAAATTAGGGTGTTCATTTACTACCAATTTGCACTTTCTAAGTTCTAGGCAAATACAGTAATGAGAATGTACACACTCAATGGCTTGGGGTCCAGACCAAGAACTGTCTCAAGGCCTTTTCCAGGCCCTGAATGTGGAGCTCTACGAGAGCCCACGTCTACATGCACACCGCCCACGCTCTCCCCTGCAGAGCACCACCCAGAGGGGGAGCTGGTCAATCACCCTAAGCAGACACAACCACGTCTCCTGTACTTACCACTCACATAAACCCATCACTTATTTTGGGTTTGTCCTGACCCTAAGTTACATGCAGCAAAAATCAACAATGCTTTCTACACAGTGGATACAGAGTAAAATATTTTGAATGAAAAATACTGATGAGCTAATTCCTACGTGAGAGAAGTTTATTCTGCTTGCCCAAACTCGTGATTCCGGTGATTTCAAAGTACACTACCTGGTCACCCACACAGAAAGCACTCATCTGGACAAGTGTAAACAGACCACATATGTGCATGATGCACTCCTGGGTGCACCTATGTGCCGCATAGGACACGCAGGTGCCAGCAGTTCCTCAGGAAACCAGCCACCACCACCTCCTCTTCAGAGCATCAAAAAAAGGTCTATTATCACCTAGCGGACACCACATTACGAGAAAATCTCTTTTGAAAAGCTCTTTCTCACATCTTAATTAAATCTCAGGTTTGTTTAGTGTAAGCTAGGTTTAAGCATCTTGTGAAAGTGGCACAGGCCTGATGTACTCACTGTGAACTTCTCCTCCCGTTTCTTCCGGTAACCAAAGGAATTTTTCCTAGAGGAGAGGAAAGCAGAAGACTGTTAACTTTTCCCATTTGAAACAATTTCACTGAGCACAGTATGTGCAGACACATTCAGTCTTCATGACTTTGTAATCTTTTATAGATGACTTTTGATTTTAAAATCCCAACCTTAAGAAGTGTAAGCAAAACAAAAAAAAATTTATAGTAAAGAAGTAAAATTGAGGTCTAGATAGGTAAATAAAAGAAAATATTTATTGAAGGAATTTTCCCATTTAGAATTTTTGTTATGATATGAACATCTGAATATCCATTCAGTTGGAGTGGCAAGATATGTAAAGTGTGACACTGAGCTATAAAGGTGAATTGTTAAAAAATGGTAATGACAATCTATCCAATTTATCATCAAAAGGAAAAGCTCCCAAGTAGCCTAGTCCACTCCTGCACCCCTGGCCCTCACTCCAGTGAACCACATGGGGTTTCTGAGCTCCAAGCACTTCCTCTCCCCATCTGCCAGCCTTCCACTCCACAGTTCCTGAGGCACATTTCCAACATCCAGAGTCTGACCCGCCAGCATTGGCGCCGTTCTCTGCACAGCAGCTTAAACCACAGCAACAACCCCACCTACTGAGTGGATGTCACGGCAGGCCCAAAGGCACCAAGACACTTCACTGCCTGGACGGGCTTCCGTGGCCTAACAGTTCACACATTAATTCCCATTTATAATTTCATTTTTATTTATTTACCCTTTGTCATTTCAGCTGAATGCAAAGACTCCCTAAGGGCCCATATTATGTAAGTTGAAAAGGAATTTAGAAATAATCTTGACCAATTCCACCCCTGATGGGCCCAGCAAGGCCTGACTGCGAAGACGGAGCTGCCTGGGGTCCCTCCCGCTCCCACAGCACCGGAAGCACACACCCCCCGCCAGAAGGAGCTCCTGGAGGCAGACCACGTCCTCCGTACATAATACTCAGAAAAGTAGTCTTTACTTACAGGTTTCAAAGTGGGTTTACAACAGGAAAAGCTTATGGAGGCTGAGCCCACGCTAGATACGCTAGATGTGTGCTGGAGCGCACGTCCTTCCTGACATGCCGCGGGGGGGGGGGGGGGGGGGGGGGGCGGGGGCGGGCTGTCCGTTCAGCTCTCCACACATAATGACTGTGACCCAAGGCAGCCTGGCCCACCCTCAGTTCCCACTGAACAGTGTCCTGTTACCACAAAGATGGAACTGGTCAAGTCTCTGCTCTAAAAGTAACACCCCTGAGTAATTATATAAAACCTTGGATGGTTACAGCCTTCCATTTGATTTTCTGTGATGGACTTGAAAATAATGATTATAAAACACATCTGAATTAATGCAATCTGACACTACGAATAGTTTCTAAGTACACAGTACCTGTCCAAATGAAATTGTGAACACTCACCTCCCTCTACCTAAGCCTGGAGAGGACTCGAGGCTGCTCTGTTCCACCCGCCCGGGCCCCGCGTCTCTCTTGGCGTAGACTGGAGGGTTCTGTAGCCGAGCTCGAGGCTGACCCGTCTGCCTCGTTTGTGGGCTCCGCACACCGTTCATCAACCGGTCCGCAGTGAAGTTAAATATCGAAGGACTTTCTAACAGCCCGGGCCCTCTCTCTGCACTGGGAATGGCATGGCGCAGATGAGATTTACTAGGATTCCTGTAAATAAAATGTTTGTATACGCTCAGTTCTAAAATGATCATGGCATTATGAAAAAAGCGTGCTAATGCAGAAATGGCTAAGCTAAAATGTGCTTTCTTTTTAGGAAAAATATTAAAAATGTTACTTAGTTAGTTCATAATATGTCTGATAATGCAAATCTAAATGCAGTATGGACGTTCTGCTGGGCTGTAGCCCAGGTCTAAATTAAAAGCAGGCGCATGCAGATGCAAGCTGTCCCAGAAGCCTTTGTCTCACGAGTCTACCCTCTACGTAGGCGCTGCAACACGCATTTCAGGGTTTAATGCTCACAGAATGGAATTCCACGCCTTGAGTCGTTTTACTCCTGGTGGACATTACTGGTGGTCAAATCTACCATTAGCCAGCACAGAACAGCCTCTTCACTTAGTGTGACTCACCCAAATGGTGAGAATGACGGAGGTTTAACACATTTGCTTTTGCTTTGCTTTGAAAATATACAATGTGGCAGTGACCTCTTGTTACAAACCCTGGGGAAATAGCAGCCTTTCAACCCCTCACGGGACTTGCCTGCTCCTTGGAGGGTATTGTCTGAGTGAAGTCAGAGGAGATGCTGCAGGTTTGAAGGTTGGAGACGTGAACCCATTTATAAATCCAGTATTTGGAAATGGCGTTACCTAGATTCATTAAAAACAAACAGACTTCAGGCTGGTTAACACTGGTCGCTGACGTTCCATGTCATACTTGGAGTGCTCGCCGTGGAGAAGAGCACTGGGTAGGACTACTGCTAATGGCCAAGACTTCTTGATCCAGGCTGGGGCCAAGACCTCACAACAGCCCCACGAGGAAGCCGCCTCACACGTGTGGAGGGAAGCGTCTGCCCCCACCCCGCCTCGCCCGGTGCTGAGCACAGGCTGAGCACGTGATCCCACACTCTCAGCCCGGTGCCCGGACTGACACCCACGATGTGCTGACATCAAGTCAACAACTCTTCATTCCTGATGACTTTAATAAAATCCATCAAAGCTCTCAATCTTGGGGGCATTTAGGGATCTATTTCACAATCACTGCCTTTGAGAATGCCCTTTTAGCCTCACCTGCATGCAAGTCTTGCTGAGTATCACGATATTTTCAGGTCATTAACAATTATGTCCCAAGTCACAATTTATGGCGATATACTTCATAAACATATACTGACATATATGTCAGAAGAAAATTAAACGGGGTCACAGTGCCCTTAAAAGATACAATCCTAAACATAATCTTAAAACATTAAAAAAATTAAGTACAGAATTTTAAATATCAGCCAACTACTAAAAAATCTAGTCACAACAAAAATAAGATAGAACTTAGTGTTGAAATAGTTTTTAAAAATCATGAAAAGAGCGATCACTCCTGTTTTCTGGATTCTGAACATGTGGTTTCACACAATTTCTGTATAAACAACATTCCCTGATGGATTGAAAGGCATTTAACTCCTTGGTGCCATCCAGTTCCGACCTCACGTTTTCACTAAATTGAGAGATACAAATAGGCCACTCCTTGTTTGGGGAAAAGGAAAAGACAAAAAGCCGGCAATTCCTCTTAACTAGAGCTAACCAAAAGCTGTAATAGGATGATTAAAAACAGCTTAAGACCAAAACAAATCATTCCAAATTTTGAAAAAGAAAATGAAAGCAATAAAAGGGAAATGCTGAGGGAGAAAGATGCAGTTAAAACTGTGTTAGGGGACTTCCCTGGTGGTGCAGTCGTTAAGAATCCACCTGCCAATGCAGGGGACAAAGGTTTGAGCCCTGGTCCAGGAAAATCTCACATGCCACAGAGCAACTAAGCCTGCGTACCACAACTACTGAGTCTGTGCTCCAGAGCCCACAAGCCACAACCACTGAGCCTGCGTGGCACAATTACTGAAGCTTGCACGCCTAGAGCCTGTGCTCCGCAACAAGAGAAGCCACCACAATGAGAAGCCTGAGCACTGCAACGAAGAGTAGCTCCCGCTCGCTGCAACTAGAGAAAGCCCGAGCACAGCAACGAAGACCCAATGCAGCCAAAAATTGATAAATAAATACGTAAATAAATAAATTTATTTTTAAAAAAACCGTGTTAGGGACTTCCCTGGTGGCACAGCGCTTAAGAATCTGCCTGCCAATGCAGGGGACACGGGTTTGATCCCTGGTCCGGGAAGATCCCACATGCCGCGGAGTAACTAAGCCCGTGAGCCGCAACTACTGAAGCCCATGCACCTAGAGCCTGTGCTCAGTAACAAGAGAAGCCACCAGAATGAGAAGCCTGCACACAGCAATGAAGAGTAGCCCCTGCTCGCCACAACTAGGGAAAGCCCGCGTGCAGCAATGAAGACCCAACGCAGCCAAAAATAAATTAAAAAGCAACAAGAAAAAACCTCCAAAAAACTGTGTTAAGATCTCCAAAGCTCTTCTGAGGAACTACCATATACTCAGAAATACATCTATCACACCAGAACCAGAGTTTGAAGATTGTAAATCATGATAAGAACAATTGAGACGAATCATTTCATACCTGTAATTTTACATATAAAACCCTGGTATTTAAGTAATTTTTCTCAAGAGTTTAAAAATAAATTGGTTGCTAACGCAGTAATTTAACACAACTTGCTGAGAATTAACAGGCCTCATCTTGTCACTTCTGCTCAAAATGACGCAGTCTGTTTTACAACGGGCCTCACGTGGCCCAGCCAGATCAAAGGAACCAGCTGCACGGCCAGACTACCACCCAGGAAGCGAGGGCCCCCACTTGGGACAGGGACAAATACGATTAAGAGAGATTAGAAAAACAAGCACAGCAGTGAGACTCCTTTGGAGGAATCATTCAACCAAGAATTGACGGATGCTATTCCCCTTGAAGATTTCCTTGCTCACGACACATTAACTGCATGGCTCTCGGTACACTTCCACGGAACGCGATGAGGATTTCAAAACAGCAGTGTGTTTTCTTACCATAAGGATTCACTCAACAGAGACGGAGCGCTACCTTGTGTGCTCACTGCTCTCGTCCCACGCTGGCCCTGGGCTCCTGAGGGCTGTCCCTCATCCCCATCCATCCTCCCGGCCCTCATGCCTCAGGACACACTCAAGGCCTGGACAGTCTGGCCCTGACAGACCTTACCAACCTCCCCTCCCAGTCACTGCTTCAGCCTCTGCTTTAGCTCAGAAATACTCAGAGATTCACACAACTGTCGCCTGTCCGACATGTGCCTTTCCTGGACACGCATCTTGACATTCTGTGCAAAACAGGCACCAGGTACCCAGGTGCACCAATGCTCCCTCCCCCATGCCTGCCCTCTCACCATCAGTGGTCCCGACTATCCCCAGACTTGGCCACAGCCATACCTTCAGGGTTACTCAGTTCCTGCTCTTTGACCACAACTCTCCCCATGGCCCACCCTCCGCAGAGCAGCCCTGATTCTCACATCCCGCTCCATCAGACTCCTGCAATCGCCAGACATGGCCCGCCAATCACGCTAACATCTAGAGCAGCACAGCTGGAGAAAAGTGATGGATCCATTACACATCTATCGAGTCTAACCACAGGCCTTAAACAGGCCAAAATCTGTAAAAATTAATCACTCCAGCCAGCTGTAGGGCTGGTGTGAGAAATAAAGCTTATAAGGCAGTACAGGCAGACCTCAGAGATACCATGGGTTCAGTTCCAGCAATAAAGCAAATGTCACAATAAAGCAAGTCACACAAATTTTTTGGTTTCCCAGTGAGCATGAAAATTATGTTTACACTATCCTATTGTCTAAGTGTACAAAAGTATTATACCTTACAAAAACAATGTACACACCTTAATGAAAAAATACTTTATTGCTAAAAACTGCTAATCATCCTCTGAGCCTTCAGTGAGTCTAAGATCACTGATGACAGATTACCATGACAAATATAATTATAATGAAAAAGTTTGAAATACTGTGAGAATTACCAAATGTGACACAGAGGCACAAAGTGAGCACTGTTGGAAAAATGGCACCAAAAGACTTGCTCAATGCAGGGTTGCCAGAACCTGCAATTTGTAAAAAAAAGAAAACCAAAAAAACGGAGTACCTGCAAAGCGCAATAAAACGAGGCCTATCTATATGTCTTCCACTTGTCCTGGATTGTTAGAAGCCTATTAAACACCCTTTTCTCCTTCAAACCATGTCCCGTTGGGTTCCCCTCTGTGCTCAGAAGGACCCCGGCTAGCCTACAACTCGTAATCACATTTTGTGTTTTTCTAGGGATTACACAGCTTAGGAAAGGAAATGCTAGACAGGAGGGGAGGCAAACCAGGCAAAGGATCGGGATCTCATTATTGGAAAGGTTTTTAAAAATTTACACAGTTCCATATTTATCTCTCAATTAAACTGAAAATCCACCAGAGAACTTGAAGGCCTGTTTTACTATGGCAAACGGCATCCGTACTGGTTTCCCCGGTTAGAGGAAGATCTTATTCTCTAAAGCACCCAGTGTCTGCCACAGGGTTGTCTGCCATAGAAGCTCCAGTGAAGCCAGGACTCACCAAGGGCGGATCAAGATAGCTATGTGTCGCTGACCATGTCTGGGGGGCGATCAGGCTGTAGAGAGGAAACTGCTGCTGGGGGCTGTAGACTGGAGGTAAGTAAAACGATGCGGTGTAGCGCTGCTGTGTGTAGAGGCTCATGTCCAGAGGTCTAAAGCCATTCTTTGGCAAAAATGTGTTTATAGCTATTGCCTTCGCTTTTATCCGTGCCTGTTTGAAAACATGTAAGTTTCTCTTAGAACACTTAAGGACACTGGTTTGCAGATAAAGTATAACCAATGATCTTGCTTACCTTAATTGGTTTTCCTTGAAAAGTTTTGACTTCTTCTCGCAGATATTTGTAAGCCTGAAGACAAAATCATTCATAACACCATTGTGTTAATTTTATAAATAAGATGAACCTATAATTAATTCAGCACCTCAAATAAGCAATTATATAGTTAAAATATGGTGGATAGGACCTAGCACAGTGATTCTTAACCTTTTTGGGTCACAGATTCCTTAAAAGATCCTGATAAGAGCTATGGAGCCCCTATCCAAAATTCTCATTAATGTAATACTGTAAATTGACTATACGTCAATAAAAAAGAAAAAAAGGAAAAAAGTTCTTATGAACAGTATTTGTATACAATTTTGTAAGTGTTAATAGAAACCATAAAAGCATCTCACAGATCATAGGCTAAGAATCCTTACCTGGGAAAACAATGGATACCAAGGTCCTAGTAATAACCCCAATATGAACTTGGAATTACAGTTTAGGAAATGAAAGGATTACGATCGCAATATTCAAAAGTCATTATTTGTGAAGCTCCTGATTCTGCTCCAAATTCTCCTACATAACTCCGAAGGCTCTGACCCATGTGACTCAGCCTCAGGCCATATTCCCCACGCAGGTAAGGGGGGCTTGCACCTGCCCCACAGACCTGCCTTTTCTCACCTCCCATCACCTTGCTCCTCCTAGTCCTTCTTTCCCTTCCATCCAGTTAAGACCCATCTTTCAGATTCTTGTTTCTCTCTTCTGAACCCACAGCAGCCTCAAATGTGTTAACGCCTCACACTCTACTGCCATTCCTTTACGCAGGCTAGAGTTTCCCCTGAATATGATGCTTCCTTCAAGGGCAGGGAGCCGTCTGAGCTCCATGCCTCTCACAGAGCTTCTCAATGCCTTTTCAAGCACCTTGTAATACAAGGCTGCCCAGGGAAAGTTAGAATTAGGTTCAAACTTCCCAAACACTTTTCCAAATATTAAAACCTTTATCTGTACAGAGATAAGAAAAGAACTAGTTTTCCTAGGCTGCCTGTCTTACATGTCCTTAGAAAATAACGTCTATGCTTTTCACATCGCTACAAAACTGTCTACACATACACCTTTTTAGGTTTCTTCAACCTGATTTCCCTGCACCTTAT
Source organism: Delphinus delphis (assembly GCF_949987515.2). Classification (NCBI taxonomy): domain Eukaryota; kingdom Metazoa; phylum Chordata; class Mammalia; order Artiodactyla; family Delphinidae; genus Delphinus; species Delphinus delphis. The sequence continues at coordinate 98,229,834 of NC_082684.1, read as the reverse complement.
GTTCACACTCAACACCACATGTGATCGTAATCTCCGTGCCCACGTTTAGTCCCACTATGTACTGACTGCTAAGTACTGGTAAACTCTGTCCTTTGTGGCAGAACAGGGTGGGGGGTAAGGGGAGGAAGAGCTTACCTGTTGTGCATCTGCTTCTGTTTCAAATGTAATAAACCAATTATCATTATAGGCAAATTCACAGTTTATAAATCTCGGTAAGTTATCTCCTTTAAATAGTGCTTCTACTTCCTACAGGAAACAGAGAGGTTAGGAATTAATTCTCAACTACGCCACTGTTTGTCCTCACCAAAGAAACACGGTGCCCACTCTTAAGGACAGATGCCTAGAAGACAACCCCAGCACACCGAAGTCCAGGGCCCTCTCTCAAGGTGGCTGAGGAGTTCAGTGTGGCTTCCAGAATTAGGATCTCATTGTCACAGGAAATAAAATTCACAACCCTCCTGATCCCTAAGAGACCCGAAACTAAATTAATAGGAAAATATTTTATTTTACCAGTAGCCAATAACTACACAATTTGGAGCCAGAGAAAGGTAATTTAAGAAATCTAAAAATTAGCTGGCCTTTTGCTTCCAGCCAAGATGGACTACATTTACCCTCCCATATGAAATAATTACAAACAAAAGACAAAATATATGAAATAGCATTTTTCAGACAGTGGACCTCGGGCCATGCAGGACAGCAATCCCTGAGAGGGACAGGTACAGACAGGTCCTCGAGTGCCTGACTCACATATGGGGCTTCCAGGCCGTGGTGCCAGGAGGGTGGGCACAGGCCCAGCCCAAAGCTGCAGAAATAGCAACCTGAAGTGATGAGAGGTTTCCCCTAGAGCTCTCTGGGATCGAGGAGTATCTCCACCAGCCTGAGTGGAAAACAATCCTAACTCAGGACATCAGGCGGAGCTCTCAGGAAGCACTGCCCCAGGGGGAGGCCAGTCTGCTTCCACCAGTTCCAAGTCACTTAACTGAGCCTCGTAACAGAGCTCAAGAACATGTACAGAAAGGAGTACAAAAACACTCTGTACCCAATAAAATAAAATCCAAAATGCCTGGCTGGCATCCATTCAAAATTTGCAAGGCACACAAAGAAATAGAAAAATATGACTTATAATGAAAAAATCAACCAGTCAAATTAAACCCAGAAATGCACCGATACTGGCACGTCGGCTCAAATCAAGCACAGGCCACACTGGTGTTCATTGCATCCTTCTCATCGTGAAAATTTGTTTTGGAAAGTGATTTAACATAAAAATATGTTCTCTGTCTCAACTTGTTGGTTTACTATTCTTATTTTTAAATGAATAAATATTTAAACCTTTTCTCTTTCTAACTTCGAAATACTGAAGTTACCATGAACTCTCACTACTTTTTTCAGCGTGAAATGTGTAATGGAGTCCTGAGACCAAAAAGTTTGAGAACCACTCTTACAAATGAATCACACTGTAACTATCAGAGTGTGTAAAATCTTGGGAAAAAAGTGTTACTGTACGTATTTCTGCTTTAAAATACATCTTCCAAAAACCACAGAAACAAACAAAAAACCCACCCAAAAAAGTCCAAGTTTCCTTCAGAGGAGAAATGACTTACTTCTACAGGGGTGGATTCAGGTATTTCACGTAATATTACTATGCAACGATTCTGATTTGGCCTTACTTTTTCTCCCTTCTCATCCACTTGGACTAAAGGTAAAGCTGTAAAGAGAAGAGAAATGGATGATACACAAATATTAAAACAAAGCAACCATTTGCACTACATCAGGACCTAACGTAGATACTCTAGCGGGACGTGTTAGACTACATCGCCAGACGCGTTAAAGAAAGCCGTATACAACGGGAAAACTATCAAAAGTCTTGATAGCTTAACACAAGCTATCAAAAGGTTTTAGACCAATCTTGCACATTACAATTAGGGGCTCTGGGGAGCCCTGTGGGAGCTGTAACAGAGGTAACGCTATGACACAGGTTCTCCATAGCTCAAACAACTCCAAGTCGGTCACAATGCAGGGCTAGAGACTTTCTCTTTCTACAAGTCCCCAAAACAAGACACTTTCCTGTCTCCTTACGACTTAATTTTGAACTCACAGAAGTTGTCAAGCACCCTTCACTCAGCCTTCCCTAACGATGGATCTTACATGACCACAATCCACCACTGAAACAAGGGTCAACGCTGCCAGCACGGGGACAGGCCCAATTCAGGTTTCACCAGCTTTTGCCTTATCTCCTTTTGTTAGGTTTTGTTTTTTGGTGTCACTCTATGAAATTCTATCACATGCAGACTCAGGTCATAGCACACCAGGATCAAAATCAGGGCTCAGAGCTGTGTACCACCACGAAGACATATATTACCAACATCAGAAATGGAAACATCCCTTAGTACCAAAGCTAACTTTTGGGAAGTAGGATCCATGAGAGAAAAGAAAACTCAAGGCCCATGTGGTTTCTGGAGAATCCTACCAAATGTCAAGAAAAAAAATAACAATTCTGTAGTACAAACTCTTCTGAACTTAAGAAAGTACTTTCCAATTCAACCTATGAAGCCAGCAGTTCTTTGATACCCAAACTAAACAAAGGCATTACAAAACAAGAAAACTATAGACCAATATCTCCCATGAACAATAAAAATTCTTACCAAATTTTGCCAAATTGAATCTAACAATATATAAAGATGGGAATACAAAATGAATGACAAGTGGATTTTTCTCAGTAATGCAAGGTTGGTTTACCAAAAGAAATAAGCAATATAATTCACCATATTAATGGACTAAAAAACAAAAAAAAACCCCACACAACTATCTCATAGATGCAGAAGCATTTGACAAAATCCAACATTCATTTCTGATAAAAATTCTCAGATAACTAGGAATAGAAGGGAAACCTCCTCACCTACAAAAAAAACCAACGTCTAGCATCTTTCTTACTAGAAGATGGGCCAAGGCAAGGATGCTGACTCTCCCCACTTCTATTCAACACAGCACTGGAGGCTTAAGCCAGGGCAATAACACAAGAAATAGAAATTACATACACCCAGACTGGGTGTAAGAAGGTAACCTTTTCATTCACTTTCATTCAAGCTGAGCTCTATGTAGAAAATCTGATACAATTTCCATAAAAAACTAGGATTGTGAGTTTCAAAAGGTTTAAGTATACAAGATTAATATTCAAAAATAAATTTTATTCCTACATACTAGCACTGAACACCTAGAAATTGAAATAAAAATATTTATGCCCAAATATGAAATACTTAGTTATAAATCTGGTAAGATATGAAATACCTGCACTATGAAAACTGCAAAACATTGCCAAGAGAAAAATTTTTAAGATTTTTCTAAATGAATGGAGAGATATCCTATGTTCATGAATTAGAAAACCCAATACTGTTAAAATGTCAATACTCCCCAAACTGATTTATAGATTTAATGTAATCCCAGTAAAAATACCAATAGGACCTTCTGAAAGAACAAAATGTCGATTCTAAAATTCACAAGGAAATGCCAAGCATTTGGAAGAGCCAAAACAAAGCTGGAGATTTTGCAACTACTCTAAGATGTACTATAAAAGCCAGTACCATCCAGACACTGCAGCAATGGCATCAAAACAGACAAAATAGATTGAGCACAGACATACGGCCCAGAGAGAAACCCACACATACAGGGATACATGATTCTCACGATGGCACAAAGGCAGTACAGTGGAGAAGTAGAGTGTTCTCAACAAATGGGCTGGAAGAGCAGCACATTCACATGCAAGGGGGTAGAGAGCTCATACCACATACAAAAATCAACTGACAACAGTTCACAGACCTAAAAATGTAAACCCTAAAACTAAAACTTCTAGGAGAAAATCCTTGTGACCCTGAATTAAGCAAAGATTTCTTAGGCACAATACCAAAAGCAAGATCCATAAAAGAAAAAAATTAATAAATTGGACTATATAAAAAAACTGAAAACTCTGCTTTTCAAAAGACATTATTAGAACAAAAAGAGAAGCCACAGACTGGGAGAATGTATTTGCAAATCACATCTCCAATAAGGACAAATACAGATATGTGCATCTCAAATTGCACACAAATACACACTCCTTAAATCTCACCTGTAATAAAACTAATTAAAAAAAAGTGGTGGGGGTGGGGCATCTGCACAGACAGCTCAGAAAGGCAGCACATGAAAAGACTGCCCAGTGTCATCAGGCAGTAAAGAAACAGAAATTAAAACTACAATGAGATACCACCGCCCACCTGCTAGAAAACCTACAGTGGCCCATCTGTGACGCCAGGCCTGGGTACCTTAGCACGAATGGCTGTGAATCTAAGCATCACACTGGCAAGAAAAATGCTGTCAAGACCACGTACGATGCAGCCTGGGCTGCAGTCTACTTACATCTCAGCACTTCGACAATCAGGTCTATGTCGGTGCTGAGCTTCTTGATGTGGTCCAGGTTAGCTACCGTGGTGATTGGCACGTACTGATCACTGTCCATCTGCGATATAAGGTACATGTCACTAGCAAGGTTCTCCCTGGAGAAAGAAGACAATCTGTCTTAATTCACAACTTCTTTAAAAGGAACCTTCACAAGAGGCACGAGTGTGGTACGGTACTGCCCTGGAGTGAGAGCTGAGTTCAACCCCCACCCCGCCGCCGCGATTTGCCATCTCTCTGACCTTACGTCGATTTTGTCAAAGACATCTGGGGAGGCAGAGAGAGCAAAAGTAAGAGTGTACTGCACTTTATATGATCAAAATTAATGAGCAGGTAAATCTTTAAAAAAATGTATTTATAGCTCATCTTTGTTCTAAAAAGTGTTTTGAGTAGCTTTTTAAAAATAGAAACACAGGGCTTCCCTGGTGGCACAGTGGTTGAGAGTCCGCCTGCCGATGTAGGATACACGGGTTCGTGCCCCGGTCCAGGAGGATCCCACATGCCGCAGAGCGGCTGGGCCCGTGAGCCATGGCCGCTGAGCCTGTGTGTCCGGAGCCTGTGCTCCGCAACGGGAGAGGCCACAACAGTGAGAGGCCCGAGTACCGCAAAACAAAAAAAACATAACAAAAACAAACAAAAAAATAGAAACACAATTTCTTTTTTTTACATTGATATTTATTTATTCATTCATTCATTCATTCATTCATTCATTCATTCATTCATTCATTCATTGCGGTACGCGGGCCTCTCACTGTTGTGGCCTCTCCCGTTGCGGAGCACAGGCTCCGGACGCGCAAGCCCAGCGGCCATGGCTCACAGGCCCAGCCGCTCTGCGGCATGTGGGATCTTCCCGGACCGGGGCACGAACCCGTGTTGCCTGCATCAGCAGGTGGACTCTGAACCACTGCGCCACCAGGGAAGCCCCGAAACACAACTTCTTAAAGTAAGGAAACGCAGCTAAGAGAATGAAAAAGTAAGAAAAATGTGATAAGGCCAAGAAAGGCTGGTGCCCAGAGTGCTTGCAGTTCAGGCTGGAACACTTGTCAGAGGGGCTGTGACTCCAACTCTGGCCTCAACAGCCCTCTGCAGCAGAGGACGGAAAAGCAGTAAAGTGAGTGACCAACAGCACGACCCAGGACTAAAACCTGTGAGGCTGACCACCTATGGCTCCACCATCAGAGTCCAAGTCCGTGGGCAGGGGATGGGGGTAGGGGGGATCTCGACTTCCTACAGATGGACGTACAGACACAGATGTTAACAGATACTCCTTCTGCGTAAAGCATGACATCTGTACATAGTAGCAGTGCACAACACCTTAGATATCAGATACTAGAAAAACACTACCATCCTCACCTAGACAAGCAGAATTCCAATGTTTTTTTAAGTACTTCCCGGGGGTCTTCCTGGCTTTCTGGTTGAGATTCATTTCCTCCTACAGAGAAGCAATGGAAAAACGGCTTAAATTTACCAAGCACGTGATTCAGTATAGCAATTCTAATGTTTTCAATATACACAGTAATTTATCTACATAATGTATAGAGAATATAAGAAAAATGATATTTTACAACGCAATCAGAGGCAAAAAAACAAAACAAAAAAAACACTCTCCCCCAAACAAAAACACAGTTTCAAAAAATAACCTGAGGGCTTCCCTGGTGGTGCAGTGGTTATGAATCCACCTGCCAATGCAGGGGACATGGGTTCGATCCCTGGTCCGGGAAGATCCCACATGCCGCGGAGCAACTAAGCCCATGCACCACAACTCTAGAGCCCGTGAGCCACAACTACTGAGCCTGCGAGCCACAACTACTGAAGTCCAAGCACCTAGGGCCCGTGCTCCACAACAAGAGAAGCCACCACGATGAGAAGCCTGTGCACTGCAAGGAAGAGTAGCCCCCATGCGCCGCAACTAGAGAAAGCTCGCATGCAACAGCGAAGACCCAATGCAAAAAAACCCTGAGGAGTAAGATTTATTAGCAAAGTTTAGCAGGTGCTTTTTATTACAAAATAAGTATAAGCTTATTTAATGCTTTGTCTCAATTCAAAAAGGATTTTCAAGTAACCTAGAAGCACACGAGATACTAAACATGTAATAAAATATACAGGAAATAATCAAAATAACTAAAAGATTTTTGCACACTACTATATAGATTTGCATGGCATAATAATACATGAAGAACTTTCTAACAAGAGACACTTGTATTTTAAAAGTCAAAGTTAAAGACCATCAAAAAAGCAAAGACAGGGACTTCCCTGGTGGCACAGTGGTTAAGAATCCGCCTGCCAATGCAGGGGACACAGGTTCGAGCCCTGGTCCGGGAAGATCCCACATGCCACAGAGCAATGCAGCCCGTGCGCCACAACTACTGAGCCTGCGCTCTAGAGCCTGTGAGCCACAAGTACTGAGCCCGTGTGCCACAACTCCTGAAGCCCGCGTGCCTAGAGCCCGTGCTCTGCAACAAGAGAAGCCACCACAGTGAGAAGACCGCGCACCGCAACAAAGAGTAGCCCCCGCTCGCAACTATAGAAAAGCCCGTGCGCAGCAACAAAGACCCAATGCAGCCAAAAATATAATAAATAAATAAATTTATTAAAAAAAAAAAAAGAAAGCAAAGACAAAGTGGGAACACTGATGACAAATAAGGACAGAGAGCTTGTGTGTGTTTTATGTAAAGAGCTTTAACAAAATCCATCCCCCACCAGCAAAAAACAAAACAAAACAAACAAAACCAATGGAACAAATGAGACAAAATCAGAAACGGCCGTTGAAACCACAATCTCATTTCATTCCTTCATCCAGAAAGGCCTCTCCTGAGCACCATTTAAATTCACATTGAACAGATATGTCCTGTCCCTCCTTTAGCTATCTCCTGCATGCCGGGCACTGCTGTGGAACTGCTTACTCAGCCTCAATGAGGCAGTCTCTGCTCTTATTGGGAGGCAATCAATAGTCAAACAAGTCAACAGTAAACAGGTAGAATGTGACACAATGGAGAAAACCACAGGGCGCGGGCAGACCTAATTGTGCAGAAGGAAGAATCAGCAAGCTCGAAGACACGTGTAATTAGCCAGTTACAGGAACAAAGAGAAAAAAGGATGCAGGACAAGGAAGAAAGCCTACATGACTTGTGACATACCACCAACTGTACTTCTATACACTAACAACAAACTACCCGAAAAAGAAATTAAGAAAACAATCCCATTCACCATTGAATCCAAAAGAATTAAATACCTAGGAATAAATCCAACCAAGGAGGAGAAAGATCTGTAAGCTGAAAACTTTAAGATACTAATGAAAGAAATTAAAGACAAATGAAAAGCTACCCCATGTTCCTGGATTGGAATAATTAATACTGTGAAAATCTCCATGTAAAAATTTCCAAAGCAATCTACAGATTCAATGCAATCAATTCCTATCAAAATTCCAATGGCATTTTTCACATAAATACATCAAACAATCCTAAAATTTGTATGGAAACACAAAGACACTGAATAGCAAAAGCAATCTTGAGAACCAAGAACAAAGGTGGAAGCATCATACTTCCTGATTTCAAACTACTTTAAAAAAAGCTATAGTAATCAAAAAAGTATGGTACTAGCATAAAAACAGACATATAGACCAATGGAACAGAACTGAGAGCCCAGAAATAAACCCGTATATTTATGATCAACTGATTTTCAACAATGCTGCCAAGGATACTTAAGGGGGAAAAGGACAGTCTCTTTAATAAACAGTGTGGGGAAAGCTGACGGCCACATGCAAAAGAATTAAATGGAACCCTTATCTTACATCATATACAAAAACCAACTCAAAATGAATTAAAGACTTAAACGTAAGACCTGAAACTGTAAAACCACCGAAAAACATGTAGGAAAAAATGTCCTAAACATCGGTCTTGGCAACAATTTTTTTGGATATGACACTAAGAGCACAGGCAAGAAAATCAAAAATAAACAAGTGGGACACTACATTCTATTTAAAAGCTTTTGCACAGCCAAGGAAAGCATCAACAAAATGAAAAAGCAACCTACTGAACAGGAGAAAATATTTACAAATCATGTACCCGATAAAGGGTTAATATCCAAAACATAAGGAACTCACACAACTCAGTAGCAAAAAAAACTCTGATTAAAAAATGGGTATAAGACCTAAATAGACATTTTTCCAAAGAAGACATACAGATGGCCAAGTGGCACGTGAGAAGATGTTCAATATCTCTCATCACTAGGGATGTGCAAGTCAAAAACCACAATGAGGATCACCTCACACCTGTTAGAATTGTTATTATCAAAAACAGGTAACTAATAACAAGTGTTGGCAAGGATGTGAAGAAAAGGGACCCCCTTTGTATTATTGGTAGGAATGTAAATTGGTGCAGCCAATGGAACACTATGGAAAAGTGTGGAGGTTCCTCATAAAATTAAAAATAGCACCCACTACCACATGATCCAGCAATCCCACTACTGGGCATATATACAAAGGAAAGGAAGTCAGGATCTCAAAGATATGTCTGCACCTCCATGTTCACTCGATTATTATTTACAATAGCCAAGACATGGAAATAACCTACGTGTCTACTGATGAATGGGTAAAAAAAATGTGGTATACACACACATACATACACACACACACACAAATGGAATATTATTCCACAAGAAAGAAGGAAATCCTGCCATTTGCAACAACATGAATGAATCTGGAGAATATTATGCTAAGTGAAATAAGTCAGACAGAACCCAAAAAAACTACACAATGTCACTTATATATGGAATCTAAAACAACTGAACACATGGAACCAGAGGGTAGAACCATAGCTGCCAGGGGCTGGAGGTGGGAAAATGGAAAGATATTGATCCAAGGATACAAACTTTCAGTTATAAGATGAATAAGTTCTGGGGACCTAATGTACACCGTGGTGATTATAATTAATAATACTGTATTGTATACTTGAAATATGCTAAGAGAGTAGATCTTGTGTTCTCAGCATACCAAAAAAAAAAAAAAAAGGTAAGTATGTGAAGTGGTGGATATCAAACCATCATGTTGCTGTATACCTTAAGTATAATTAATTTTTACGTGTCAATTACACCTAAATAAAGCTAGAAAAAACTGTAACCTACCCTACCATGCTTTGTCTTTTCCACTGTGTTTTATCACCCTTACATTATATAACATGAACTTATTTATTATGTGTATTATGAATAGTCTGTCTCTGCCCGATAAGATGTAAGCACAGTAGGGCAAAGGCTTTCATTGATCATATTCACTGATGTGTCCTAAGTAAATCTGGCATGTGGTGGGTTTTGAATGATTTTTTTTTTTTTTTTTTTGCAGTATGCAGGCCTCTCACCGCCACAGGCTCCAGACGCGCAGGCCCAGCGGCCATGGCCCATGGGCCCAGCCGCTCCGCGGCACATGGGATCCTCCCAGACCGGGGCACGAACCCGCATCCCCTGCATCGGCAGGCAGACTCCCAACCACTGCGCCACCAGGGAAGCCCGAATGAGTATTTTTTTTATTAAAAAAAAAAAACAATAGGTGAAGCAAGTTTTCCAGATGTAGAGCATCGGCTCCTGAGCGATAAAGACACACAACGGTCGTGGGCCTGGGCTCAGGAAGCGGGAAACAGATGGAAGCCAGCGGGCTCAATGAGTTCAGGGCGTGGGACAGAGTGCACTGGGAGGGCGCCCAGAGGCGTGGGGAACCCCCGGAGGCAGGTGCGTGTTCTATGCACATCACAGGTATGATGGACTCCCTGAGGCCAGGAAAGAACCACTTGAAAGGAAGAAGGGAGCTCACATATCCTGCTGCACAGTGCCTGCTCCACCAGCTGGCCTGGAAGACCTCACGCTCACAGAGCCCCAAACACACTGGCAAGAGGAGAGAAGGGTCTGGCCTCAGAAGTGGGAAATAATGAGCCCCAGACTGAGCACTGCTCCACTCATGCCTAACAAATCATAAAACAAGATATGAAAGGATCCATTTGTTTCCAAGTAACTTTGTGGCATCCTGGAACAAGAACCAAAATATCTATAGAAATATAAAAATATTAAGTACCTAACAAAGTCAAATCCAGTCCAACCAAAAATTACAGTGAGTGTAAAGAAACCTATCCCACACAGATGTTAACATTAACTGACAAAGACATTGTAATGGTTATCCTACCTGTACCCCACATGCTCCAAAGGTTAGGTAGAAACATGAAAAATATAAAAAAAGACCCAAATAGAATTTGTACAGATGAAAACTACAATGTCTGATATCAAAAATATAGTTTGTGAAATTAACAACTGATCAGATAGTATAGAAGACTAGTGAACTTGAAGATATGAGAAACTTTCCAAAATGAAACAGAGAAATAAGATTTTTTTTAAAAAGGACAGAGGATCACTTCGAGGGACTTAATATAGGTATAACTAGAGATCATGTAGGAGAAGAAATGGCAAGGTGGGGGAGGAGCATTTGAAGATATTACAGCCAAGATATTCCAAGTTTGATGAAAACATTTATAAATCACAGATCAAGAAGCTCAACAAAGCCCAACCACAAGAAACAAGATTACCTTTAAGACTAAGATACATCATAATCAAAATACTCAAAACTACTATAATGAGAAAAATCTTAAAAGCAGCAAGAATTTTTTTTTTTCCGGTACGCGGGCCTCTCACTGTTGTGGCCTCTCCCGTTGCGGAGCACAGGCTCCAGACGCGCCGGCTCAGCGACCATGGCTCACGGGCCCAGCCGCTCCGCGGCATGTGGGATCTTCCTGGACCGGGGCACAAACCTGTGTCCCCTGCATTGGCAGGCGGACTCTCAACCACTGCACCACCAGGGAAGCCCTAAAAGCAGCAAGCTTTTAAACAGTGGAACAAAGTTAAGGATGATACAGTTATCAGAAATAATGCAGGTAAAAAGAGAGCACCACAGTATCTTTAAGGCCAAGAGAGGGAGATCAGGATTTACACATAGGAATAAAGAATACCAGAAATGCTAACTGCATGGATAAGTATGGAAGCTTGCTTTCTTATAAAATACCATTTTCCAGTACAAGGAACCAAGGTTCCTTGGAGAAATGGCTGATTCTAGGACCAGAGCAGCCAGAATGAGAACAAAACAACAAACCCTTCACTGATGGGATAGGTCAGATGGAGGAGCCAACTAGAAGAGCTTCCAATGGCCAAAGGTAGAGCATCGGAGCAATCAAATAAAGAAGTGATGATTTTTACACATGGATACAATAACACCCATGAGTCCACACTGATACAAGTCAATGGCTGAACAAATAAATAAATGAGAGGGAAGAGACAAATCCCTATGCATAAGAGTTCCAAGTTATTTATGGAGATTCTCTGCCCTCATGAAGGGGACATTCCTTAAGTGTAGGTTGGGTACAGTCAGTGACTTCCTTCCAAAGAGCACCACATGGAAAGAGGTAGGAAAAAGAGAGTAACTTCACAGTTGAGAAAGGTAATAACAAACCTACTTCAGCCAACTGGTCAAGGTCAACATCAACCGTAATAAATCATGCTGATAGTATGTACCCTTAAAATGATGGGATGAAAACTGCTCTTGACCTCTGTGGTATTCCTTCCCTCAAATCCATCACGATGAGAAAAACATCAAATGAATTCCAGTACCATACAAAATAAATGACCAGTACTGCTCAAAACTATCAAGGTTATCAAAAACAAGTAAAATCTGAGAAACTGTTACAGCCAAGAGGAGCCTTAAGAACACATATCAACTAAATGTAACATGGTGTCCTGGGACAGAAAAAGGACATTAGGTAAAACGTACCAACACTGGTTCAGTAACTGTGGCAAATATATCATACGAATGTAAAGTGTTAACAGGAGAAAATGAATGCTGCGTCTATGGGAACTCTCTGTACTCAATCTTCTCAATTTTTCTGTAAGTCTAAAGCTATTCTAAAACAAATAGCAAGGTGAGAGACTCAAACCTAAACATATCAATTACCACAGTAAACATTTATGTTCTAAACATTTAAATTAAAGGTAGAGACCATAGGATCTGACTTATGATCCAAATACTGGTTCTCTGATATGAATATAATCGACAAACCTCTACCCAGATTGACTAGGGGGAGGAGGGGAGAAAAGACATAAATTACCAATAACAGGAATGAGTGATGTGACATGACTACAGATTCTACAGATATTAGAAGTATAAACAGAGTATTATGAGCAATTCTATGCAATAACTGAAAATTTAGATGAAATGGACAAAGTACATAAGTAACCAAAGCTTTCTCAAGAAGAAATAAACCTGAGTAGCCCTATATAAAAAAACAAACTGTAGCTGACAACTTTCCCACAATCAATACTCTAGGCTCAGATGGCTTCATTCTTCATTTAAGGAAGAAATAAACTCTTCCCAAAAATTTAATAGGAGGGAAAACATCAAAAATACAGCTACAGAGCAATATTCCTCATGAACACAAGTGTACAAATTCTAAGCAAAATTATGGCCAGTCTAATCCAACAATATATCAGAAGTGTATTACATCCTGACCCAGTGAGGCTTACCCCAGGAATTTAAGGTTGGTTAAACATTAAAAAAAAAAAAAAAAAAAAAATCAATGTAATTCATCTTAACACACTAAAAAAGAAAAAAAATATTTGGTCATTGCCATAGATGAAGAAAAAAGTATCACAAACTCCTCTTCAACCATTTATCTTTGAAACTCTCAGCAAATCCTAACAGAAGGGTACCTGTCAACCGATAAAGGTCATATACGCAGAACTACAACTAACATTATACATAATGGTGAAAGACAATGTTTTCCCCCCTAAGATCAGTCAGATATTTGCTCTCACCACATCCGTTCACCTTTGTAAGGAAGGATCTAATCAGCGCAACCAGGCAAGATAAAGGAATAAAAGGCACCAAATTGGATAGGAAATAAAACTGAATTTATTCATAGATAACACGATAGCCTATATAGAACATGCAACAGAATCTACAAAATAGTTTCTAAAACTAATAAGTGAGCTTAACAAGTTTTCAGGGTATGATATCAATTTATAAAAATTAATTATATTTCTATCTACTAGTAACAAACAGTTGCAGATTGAATTTTTAAAAATGACTTACAATAGCACCAAAAAATATGAGATACTTATGGATAAATTGGACAAAAGATGTGAAAAGCCAGTAGGCTGAAAACTGAAAAATACAGTCAAGAGAGATTAAAGAAGATCTGAACAAGTGGAGACATACGCCATGTCACAAACATCTAGCCAAGATGTCAATCTTCTCCAACTGATCTACAGAGTCAATGAAATCCCAATAAAAATCTCAGCATTCTACAGAAATTGACTGGCTCATTCTAATTTGCATGGAAATGAAAAGGACCTAGAATAGCCAAAATAACTCTGAAAAAGAAAAAATCTGGAAGACTAATACTACCTGTTTTTAAGAATTATTTACAGTAAGCAAAACAGCGTGGTTTTGTTGTCCCAAGAGATGGATGGAGAAGAGACAGTCCAGAGACAAACCGACATACTCAGGGACAAATGATTCTGACAGAGGCACAAAGGCAGTGCAGTGGGGAAAGGAGAGTCTTTCTGACGAATGGTACTGGAACAGTGGCATATCTACATGTGAGAAAAAAACAAAAAAGAACTTTGCTTCACACCTCAGACCACATACAAAAATTAACTTAAAATGGGCCACAGACCTAAAAAATGTAAAATTTAAAACCATACAACTTATAGTAGAAAAGCTTTGCAACCTTGGATTAAATAAGGATTTCGCAGGAAAAACACCAAAAGCAAGATCCATAATTGGACGATATAAAAGATTTTAAACTTTTGCTTTTCAAAAGATATTGTTAGGAGAACAAAAAGACAAGCCACAGACTGGAAGGATGTATTTGCAAGTTATATATCTGGTAAAGACTTGTGTCCAAAGAACTCTCAACTCAATAATAAATCAACCCAGTAAAAACATGGGCAAAAGACTTGGACAGACCCTTCACCAAAGAAAACATACACAGATGAAAAGATGTTTTGCACCGTTAGTCATTAGGAAAATACAAAGTAAAACCACAATAAGATTCCACTGCCTACCTTTTAGAATGGCTAACATTAAAAGATTGACCGTATCAAGTGCCGGTGAGGACGTGGAGCTGCTGGAGCTCTGATCCACTGCAGGTGGGAGTGCAAAGGGTGAAGATAAACCTATGCCTAATAGGTGATGCATCTACTCCATTCCTATGTATTTACCCAAGAGAAATGAAAACATATGTACATACAAACCCTTGTTTATAAATGTCCATAGCAGCCTTATTTGTAAGAGCCTCAAACTGGAAACAATCCAAATATTCATCAGCAGGTGAACAGAAAAACAAACAGTGGTATATGATGAACTGGAATACTATTTGGCAATAAAAAGGAAAGGCCCATAAATGTTATTACATGAATGAATCTCAAAATTAGTAAGTAAAAAAAGCCTAAGAAAAAGCACATACTACAAAACTCCATTTACATAAAATTCTAGAAAACCCCAAACTAATCTACAGTGACAGGAAGCAGATGAGCAGTTGGCAGGGACAGGGAGCAGGCAGGAGGAAGGGCACAGGTAGCTTCGTTATCTTGACTGGGTCATGGTTTTTCATGTGTACACACACCTCATCAAATTCAGTAGAGAAATCTGTGAGGAAGGGAAGAGTCAGCAAGTCAATTCTAGAATGCACTGAATACTGTGCTTTAAACTACGGAAAATAAAACTTATAGAAAGGTTAGGGTATTCCAAACATGTGATGTTTATGGTACATCAATTATGCTTCATTAATGCTCTATACCCCAAGGTTGGTAGATGTGAAATAGCCATCCAGAAGCTGGGCTGCACGGGGCCACGCAGCCCCTCTAGTCCGAGACCGTGAATGGAAAATGAGACCATTCCACACTGCTATAATCCTTTTCTTCACCCACATCTGTCTATCTGCTCAGGAACAGACACAGAGTAGGTACAGAATTATATTTAAACAAGATGGAGGCATTTGCTAAGCAACTGTGAAGAAGTTAGATGCAAGGAAGTAACTGAAATGATGGTCTGTGTAATCCAGGCAGAGTGAGGAGGGAAGCGAGGGTCCAGGCAGGCATGTGACCACAAAGGTCAGTCAGTGCCAACCGAAGCAGAAACCGTGTGGATGAGGTCTTCGTGGGGCCCCTTCAAGGGGAAAATAAACAAATATTTAATGCCAAACACTTACACGGTGCTTATTACATACCTCTCGTACATAACATCACAGCTGGTGGTGAGAAAGGGAGGACAGGCTTTCTCAGTCATGTAACCTTCTCTAACCCAAGCGTGTCTCTAGACAGTCACACAGGGTCCTGAACATGCTCCACAGGCAGTTGCTCTGCTCAACTGCTGGCAGCCAGTTTCAGGGAGTTATTTCTTTCCACTCAAGCTTTCCCATCCAACTGGCAATAATGAGAGTGTAGTCTACCCCTAAGGTCTGTTGGGGTTTTAAAAATTGTTTGGTTCTTTTAGATCAAGGCAGAAACAAAATCGGAGGTGAGCAATTGGTGTCCCATTACCTACAGCCATTTCTATGCTGGTCCACACCCTGGACCCCAAAAGAGAACTGCTCTCTTCCTCTTTTCCTTCTTCTGAAAAGCTTTAAATATCCCTTTTATAGAAAGCCAACTCCTTTTGGGTTTGACTCTCAATTTCAACATTAACGTTCCCTCTCTGTACTTTTATCGACGTTTTGCCCTACAGTCAGTTTTCCGCTTCTCCTATTTAAATCTGATTTGCCGTTCAGGAACTATTCAGGTCTTACATTCCCTGTGAGGCCTCTGGACCAGAACCTCTCACCTCTGCATCAACAGAAGAGTCAGTTTAAAGGAGAATCAAAGGAAGCAGTGAAAGGCACATTGTTTAGGGAAAGATTTAACAAGCTGAATTTTTAAAAGCACACAAACCTCTGAACAGGGCAAGGGTTGCCATTGTCGGTACATGTGTGCACAGAGATATTGGACTAGAAATGGCCTGGGGCTCTGACGGCGTGTTGGGACCACCTAGTGTGCACCCCAGCTCGCTCCAGCCCCTCTGGCTCTGGCCCGCTCTCCACTAGGGTGGAGGAACCACTGCGGGGTCGGGGGGTCTGCACACATTTAGAGGGAATGGAACCAGCTCAAACCCAACCCTCAAGGCTTCTGTTCCAGCACCATGGGCCCCCCAACCCCCCCCAGCCATGATAGTTACCTGTTTTATCTAATTTCATAGAGACAGAGAAAGTTAAACAAAATGAGAAGACAGAGGAATATGTTTCAAATGAAAGAAAAGGAAAAAACCCTGTAAAAACCCCTAATGAAACAGATAAATAACTTATCAGATAAAAAATTCAAAGCATTAGTAATAAGAATGCTAACTGAACTAGGGAAAGGAACAGATGAACACAGTGAGAATTTTAACGAGAAACTAGGAAATATAAAAAAGAACCAGTCGGAACTGAAGAATACAATACCTGAAATGAGAAAGACAGTACAGGGAATGAAAGCAGACTAGGCGACACAGAAGAACACATAAGTGATCTAGAAGATAGAATAATGGAAATCACCCAATAAGAACAGCAAAGAGAAAAATAAAGTTTTTAAAATGAGGATAGTTTGGGACTTCCTTGGTGGCACAGTGGTTGAGAATCCACCTGCCAATGCTGGGGACACGGGTTCGAGCCCTGGTCCAGGAAGATCCCACATGCTGTGGAGCAACTAAGCCTGTGCACCACAACTACTGAAGCCCGCGTGCCTAGAGCTTGTGCTCTGCAACAAGAGAAGCCACCACAATGAGAAGCCCGAGTACCACAACAACAAGTAGCCCCCGCTCGCCGCAGCTAGAGAAAGCCCGCGTGCACCAACAAAGACCCAACACAGCCAAAAAAATAAATAAGTAAAATGAAATGAGGATAGTTTAAGGGACCTCTGGGACAACATCAAGCATACTAACAATCACATTATAGGGGTTCCAGAAGGAGGAGAGAGAGAGAAGGGGGTAGAAAATGTATCTGATGAAATTATGGCTGGAAACTTCCCAAAGCTGAAGAAGTAAACAGATATCCAGGTACAGGAAGCACAGAGGGTCCCAAACAAGATGAATCCAGGGACCCACACCACAACATATTATAATTAAAATGGTAAAGGTTACAGAGAGAATTCTAAAGACAACAAGAGAAAAACAAAGAGTCACATACAAGAGAACCCCCATAAGGCTATCAGCTGATTTTCCTGCTTAAACTCTGCAGGCCAGAAGAGAGTGACATGATATACTTAAAGTGCTGAAAGGGAAAAACCTGCAACCTAGGATACTCTATACAGCAAGATTATCCTCCTTCGGAATTGAAGAAGAGATTAAAGAACGTCTCAGACAAGCAAAAAACTAAAATAATTCAATACTTAAACCTACACTAAAAGAAATGTTGAAGGGTCTTCTCGAAGTGGAAAAGAACTAAGAATCTATTGGAAAGGGAAAATTCCACTAGGAAAGGCAGACATATAGCAAGGAATGAAGATTACTTAAGTAAGTCAGTATGTAGATAAGGATACAAACTGTAAAAGCAACTATAACTACAATACACAGTTAAGGGAGAAACAAGAATATACAAAATGACATCAAAAACAAAATGTGGGGGAGGGGAGTAAAAAAAGAAGGATCTTTTAGAATGTGTTTGAACTTAAATGACTATCAGTCTAAAACAAGTAGATATAGTTATAGGTTAACATCTACAAGGAACCCCATGGTAACCACAAATCAAAAACCTACAATAGATACACAAAAGCTACAGAGAAAAGAACACAAGCATGACACTAAAGAAATCATCAAACCACAAGGGAAGAAACAAAAAAGAAATGAACAAAGAATTAAAAATGTAACATAAAGAAGCCCATACTCTATATGAAAATGAATTCATAAAACAGCTTTACCCGTCTCGCTATTTTCAGGCGGTGATTCATACTCTGAGTGGTCCAGACCCAAAGTGCTCATGGCTGTCTGGTCTGACTCCTGTAAATCTGACAGTGCAGCATTCTCATGACTTTTGTCACCATCACCATTGGTGTCCAATCCTGTAATTAAGAATTTCACCCCAAAAGGCAGGGTTAGAAGAACAGCCTTCTCTTAAAACAAAACAAAACAAAAGACTTATACCTGCAGTTACCTGACCTTTTTAACTTGACTGTGAGAAACCTCATTGCTCTTAAATACTGTCACTAACCATGACACAGATCTTAACAAACACTTTCCCAAAGATGAACTACAAGGAAACAAAGCCAGAGCCAAGAGGAAAGATGCCCCTCGCCCCCACCCACTCACCCTCCTGGCCGCGGCCGGGCGTCGCCTCCCAGGCTGCGCTCACACTGCCATCCGCTGCACTACTTGCTTCCAAGTGTAACACAGGAGTCCCCCATACTTTTGCATTAGGGTTTAGCTCTGAAACCTTGGCCGTTGGTACCTAAGAAAAAATGTGATATATTCATTTGTATCCAAATTTCAATCAAATGCAATTTTACTTACTAATTCAGAGTTAAAACACATCCATCTTAGAGAATTTATGGGAAAAAGGCTGAACCTATTTACACGTACGTTTAGGATGAAATCAAGTGAAAAAGTAATAAAAGTTGATGTACTCAGAACTCAACTCACCAGTAGATTTTAAGTTCTTACTAAGTAGAAGGCTCTCTAGAAACAGGAATGAAAGAGTCCCTGCCTTCATGGAGATATCTGATCAACTGTGTAACTGATAAATAACTGGTGATCCAATTATCATTTCTGTTCCAGATTCCCAACACAATTCACAGATTTAGAAATCTGAATATCAATGGATAAAATGTTAAAATAAAGCTCGAACATTCACAGAAGTAAAGGCTGCAGAAAATGAAAGTCTGTCGGAGAGGTGCCTGGTGCGGCCACTCTTTGTGCTCATTTCCAGTTACTCGGCCTCCTCGCTGTTCTGGACACACCGGGCCCTTCTGCTTGCCCGGCTCCATTTGACCAGAACACTCCCAGACGTCCGCACGGCTGGCTCACGCCTTCACACCCCTTGGGGATTGCTGAGGTCTTCCCTGGCACACCCTACTAAACCCACAACCACCCCTGGATTTTTCCTCTCCTGCTTACAAACCTTGAGTGGCTCCCAAAATCTAAAAGAAAGTTGATGTCCCGGGGACAGCTGCCCCCCAAACTAACTCCAGTTCTACTGCCATGATTCCTGAGCAAAACCTAGCCAAACGATCTGCCTTTTCCCAGACACCATAAGCCTTAACACCTCTGTGCAGGGGCCAGAGCTTCCAAAGGGAGGGAGACAAGGTTCCAGGTCCCAGAAGCCCCCAGGTAGTGCCAGACAGGAGCTCCAAACTGGGAGCAGCCTCACTGCATGACCCCAGAGATGCCGTCTCCAAGGTCAGGGGCACCATGATGAGCCAAGAAGGAAAGAACATGTGGGTTAACAATCCTAAAAAATAAATTCACCCTAGCTGGGGCGATTAAAGTTTTTAGTGAAAGTTTTTCTGAAATTGAGCATACAGACTGATGTGGATTAAAACTACAGAATATATTCTGTTCATACCTAGGAGGCATGGGCAATAAACTTCATGCCCACAAAACCAGGGACCTAAGTGAGGGCCTATCTGGAGTCCTTTGAAGTAAAGTACTGGATAGGGCAAAGAATAGGGTCCCCCTTCTCCTTCAAGAGTATCATTCTCAAGAAGCACTTACTCTTCAAGCTCCCTTCTTAAATGACATCTAAACTTCCAGCTCATTTCTGGTCTCTGCTTCTGCACATCCACTCATCTCTCCAACAAATTCTGAAATTCTCACTAAGTGCCCGGTACAGCACGAGGCGATCAGAGTATCATGGGGAACAGGCAGAAACGACTGCTGCCTTGAGCACAGCAACGCAGAAGATGCTCCGCACCTCACAGACACCACTGCCCTTCTCAGCAGTTACACTTTTTCAATCTGTTCTCTCTTTTTTTTAACTCAAATCTTTATTTTCTTTCCTATTCTAATACTAGCGTAAATCACCTTTTCTGGTTAGACCCAGTCTCGTTCTACCACACAACACACATCAAGTTTCCCACCCACGGAACATACTCCCCTGACCTCATGGACATGCTATACATTCTCTAAATTCCCAACACCAACCCACACTGGTCTTTTCCATTTTTAGCACCATCTTCAGTTGGCTACACTGCATCACCGACACACATTTTTTAGCTCACTAACACACACACACACACACACACACACACACACACACACACACACACACACACACGGTCCTGGGAGCACCCTGCCTGCAAGCAGCATCCCAGGGCCGCGTGCTCCTCCCCCTCTGCTCGCACCGCAAGGACATGTCCTGTCCTCTCTGCGGCCCGAGGGTTCCCGGACGTCCACCCTGGGCACACTTCACGGCTGACACCTGGCAGTCCTGAGCTCAGCATGGAGCTGCCTGAGAAACATGCAGAAGGAATGAATGTTTAATAACGTAGTAACAGAAAATTCTACTTTCCACTATTTGACAACTTGTGCAGGTTTTATGCCACAGCTGAATGGAACCATATCTGTACACAATTTACTACTTCTAAAGCAGTAAATCAAGTATTAGGGATTTACCAGTTTTGAGCAGTTAACAAGTATTCAAGAGGTACTCTGAGGTGTGACATCGGATGCAAGAACAGAGACATGATTAAGGGGGAACAACATGACAGCTAGCACGAGGGCCTGCTGGGTGACAGGCGCACACCACGCACATACCTGCGTTTAATCCTAACACCCTAGGAGGCAGTGGTCATCACACCCCATTCCACAAGGAAGAAAACCAAGGCAGAGAAAGGTTAGGTAACTTGCCAACAAAAATCATGGTAATTAGAAAACTGTATTCTAATATCAGGAAAAACAAAACATTTATCAAGAGTTCATTAACTTCATGTAACTCACATGAGAAACAACTTGTACTAAAAATATTTCTTTAAAAATGTAGCTACTCTCTTGCAGTCACAGGGACCTCCAACTGATTATCAACAACTCAAGTTTCATCTGCACAGCTTCCTAAGTCTTATTTTTCCACTGAAAAATCATGGCTAAGCAATGGTTATTAGAACCAGCGGTGAGCTGACCTTAAAGGCTACATGCTGAAGCCATCCTATACAAATGACCAATGTTACTCTTTGAAGAGTACAGTATCCCCAAATTCTTGACACTCCAAAGAAACTTTCTAAGCCTCTAAATGCTACGCTCCATTAACAAAAATAAATAACCTACCAACTCAGAAACTTACATTTTCTGGCCAGGAAACAGAATGGTCCCACTGACAAGTAACTGAGTAGGAACTAGAGTAACTAACACCAGAGGAAGGGAAAGGCACATGGAGAACATAAAATAGGTGAGATAATGGAGGAAAAGAAGCACTCGTTTTCTATTTTAAGTTAGCATGGACTACTCCTGGATTTGCCACTAAGTTTAGTAAGGTTTTACAGTCATGACATCTGTAACTCTGGCTTTTTATTTGTAAAATGGAATAACAGTGGCTACTTAAGACTAGTTTAAAAAGATGTCTGTACAAGCACTTTGAGAACTGGAGTTCTGAACAAAGAGCACTCTCGTTAAATGTAGTCTGTCAAATTAGAATACTGTTGGGCACATCTCACAATTGAAAAGCTAATTCAGAACAGTGCACACGTACCTCACCCACGTGTGTAAGAGCAAGACCCATGGGCACTCTACTTGAGGTACAGGCACGGACTCTCGCAGCCAGGTGTCAACCACATCCACTGATGGAAATGATTAGGTAGCGTTTTGCCTCCATAACTACTTAAGGAACAAAACTGATTAACTTGAATGGAACTGTTTCTGGTAAAACTCCCAAATGTGGGCATGGAAAGGAAAGAAAGGAGGTTAATGGATAAATTATAGGATTTAATTTCTACTTGTTTATTTCCATATAATAGGCATAACACTGGAGCCACATCTATCTCCTTACTATTACCATTTTTCTTGCCTAATGCAACAAAAATCACTAAAAATAAACTACTGATTGAATGAGATTTTGCTATTACAAGTATGCAGGTCCAAAGGACAGCTTTAAGAGCAAGACTAACTTCCTGTTTGTTGAATGTTTCACTTATTACAGAAATTCTAGGAAGATGCTCAAACTAGCTGCCCGTTGCAGGATCATTTGCGAAGGTTCTCCCAAACCAGTGGGGCCTGAGCACTGAGGTCCAAAAAGCTCTGCAGGTGCTTCTGACTAAAAGAAGACAGAACCAAGATTTTGGAGCCAGTTAAAAGCATCAAGTTCTACCTCCCTTAGATGGTTACCATACAAAAACAGTGGAAAGCACAGATTTTAATGCCTCTACATTCTGCAAGTGTAAACTTCTTAGAAGTGACTTTAAACACCCAATGGGCCAAAAGTTTGTTCCGCTCCAACGAGGGGCTGGTGGTGAGGACAGGATGGATGAAGACTGAGGGGAGCAGCCTCTGGGGGCACATGCATCTGATGACCAGCATGCAGGGGTTAGTGCTAACGAGAGTTGACACGTAGATTCTGGCTTAAATATACTAACCAGCGAACCAAATTCACGTTCTTCAGTTTGGAAATGGTTAAATTGATGTTATATTAACTTATAGCTTTACAATAACATTCAAACGACTGCCAATTGTTTAGAATAAATCTTTGTTATCTGAGTTAAAAGCAATCAAAATGAAAGATTAACACATCACTGCACAATAATAAGAACTGGTACAGCATACTTACTAACTGTCCACCTCTCTCTTGCCATCCCCAAATAACACCATCTTCTGCCACTGGTAGCTGATAAGGGGGCTTTTCCATCCAAAACAAAGAGATCTCTAGGTCCTGTGGCTTACTGTGCAGGTCCTCACTAAATATCTGCTCTTCTAATGTGTCTTTCGCAGCTGTATTAGTCCATGGGCAGCCCACTTGATATCCACAACCGTCTGCCAGCCCTTCAGAAAACATCTGTCTTGCCAACTCTGCCATCGGGTAACAGGAAAGTTCATTCAAAAACTGGGAGTACAGTTCCTCTGGGAAGCTCTGCAAATCCCCCTTTGAGGGCTTTTCAGATATGAGTGGTAGAACAGTGTCCTTGCAACCTGGTACTGCTATTTCCTTGCTGTCACCTGGGATGACGGGAATCACCTGCGGACCATCGAGAGGAGGAGCTGAGTATCCGTCCACTTCGGCAGGGTCAACACCAGCCAAGCAGGAGCACCCCGCACGAGCGCCCCCTAACTCCATTCTTCCAAAGATCACCTTTGAACTTCCCACCAAACCCACTTCCCTATGTAACCCAGGTCCCTGCACAGTGGGCCTGGCACCCCTTTGTCTGAAACGGCGTGCATGTCTACTTGTCCCGCGCAGACCCACACAGCTGATGATGCCGGGACCACTGCCGCCTTCCTTCAGACAAAGCATCTCCTCCTCTTCTCCACCGAGCAGCTCTGGTTTTCCCACCCCCAATGCACGTCCACCGGAGGCATAAAAAACTTCTTCAGCTGACTCGGAGAAAACCTGCTTCAGTTGCGGGCTCCCACCATTGTCCACAGAGTTCATCTGCACTACTTCTGACTCCCGCGCACCTGGACTCGAACTCTGGTTTAAAGCTGGCACAAGGCTAAGATCTTCATATCTGTCGTCATTCACTCTACAAGTTTCATCATTTTTTTCTACTTGATTTGTTTCAAAGTCAGGGTTTTTTGCTACACTAGAACTAACACAAGCCAGCACATCCTGACTGTGCACCACCTTGCATTTTTGTGCATTTGTTTCCCAGTCAAAGGCTGTTTTAGGGTCTGACTGGACACTTCCTATGTCAATTTTACTGGTTTCTCTGTGATTGGCTCTCAATGATTCTTGTTCAGCACTTTCTAGTCTGTGAGGGTGACTCCCTGAGCTCTTCACACACGTTTCATCCTCTGTTTCACATTCCTCTTCAGCGCAGGTGGAAATACATGCAGAGGAAATGAAGTCACTCTTGAGCCACCTGGAGCCACAGAGAGACTCGCCGTTTCGGGGCACTTCCTGTGAGTTTCGGAACACTCCCTCCACGTCTGCTGCCTGCACTGCACACGTTACATCACTGATCTGGGCCTTGCTGGCCCTAATGTCTGCACTCAGATGTACCTGACAGGCAGCTCTCCATTCAAAAGCCCTCGAACCACAACCCTCATCTTCAAAAATGCTAATTTCATCCTCATGTTGATAAGATGAACTATTTTGAGACTGCAAAGACAATTCTGCTTTGTTTGCAAGCTGGCTGCTTCCCACTTCCAAGCTGTAGTCACCCTGGTGCTGCTCCTCAAGCATCACTGGCCCCAGGAGGAACTCAGTGCCTGGATCATCACATCTGTTAGGGGCTGATTCTTGGATATTTGCATGAATAGGAAGACACTCATTTCCAAAGCTCAGTGAAGTGATACATCTTTCTGAACTTAAATTGATTCTATCTAGACTTATGGAAAGGAGACTGTCTGATCTGCTAACGTCTAAACTGGAACAATCATTGTCTTTTAGTGGTTTTATAGAGTTATTTTCTCCTTCCTTTTCAGAGTTTAAACTCTGATGTACAGTAGCTGTTATAGCACCAGAATCACCGTTTCTTTCAACGTTTGAAGTGCCATTAATTAAATTAACATGTGAATCAGCCACCTGACCTCCCGGTCCTGAACTGCAGTGCTCTCTCCCTTCTGGAACAGTGCACACACACAGTAGCGAGTCAATGTCTGTGCTGATATTTAATGTGGGGAGTGTGCCAACATTACATAATACACTCCTTTCTGTGTAATCTTCAGGAAACCTGGTGGAAGTCTTTGCCTGCAGGTCACCGATGTTTACTTTACAGGGTGGGTCACCATCACTCAAAAGTTCAGAACTAGGTTCAGTTTTCTCGTTAAAAGCTTCCTTCCTTTCCCCTGGGAGTGGCCTGCCCTGCAGGGATGGCTCTGCCCGCGGTGCCTCTGACTCCCCTGGCCCTTGGGCAGCATTGTCTGGTGGCCAGGCCCCTCCGCAGACCCCCTTGGAGGTGACAGCTGGACGACTCTCTGGAGCCGCAGCTGTTCCATGCACATGAGCACACAGCTCATCTCCAACGTCCGGGCCGTCAGGGTCAATAACACAAATACTGTAAAACCCGCTCTCTCGTGAATTCCTACATCGTTTGTGGTCACCACAAATAGGATCTCCACCCTCCCTCTCCCCACGATTCAAACCTGCAGAGTTAGCAGCGCTGCCAATCTGAACAGTTACCGCTACCTCATTCTCTACTGCAGAGCTTTCCCAGGTGGTTGGGTGACAGCAGGGAGGGTGACTGCCAAGGCCCCGGTGGGAGGGCACCCGGGCACGTGAGCGGGGTCCCTCGCCCTCAGGGAGGCCCCCGCTCAGAGGGGCGCAGGCACCTTCACCACCCCACCCGAGAGCAGAGACGTCGGGGTTCTTGTCAGCCTCACCCACACTTTCAGACCCAGTTAAGAACCCAGATGTGGGAGAGGAGACCGAGTTAAGTGGCTGCCCTGGCATTGTACCCTGTCTGTGCACCGGCCTCACAAAAACCCCGGCCCACACACCGGCCCTGCGTCCCACTCCATGAAGTTCCTCACCTCCAAAGGTACCGAATAAAGAAGATAAAGTTTTACTTATCTTGTTCTCTGGTTCCTTCTCCTCCACAGATTTTTCTAACAGGCCAGTTTTTTCACTGTCATTGTCACTACTTAATTCTTTGCTGAAGCAACAACCCATGTTCGAAAGTTCAAAAGCTCACATAAAAATGCTTGTCGCTTTCTGAGCCTCCGCAAGTGCATCTCCCACTAACTTTCTATAGTTTCTGATGAGAAGCCGACACCCAGATCCCAAAAATAACCCTCGCACAGCAGTCACATGTCCCTGCCACTCAAGTCCAAAATCCTAATCACAACAGACCCTGTCCAACAGCCATTCTATTCCACACATTAAAACCCAAATGGCACACGGAATCCAAAGACTGAGAACACAGCAAAAAGATTTTCGTATTATTTTTCTTATTCTCATAAACTCAATAAAAAAATAACTAAAATTATTATCCCAGACAGAAGAAGGAATTTCAGACTTTTGCTTTTTCTACAGTGTTTCAGCATTCTCTGAATTATATTTCATGGAATGGTGGCAACCAAAGGAGTTAACATGTATATTCCCCAAAGGGAAACAAGTGTAAAAATTTGTTTTTTAAAATTCTTAGGTACTTATAGTTGAATCTAATTTTCTGCCTTAAAGAAATAAAGTCTGTGAGTGTTTGGGAATGATCGTGCTAGGCAAGAAACTGGAATGGTGTCTGTTAGAGATGCATGTTGAAATGTTTACGGCAAATGGCACGCTGTTAAATCACACCTGGCCTGAAAATAAATAAGTAAATACATACAGACATAACACTTTTTAAAACTGTGTGTGCAGAGGGGAGGAAAAAACAAAATAAAAGCAAAATGTGAGGGTGGGAACTGTTCAAGTCAGAATGGGCACACTGAGGTTCATTTTATTACTCTACTTCTACAGATGTCTGAAAGTTCTAGTTAAGAAAACAGAAAGAGCAAGAGAAAAAGAGAAAGAAAGAAAATCTGCACCTGCCAATCCAATACAGGAATCCCCTTGAAAGCTCCCAAACGAAGCCCTTCTTCGAGCAGTAGGAGCACCGCCACCCTGCACCCTGTGGTCCAGGACCGCTGACACATACAATGGGTCCGAACCTTCTTCAACATCTGTAAGCTTTGTTCTCAGTATAAGAGATTCTTTTTCTTATTATGATTCAGATATGCTACTCTGAAAACAAAATAATTCTGTTAACTCCTCTGCAAGGAGATTTTTCTACTTTAATCTACAAGTTATGGCTGGTGTACTACTAACATTTTACAAAATGCTGATATCTTTTATTTTTTAAAATAAATTTATTTATTTTATTTATTTATTTTTGGCTATGTTGGGGTCTTCGTTGCTGTGTGTGGGCTTTCTCTAGTTGCGCCGAGCGGGGGCCACTCTTCATTGCGGTGTGCAGGTTTCTCACTGTGGTGGCTTTTTTTATTGGGGAGCATGGGCTCTAGGTGCAGGGGCCTCAGCAGCTGTGGCTCATGGGCTCTTAAGAGCGCAAGCTCAGTAGTTGTGGCGCACGGGCTGAGTTGCTCCGTGGCACGTGGGATCCTCCTGGACCAGGGCTCGAACCCGTGTCCCCTGCATTGGCAGGCAGATTCCCAACCACCGCGCCACCAGGGAAGTCCCAATGCTGATATCTTTGACGAAAAAAGTTTAGGAGTTCTACTTAAACATGAAGATAACAGGGACACTTCTAAATGTACATAAGCTCAAGGACTGAAACCACAGCAGATGATGGTGATGATGATGATGATGATAATGGTAGCACTTATGTGCTATAAGAATCTAAGCACACAAATATTTTCATTTTGTCACACATTTATTTGAATTCACACTCCCAACAACCTGGGGTAGATGTATTAACCCCATTCTACCGATAAAGAGGTCTGTCTCTATCACTATAGAGTTAAATATCCCTACAAAAAATGGATTCTTCACCCAGGAAGACACAAACCCTTCATATCTGTGACATGGAGTTAAATGGAGCAAGAGTTACAGGGGCAAATTCATAAGCTTATCTGCCTAGGTATGTGCCGGTTAGCTTTTACCATGTGTGTAAGCTTTGGCAAATTATTTAGTCTCTTTTTCTCAGTCTTCTCACTTGTAAAATGAGTTGTCGTGATGCTATTAAGTAAAATACTCAGAATCAAACCCCAACATCACTTCAAACTCCTCATAATCTGACCCCAGCCCACTTCTATAATTGCCTCTCATTCTAAGATGCCATCCCCCTCAGCTCCTCTATTTCATCTAAAAAAAACCCAACTGGGAACTCCCTGGTGGTCCAATGGTTAGGACTCGGTGCTTTCACTGCTGAGGGCCTGGGTTCAATCCCTGGTTGGGGAACTAAGATATGTTAGTTTGGCAAGCCTCGCAGCACAGCCAAAAAATAAAATAAAATATAAATAAATAAATTTAAAAACCCCAACTGAATAACCCTGGCATATCCTATCTTTGCTCAAACCGTTTATCAGGTCTCCTCCCCCCAATTTCCAGATCGCACCATCCTTTATAAGGCCACCCCTCTCAATTTTGCAAAACGACTCTCTCCTATCCCCACACACTGCCCCATTCTTCAAGCCCCTGGGAAAGCATCCTAATAGCAAGTCAGTGTCTGCACCATCGACTCAAAGTGGGGGAATCTACAGGCTCTCTAAAAGAATTAAAGGATGCAGGGCTTCCCTGGTGGCGCAGTGGTTGAGAGTCCGCCTGCCGATGCAGGAGACGCAGGTTCGTGCCCCGGTCCGGGAAGATCCCACATGCCGTGGAGCGGCTGGGCCCGTGAGCCATGGCCGCTGAGCCTGTGCGTCCGGAGCCTGTGTTCCGCAACGGGAGAGGCCACAGCAGTGAGAGGCCCGCGTACCACAAAAAAAAAAAAAAAAAAAAAAGATGCAAATACAAAATTTTAAAGATATGTCCATGTTTGCATGTAGGTTTAAGAGTGCAGTGGTGCTATGTGACAACACCTAAATTAACCTAATTTACTGAGAAAAGAACTGGATCTAAAACGTCATAAATTCATTCAAGCCCAGTGAAGACCAGGTGACACCAAGGTGCACCAAAGAAACGAATCAACAAAAGCAGTAAGAAGTTATTCACTCGAAATTCTGCAGTTTAGGTTGTGGTAAACTCAAAGAAATTCTGGGTAAACTAGTACCACAAGTACTTGGTGAAACAGCTTTTAGTTTCAGCAAAACATCACCTGCCAGACGAAATGAATGTCATTAATTTGCATTTTATAGGTTTGAACAATCAAGCTTTATATTTGTATAAGAATTCTTATTACATGCAATAAGAATTTATCAGTAGTTCTATGTTATTAAAAAGACAATTTAAATCAATGACAACCTGGAAAAAGTTCTCACATAAAAGGTTATGAGAAAATGTGGGGAAGGGGAGTAAGAAAATACAGATCTTTTAGAATGTGTTTGAGCTTATATGACGACCAGTCTAAAGCAAGTAGATACAGTTATGCGTTAACATACTTGAAAACCAGGGTAACCACAAATCAGAAACATAAAACAGATTCACAAAAACCAAAAAGAAAGGAACTCGAGCATAATACAAAAGAAAACCAACAAACCACAAAAGGAAAAAGAAGAAATACAAAATTAACTGGAAAACAAGATTTAAAGTGGCAATAAATACATACTAATCAATGATTACTTTAAATGTCAATGGACTAAATGTTCCAATCAAAAGACAGAGTGGCAGGGCTTCCCTGGTGGCACAGTGGTTGAGAGTCTGCCTGCCGATGCAGGGGACGCGGGTTCGTGCCCCGGTCCGGGAAGATCCCACATGCCGCGGAATGGCTGGGCCCGTGAGCCATGGCCGCTGAGCCTGCGCGTCTGGAGCCTGTGCTCTGCAACAGGAGAGGCCACAACAGTGAGAGGCCCACGTACCACAAAAAAAATAAATAAAGACAGAGTGGCAGATTGAATAATAAAATAAGGACCTACAATATGCTGCCTACAGATCACTTTAGGGCAAAAGTCACATATGGACTGGAAGTGAGGAGACAGAAAAAGTCATTTCATGCAAATGGAAATGACAAGAAAGTGGGGGTAGCAATACTCATATCACACAAAATAGACTTTAAAACAAAAGCCATAAAGAAGGACAAAGCCGGACACTATATAATGATAAAACCATCAACAGAAGGAGTGGATATATGCACCCAACATAGGAGCACCTAAATACATAAAACAAATACAACAGACATAAAGGGAAAATTCGATGGGAATATAATAAAAGTAGACTTTAACACTCCACTGACATCAATGGATAGATCTTCTAGATAGAAGATAAATAAGGCAATGAAGATTCTGAATGACACATCAGAATAGTTAGATTTAGTTGATATTTCCAGGACACTGCATCCAAAAAAACCCCAGAATACACATTCTTTTTAAGTATGCATAGAACATTCTCTAGGGTACAAACCAAACCTCAACAAATTTAACAGTATAAAAATTACTTCAAGTATCTTTGCTGATCACAACAGCATGAAACTAGAAATTCACCACAGAAAGAGAAACAAGAAAAAAAACGATTACAGGGAGACTAAACAACATGCTACTAAGAAACCAATGGGTCAACAATGAAATCAAAGAGAAAATTTAAAACATACCTCGAGACAAATGACAATGAAAACACAACCGTACAAAATCTATGGGATGCAGAAAAAGCAGTTCTAAGAGGGAAGTTCATAGCGATACAGGACTTCCTCAAAAAAAAAACAAGAAAAATCTCAAATAAACAACCTAACCTACCACCTAAAGAATCAGAAAAAGAACAAGTGGAACCTAGTGCTGGCAGGAGGGAGGAAATAATAAAGATCAGAAAGGAAATAAATAGAGAGTAAGAAGAAAAAAAACAGAAAAAAAATCAATAAAACCAAGAGCTGGTTTGTTGGGGTTTTTTTTGTGGTACGTGGGCCCCTCACTGCTACGGCCTCTCCTGCTGTGGAGCACAGGCTCCGGACGTGCAGGCCCAGTGGCCACGGCCCCCGGGCCCAGCCGCTCCGCGGCATGTGGGATCCTCCTGGACCAGGGCACGAACCCGTGTCCCCTGCATCAGCAGGCTGACTCTCAACCACTGCGCCACCAGGGAAGCCCAGAGCTGGTTTTTTGATAGGTTAAACAAAAGCAACAAACCTCTGGCCAAGCTCACCAAGAAGAAAAGAGAAGGGATCCAAATAAACAAAATAAGAACTGAAAGAGGAGAAACAACAACCAACACCACAGATTTTTACGGTATTTTAACAAAATACCATAAAAAATATTATGAACAGTTATACGCCAACAAAATGGACAACTCAGAAGAAATGGACAAGTTTCTAGAAACATACAGCCCACCAAAACTGAATCAAGAAGAAACATAATTTGAACAGACCAATCACTAGATGTGAAACAGAATCTGTAATAAAAAAAAAATTCCCTGCAAACAAAAGTCCAGGACTGGATGGCTTCTCTGGGGAATTCTACCAAACGTACAAAGAAGAACTTATACCTAACTTCTCAAACTCTTCCAAAAGACTGAAAAGAAGGAAACACTCCCAAAGTCATTTTATGAAGCCACCATCACCCTGATAATAGAACCATACCAAAAAAAGAAAATTACAGGCCAACATCTTTCATAAATAAAGATGCAAAAATCCTCAACAAAATATTAGCAAACCAAATAAAACAGCACATAAAAAGGATTACACACCATGATCAAGTTGAATTCATTCCAAGGTCACATGGATGGTTCAACACATACAAATCAATGTGATATACCACATCAACAAAAGACAAAAAACACATGATCATCTCAATAGGTACAGGAAAAGCATTTGATAAAATTCAACATCCACTCGGGATAAAAACTCTTCCCAAAGTGGGTACAGAAGGAACATATCTCAACATAATAAAAGTCACATGACAAACCCATAGCCAACATAACACTAAACAATGAAAAGCTGAAAGCGGGACTTCCCTTGTGGCACAGTGGTTAGGAATCCACCTGCCAATGCAGGGGACATGGGTTTGAGTCCTGGTCTGGGAAGATCCCACATGCTGCAGAGCAACTAAGCCTGTGCGCCACAACTACTGAGCCTGCACTCTACAGAGCCCACGAGGCACAACTACTGAGCCCACGTGCCTAGAGCCCATGCTCCACAACAAGAGAAGCCATGGCAATGAGAAGCCCGTGAACCGTAACGAAGAGTGGCCCCAGCTCACAACTAGAGAAAGCCCACGTAGCAATGAAGACCCAGCACAGCCAAAAATAAATAATTTTTTTTAAAAAAGAAAGAAAAGCTGAAAGCCTTCCCATTAAATTCTCAAACAAGCCGAGGATGCCCACTATCACCACTTCTATTCAACATAGTATTGGAATTCCTCACCATAGCAATTAGACAAGAAAAATAAAAAGTATCCAGACCAGAAGGGAAGAGGTAAAGTTATCATTATATGCAGATGACATGATACTCTATATAGAAAACCCTAAAGACTCCACACAAAAACTATTAGAAGTGATCAATGAACTGAGCAAGGTAACAGGATACAAGATTAATATGCAGAGATCTGTTGCACTTCTTTACACTAACAATGAAATATCAGAAACAGAAAGTAAAAAAGCAATCTCGTTTAAAACTGCATACAAAAAATAAAGAAAAAAGAAAAAGAAAAAAACCTAGGAATAAACCTAAACAAGGAGGTGAAAGATTTATGCACTGAGACCTATAAAACACTGATAAAGGAAATCAAAAATGATTCAAGGAAATGGAAAGATATGCCATGCTCTTGGATTGGAAGAATTAATACAGTTAAAATGGCCATACTAACCAAAGCAATCTACAGATTTAATGTGATCCCTATTGGATTACTCATGACATTTTTCACAGAACTAGAACAAATAATCCTAAAATCTATGTGGAACTATGAATAACCCAGAATTGCC
Organism: Delphinus delphis; assembly: GCF_949987515.2. Taxonomy (NCBI): domain Eukaryota; kingdom Metazoa; phylum Chordata; class Mammalia; order Artiodactyla; family Delphinidae; genus Delphinus; species Delphinus delphis. The sequence continues at coordinate 98,196,802 of NC_082684.1, read as the reverse complement.
AAAGCAATTCTGGAAAGTACAGAGGAAAAAGGAACAAAGTACAAAGCTGTAGGCATAACCCTTCCAGACTTCACACAATACTACAAAGCTACAGTAATCAAAACAGCATACTATTGGCACAAAAACAGACGTACAGATCAATGTAACAGAACAGAGAACCCAGAAATAAACCCACACACCTATGGACAATTAATGTTCAACAAAGGAGTCAGAATATACAGTGGAGAAAAGACAGTCTCTTCAGCAAGTAGTGTTGGGAAAGCTGGACAGCCACACCTAAATTAATGAAGGTAGAACACTCCCTCACACCATACACACAAAAAAACTCAAAACGGCTTAAAGACTTAAATGTAAAACATGACAACATAAAACTCCCAGAAGAGAGCATAAGCAAAATATTCTCTGACATCAATCATAACAGTTTTCTTAGGTTGGTCTCCCAAGGCAAAATAAATAAAAGCAAAAACAAACAAATGGGACCTAATCAAACTTAAAAGTTTTTGCACAGCAAAGGAAACCATAAACAAAACAAAAACACAACCTACAGACTGGGAGAAAATATTTGCAAATGATGCAACTGACAAGGGCTTAATTTCCAAAATACAGAAACAGCTCCTACACCTCAGTAACAAAAAAACAAACAGGCCAGTCAAAAAATGGGCAGAAGATCTAAATAGACATTTCTCCAAAGAAGACATACAGATGGCCAACAGGAACATGCAAAACTACAATGAGGTATCACCTCACACCGGTCAAAATGGCCACCATCAAAAAGCCTACAAATAATAAATGCTGGAGAGGGGGTGGAGAAAAGGGAATGCTCCTACATTGTTGGTGGGAATGTAAATTGGAGCAACCACTGTGGAAAACAGTATGGAGGTTTCTCAAAAAACTAAAAATAGAGTTACCATATGATCCAGTAATCTCACTCCTGGGCATATAACTGGAAAAGATAAAAGCTCTAATTCGAAAAGACACACACACCCCAAGCGGCACTATTTACAACAGCCAAGATATGGAATCAACCTAAATATCTACTGACAGATGAATAATAAGAAGATGTGGTGTATATATATATGTATATATATATATATAAATATAATGGAATACTACCCAGCCACAAAAAAGAATGGAATAATGCCATGTGCAGCAACATGGATGGACCTAGAGATTATCATACGAAGTGAAGAAGTCAGAGAGAGACAAATATATCATTTATATGTGGGATCCAAAATATGATACAAATGAACTTATTTTACAAAACAGAAATAGACTCACAGACACAGAAAACAAACTTATGGTTACCAAAGGGGAAAGGTGGGGAGGGATAAATTGGGAGTATGGGATTAACAGATGCACATTGCCATATATCAAATAGATAAACAACAGGTTTTACTGTATAGCATAGGGAACTATATTCAATATCTCGTAATAAACTATAATGGAAAAGGATAGAAAGAAGAATATAGATATATACATACATATGTATAACTGAATCACTTTGCTATACATCTGAAACGAACACAATATTGTAAATCAACTGTACTTCAATAAAATAAATAAACATAAAAAATGAATTACGCAAGTGTAGGATTGAGAAAAGCAAAAAAAAAGGTTATGAGAGGTCAAGCAAACTGGTGAACTAGGAAGCTCCAGGCTCTCATTCCTTCACAGAAATATCATGAAAAAAACAGAAGTTTCTGAACACACTTGGTAGGAGCTCTGAAAAACAATCACAGTTTACAGCAACTAAGCAAAGAAACAATCACGAAAAGGCTGTGCTCGACATGGCAGAACGTTTTGTGGTGTGGTGTGACCTTGGTCTGGGGTGGCAGCAGCCCAGGTCCCAGATCCCCTCCAGGAGCCAGAGGGAGCAGGGTAAACCTTACTTGCAAATTAGTGTGTCCATCTGTTCTGTCTTAGCTGGAGGCTACCTAAAGGACTGACTTGCCTCTCCTATCTCACATAACTCAGAACACAAATGGGAAAAGTGGGGAATTCCCTGGCAGACCAGTGGTTAGGACTCAATGCTTTCACTGCTGGGGTCCAGCTTCGATCCCTGGTCAGGGAACTATGATCCTGCAAACTGCACAGTGCAGCCAAAAAAAAAAAAGGCGGGGGCAAAGTGTCAGGCACTGCTCATAAAAGCTATAAGGTGACTACAAACCCACACATGCCAGGGCAGAAGATGACACGCAGAGACATAAAAGAACCACCTAAAGCCCCTAGAAGAGGCTGGAGTGTAACTCCAGGAAATTAGGACACTCAAAAGCAGCCATGTATATGGGGAATTCAGAAAGCTACAACCAGGCAAGATGGGTGCTCAAAAACATCCTGAGAAGACCTTCAGCTTTCACTTCAGGCTGATCTCTAGTCTCCAAGGAAGTTGAGCTACTCAGTGAGGGACTGTCCCAGCACAAAGCCAGTCTACAAAGACTGGGAGAGGCAGCTCTACTCCCTCTCACTGGGGGGAGGGTTGGGGGGGGTGGGGCAGGAGGGGGCCACCAGGCAGGGCAGTGCTGGACTGACTGTCTGCTTCAACTCACGACATTCAAGGAATCTCTGTGAAAATATCAGTTGAACACAAGCAAAAGGAACAGAGACATCACTGAATACACATGACAAGGAACGGTCTTTACAAAAATAGTTTGGAAAAGTCTCAAAACCATGAGACTACTATAGCCTTCAACAACAGTGACAACAAACAGCAAACCCCGGGTAAGAAGCGAATCTGACGTCCAAAGTTAACACATTACAAATGTAATCAAATGTCCAGTTTTCAACAACAACAAAATCACAAGGCACACAAAGAAACAGGAAAACACAGCTCATTCAAAGGAACAAAATCAACTGTCCCTGAGAAAATCAGACGTGGAACTTACTAGATGAAGACTTTAAACAATCATCTTAACTATGCTCAAAGAGCTAAGGAAAAGACATGAACAAGGAACTAAAGTTAATCAGGAAAACAAAATGTGAATGAAATGAGAATATCAACAAAGAGATAGGAACTGTAAAAAAGAACCAAACAAATATTTCAGAGCTGAGAAGTACAATAACTGAATTGAAAATTTCACTAGAGGGGCTCAATAGCAGACTTGGACAGGCAGAAGAAAGAATCAGCAAATTTGAAGACAGGACAATTAACATACACATTGTGGGAGTCCCAGGATGAGAAGAGAGGAAGGGTAAGAGAGAATATTTGAAGAAATAATGGCCAAAAATTTCCCAAATTTAATGAAATCCATGAATTTACAAATCTCCACAAACTTCAGGTAGGATAAACCCAGAGACCTATACCAAAACACATTACGATTAAACTGTCAAAAGACAAAGAAAGAAGCTTAAAAGCAGCAAGAGAAAAGTGACTCATCAAGTACAAGAGATCCTCAATAAGATTATCAACCAATTTATCATTAGAAACCTTAAAGGCTAGAAGGCAGCGAGATGAAGGAAAAGTGCTGAAAGAAAAAAACTGAGAATTCTTTATCCACCAAAACTGTCCTTCAAAAATGAAGGACAGGGGCTTCCCTGGTGGCACAGTGGTTGAGAGTCCGCCTGCCGATGCAGGGGACATGGGTTCGTGCCCCGGTCTGGGAGGATCCCACATGCCGCGGAGCGACTGGGCCCGTTAGCCGTGGCCGCTGAGCCTGTGCGTCCCGAGCCTGTGCTCCGCAACGGGAGAGGCCACAACAGTGACAGGCCCGCGTACCGCAAAAAAAAAAAAAAAAAATTAAGGGCATTCACTTCATTTTGGACATTCCCTGGAATGTTAAAGGAGGGACATTCCCTGGGAAAGGACATTAGCAGATAAACAAAAGCCAAAGAATTTAAAAGGCAAATGCATAAAAACAAGCATAAATCTATGGTATTGGGCACATAATAAGAAGATATAATTTGTGACACCAGAAATGGGGGTGGGGAGTTAGAACTTTATAAGAGAAGAGTTTCTGCATGCTACTGAGGTTATTAAGTAGGCAACTTAAAATTTGATAGTTATAACTTCTGGATGTTATATGTAATCCCCATGGTACCACAAAGATATATATATGATATACACAAAGATAAGTTTTTAGGATGAATGACTAAATTATCAATTATGCCATGTTGATGTTAACAAAATTTCTTTTCAATTTAAATAAAGTATGACTTGCAGAGAACTATCAACGAGCTACATTACATAGTTCCTGCCCGAATGGGTCTTAAAACTCCCATGACAAAGCAAACACATTTGAAACATTTAAAAAATAACACAGAACATAATTTATTAAATAAATTTTAATCAAATATACATATAAGGAAGTAATACAGGTGACTATGAAAAAGATGAATCAGTGAAGCTAACAGTTATAACTGAGAATGCCCTTGAAGGACATAAAACTTCTAAGATGGGCAAAAATATTACAGAAGGAAAAAAAAGTATTAGAGTTGATTTTATTCTAAATGGCAGCTCAGCTACTTTTTAATTGTAATTTTTAATTTTAGGTAACTCAGTTACCTAATCCACATAAACAATAGTAGCTTTAATATTCTTTTCTGTGTAATAAAAACAATAAAAAAAATCTATTTGTTTATTCCAGATTTACATCTCAGGGCCTAACCTCTCTAATCAGGTCCAACTGGCACTAATGACCCAATTCACTGCTCACTTAAATTTATACCAGGTGTATTTTCCCTCCACAAACCTTTCCTTCTCCAGTTTCTCCCATCTCGAAATAAATGAAACCACCATCCATTAAGTTGCTCAACTATCCTTGATTTACTTTTCCCTCACCCTAACCCCTAAATCCAATCCATAAATGGTGCCATTGAATCCACCTCCAGAGTAAATCTGAAATCCATTCATTCTTAGTCTAAGCCACCATCATTTCTCACCTTACTTAACAGCTTTTTAATTTGGTTTCCATACTTCTATACTTGGCTCACTACAATACATTCTATTAATATAATAAGGTCAAAATAATCTTCTTAAAATATAAGTCATGCTATTCCCCACCTAAAATCCTCTAGCTCTATCCCAAATTAATTTCAACCACTTAGAGCCAATGCAAATAGTTCCCAAATGGTTGACAAGAGTGAGGTTTTGTCTCTCGTATTACTTTCTACTTGTTGTTTCTCTTTCTAAAGGAAATAACAGATGCCAAAGAGGAAGTTCTCTTCTCGAGTTGGCTCTGAAGCCAGGTTGCCTAGGTTCAAATCCTGGACAGCTGAGCAATCTTGGGGAAATTACTTAAGCCTCTCTGGGTCTCAGTTTCCCCTAGCTAAGATCACTTTTTGGCTGATTGGCTAAACTTGTAAATAGTTACTACTCAATAAGGGTAGTATTTTATAGGGGGAGGGAGCAGGGAGCTGTATAATAAACAATTGATATTACCAATGGATAAATGCAAACCTGCTCCTTAATTATCCAGACATTTATTTCGGGATCACTATGGCCATTCTCCTCCTACTTACACTGCATCCAACTTTGGGGGGAACACTAAACCTTAAAGAAAATGGTTCCTAAATTAGACTGCTAAGCACATTCACCTTCCAGTCATACAACTGCAGACCACTGAGGATCAGCACTCAGAGCCACCACACCAACTATGCTATCCACACACTTAGGTGCACCATGATAACGCTGATTAGAAAAATGTTCAAAGCAATGCCATTTATAATAGCAGGAAAAAGAGAAACAAGTTAAGTAAATGTACCCAAAAACCCAACAGCTAAAGAAGTGACGGCAAATCAACATAAAGAAAATACTACAGGGCAAGTACAAGGGGATATACAGATGAAATCTGCTATGGGGGAAAACATGAGGTGAAATATATATATATTGATTACAACTTCATAAAAGTTGTAATGGATTTCTTTTATTTTCTATAAAATGCAAGTTTGTTTTAAAGTTTTAAAGAACATACATGTTGTGAGCCCAGACGGTCTCTTATGGTCCCTTCCAGCTCTAGTATTTAATGATCCTATGAAAACCTCAAGTGTGCAATACCTTGAAAAACTGATAAATAGTATATGCACGTTACAATATCAGGTGTCAGAGATGTGCTCTACCCAAGAGACTCCAGGGGTACTGGGTTGCAGGACTGGACCAAGAACTAGTCATATAATATTCTATTGTAGTACCTTGACCCTTTAAAATGACAAAGCATGTGTAGGCAGTACTAGTTGCAAATTATTTCGCCACAGAAATGAAATATTGAGTTCTGGCTAAAGTGTTACACTTCTTTTCCACATAGGTCTCTCTCAGTTATTTTCCACGAAGTAATTTTAAAAAGCAAGCAAAGAAACACCAAACCAAAACCCACCCATAGAATCCAAATATCTAGTTTTATGCCCTGAAATATGTTTTAAAGATGTTTGAATATTATATTGGACCGCAAATCAACCAAGAGGAAGAGGGAGATTTGATCTGAAAACAATTATTTTAATCCATCAATGATCTCTGTATAAGTCTTATATTTGGATTTTGAAGTACTTAAGATATTATAAAATTCACTTAAAAAATCAATGTAAAGTACAATATGCAAAAAACCCTACATACATAATAGAATAACAACAATGAAACAAAGTAGTTTGGAACAGATCCCTCATTTTTTAAAATTCTGCCTTACTAAAAATAGATCAACAGGGACTTCCCTGGTGGCGCAGTGGTTAAGAATCTGCCTGCCAATGCAGGAGACACAGGTTTGAGCCCTGGTCTGGGAAGATTTCACATGCTGCGGAGCAACTAAGTCTGCACCACAACTACTGAGCCTGTGCTCTAGAGCCCGTGAGCCACAACTACTGAGCCCACGTGCCACAACTACTGAAGCCCACGTGCCTGGAGCCTGTGCTCCACAACAAGAGAAGCCACCGCAGTGAGAAGCCCGCTCACCGCAACAAAGAGTAGCCCCCGCTCGCCACAACTAGAGAAAGCCTGCGTGCAGCAATGAAGACCCAATGCAGCCAAAAATAAATAAATAAATAAATAAATTTATTATTATTTTTTTTAAAAGATCAACAATCCAATCCCCGCCTTTAGTTTCTACATGAGCTGCTTATATTTTCGGGGTGTAGATGAGGTTGACTATAAATTTAGTAAGATTACTCTTAAAAATTTACTTTTACTTTAAAAAAAAGACTTACTTTTAAAATTTTGTAGGATTTATGAGATCACTTAGAGGACTGCCAAGCTAAATGCGCCTGACTCCAAATGCACCTGACATACGCAAATGCAAACGGTGTAAAGCAGGATTTAAAAACCAGTGGATCTCTATTTCCTTATTCTTTCATTAATCACAGCTAAAATGTGAAATCAATTTTCTTACTAAAAGCTTACTATCACTTTTGTGCTTTAAGGAACACAGGCTATTAAAACGTAAAGTTAATCATATACATACAATAGATGATCAGTGAACCATTAAAAACACTGTGAGGAATACATGAAATTAAATTAATACACATGGCACACTGCTGTCTGTAGAACTATACACATACACACACACACAAGCCAGAAAAGGATATACAGTACTGACATATAGTGTACCCAGGTGGTGGTTCCCCCCACTCTCTTTTTGGGGAACACTGACATTTTCTAATTTTTTTTATAATTAATGTTTGTTGTTAGGCAATATTTGTGAGCCTCAGCTGTGATTAATCTCTGAACTGAATTACCTGACTCAAAGCTGGGATGGAGCTTGTCTGAGAAGTGGTTTGAGATATGGGACCATTCATCTGTAAAATTGAAAACACCAAACACACCATCACAACAGTGTAAAGAAACATATTTTCAAACCATAGTAATTTAGTAAAACAAAACCCACTGAGAAAAGCAAATTTTTACATGACAAAGAAATTCAATGAGATATTCAAAATGATGTAGGAGTCTTGAAATTTAAAATATTTTGAAATTTTGACTGAACACCATTAAGTAAAATTCCTTGTAGTTTCCACAGGGAAAATTAAGAAAACCTACTTTTCCCAATGTCATTTAGAAACTTTAAATATTATTGCTTGACATGATAAAATCGTACAATAAACAAATGCACTCAAAATTAAAAACTTACATAATTCGAATTAACTCTTTAAATAAATACCACTACAATGACTATAATGTTATTAAACTATTTACAAATCACTGCATTTTTCTTGGTGATTTTAAATCCAAAGCTTTAAGTATTCAGAGCTATAAATGACATCTGTTTTCTCTCTCACTTTGAAACTGCTAATTTCCTCTACTAAGCAACCCCTAAATTTACTCAGAATATAACACCTATATTTCAGCATGAGATATGCTAGTGTTCCAAGTGTACTGTAGGATCTGTTATCAGAAGAGAAGAGAGGTACACCAGGCCAGTGTTGGTCTTGGATGCCCACTCACCAGATGAGCGCTGTCTTTGCCTTCCTGGACTCGCTGGCCCTGAGGTTCAGCCACGACCTTAGCGTCCTGATCAGAAGTCATGAGCTGTTTACTTTGTGGCTCCACTGGGAGAAGTTTAATGCTAGCCGTAGGATGCTGTAAAACAAGAGACAGTAAATTGGTAACTTGAGGTGCAGAGTGTAATTAATTCTAAAATGATATTACTAAGCAGTTTTAAAATCTTCAAGTTTTCCAGGACATATGTTTATCCCTCTGGAGTCTAAGTAGTTTAAAGAAATTTGCCCATAATTTCCACCTTACGCACCCAAGAAATAATACTTGTTTTTTAATAAGTTTCTTCTTCACACTGATTTGGTAACCATGATAATATCCTAAGACTTAGAAACTAAATGCTAACATATCCAAGCCCACTCATGTTCAGAAAGTTATTTTTTAAAAACAGAAAATTACAAAATTAATAGAACTCCAATTTGGGATTGATGAATCCCAAATATATATATATATACACACACACACATATATGGTTTTTGACCAGCCCCATTAATTTCATTCTGTTCCAGGAAAACAGCTGTCAGGAGAAATAAACAATAATTCATTTAAAAGGAATCCCTTCGCAATTTCTGAACCAAAGAAACCAAAAACAGTCTAAACAGGGCACAAGTATGCAAAGCAGCCTCTGCAAAGCATTCACTCAGCTCAGAAGCTGGACACTGAACTTCACATACAGTATCTCATTTGATTTTCCCAAATGGCTTATGAAGTAACTCTGGCTCAGAAGGGATAATAGTTTGCATGATTTCATATTATGAGTATCAGAACCAAGATTCTCAGACATCCAGGTGTAGCTTCAGGCACTCCCTCTCTTCACTGTAAACTACACTGCTTCACAAGATAAAGAAGTTGATTTAACCCAGATTTTTCAGGCTGCTTCTGAAAACACATAGTATCCAAGTGGCAGATAAAGAAATTTAAAAGCTAACTGTTCTTGTCTCACCAGGTAACCATGTAGGGTTTTTTTTTGCGGTACGCGGGCCTCTCACTGCTGTGGCCTCTCCCGCTGCGGAGCACAGGCTCTGGATTCGCAGGCTCAGCGGCCATGGCTCGCACACGGGCCCAGCCGCTCCGCAGCATGTGGGGTCTTCCCGGACCGGGGCACGAACCCGTGTCCCCTGCATCGGCAGGAGGACTCTCAACCACTGCACCACCAGGGAAGCCCACCATGTAGGTTTTTAGTTTCTATTATGGCACTCCTTATTCTCAATAAGGAGAGGTAGAGACAGAAGTAGAGACAAAGGCAGAAGTAGAGACAAAGATGTAGAGAACAAACGTATGGACACCAAGGGGGGAAGCAGGGAGTGGTGGTGGGGTGGAGGTGGGATGAACTGGGAGATCAGGATTGACATATATACACTAATATGTATAAAACAGATAACTAATAAGAAAAAAAAAAGTCCAACAACTGGAAAAGTTGCCAACAGAAGGGGTTACTGATATGCACCTCATTAAGCAAGCTGTACAGAGATACACAGCATTAAAATTTGCATTAAAATTAACCTTATTATCAAATATCTGAATCTGAAATAAGACTAAGTATGATGAGTATGATGATGAATATGAGTATGATTGACAACAGTTCCAATAAATAACAAAATAACTTTTTCATTACTTGTTCAAGAAACCAAAACTATTTTAAGACTTACCACTATACAAACTATTGTTTCTTGGCATAAAAGTAGGTCTCTAGGTTGTGAAGACAAATAGGCAAGGGGGGAATAGATCTACTGTCAAAGCAAAATATTTCCTGGCATAAGACCTAGTAATGTGACAACCTGCTAGTGGTCAGAGGCAGCTTTCACAAAGCTTTAACGAGCTGAACAAAAGGAGTCATTTTCCTGATTTGATTTCATTTTCTCTTTACATGAAAAAACAAAGAGATGAAATCAGAGGGCCCACCTGCCTACTTAGTGGTCTTTCTGCTAGCAGACCTGGTTAATTCCATCTGTCAAAGCTCCACCTCAAAAAGTTTTATTAACCTTATTAACTACTTGGGAGAGTATAGTTCTCTTAGTTCTGTTTCTAAACAATTCTTTTCACATATACCTGAAATGTTTGTTTCATAATTAAATATTTATTTAGGTCTTTTGGGACAAAGAAATCCTTAAAAAAATATAAATCAGTTTCAAATAAACATAACTGTATATCAAGGTGGCATAAATATCCAGAGAAGAATTATTCTAAGTGATATTAAAAGATAGTATTTGCACACAAAATCCTAAAAACTCACCAAGAAATCTTAAAATGCACCCAGTAGGCTTGTTCTTTGGGGTAAATGTTGGTATTATTTTGAAACTATTTTACATATTATATACACACATACACACACTGTAATACGATAAGGTAAATAAGAATTACATTAATATTAAGTATTCATTTTTAGCATAAAAGGAAATACAAACATAAAATCAAATAAGCTAGGTAAGATCTACATAATCTTTTTTTATTTATTGTAAATGTAACTTTTTAAACTACAGTTGGCCCTTGAACCACGGGGGTTGAGGTGTGTGGGTTCACTTATACGCAGACTTTTTTCAATAAAAAATACCAGAGGACTACACGATCTGGATCTGTGGTTGGTTGAATCCAAAATGCAGAACCAAGGATACCAGGGTACAAAACTGTGGATATGGAGGGCTGCATGCCAAGTTACATGCTGGTTTTCGACTGCATGGGAGTCAGCGCCCCTAACTCCTACGTTGTTCAAGGGTCAACTGTATAGATTTTCTTTGGCTTTTACTAGTTTTTCTACTAGTATCCTCCTTCTACACCAGGATCCCACACGGCACTGAGCTGTCACTTCTCTCCAGTCTCCTCCAACCTGTGACAGCCCCTCAGTCTTGCCTCCTCATTCAGCCACACTTTTGCAGAACGTTGCTCAATTTGAGATGAACCGGGCACACCTTATCATGACAGCAAGTAAGTGCTCCAAGACTCCTGTGGTCACATCACAGGAGCAACAGGAAAGGAAGGGAGGGGCTCCAGATGGCCAAAGACAGAGAATGTGAGGGGCACAAAGAAAGAATGGAAACAAACATATAAAAATCCACAACAGTTCAAACGCCACCACTATACTAGTCACTTCTGGACGCTGTTATGATACCAACTTCTTTTTCTGAAGATTACTCTAGGAAACAAGCATCAGCCTGCCTTTCCTGGATGACTGTTTCAGCAAAACCAAAGATCAGGGCACACAGTTCACTATACAGGAACCACAATTAAAAACTCATAGTGAATAACAGCATTAGAAAATCAAAATGTTGCAACATCTAATGAAATGATGGTTGATGTCTGCTAAAACTAGCAGAAGAGCTGATGGGGAACTTATAATGATTGGCTCAGAGGGACTGAAGCTACTTTTCAATCTTATCACTAACGTGCAACAAGTAGGTATCACACTCTTAATGGGACGAAGAGTATCAGATCTATGAAGTATTCTTGCCAAAAAAAAAAAGAACCTGAATTCAATCAAACCTCTATATCCAACTCCCAATTTCAAGGAAATTCTGGGAACACTATGTGTTAAATAACACCAACACAAAGCCACTAGCTAAACCCAAAACGTGGGGCATACTACAAACAGATGCCCTCATTTCTACAGCAAATCTACGACATGAAAAAAAAAAAAGGGAGACTTTTATTGCTACAAAATACAAAAGCTTTAACCAAAATAACCTTATGTAATGTGAGAACTGTATCTGGATCCAGATTTGAATAAATTAAGTTAAAATGACATTTTTCACAGGAATAATTGAACGCTGCCTAGCTGATAAAAGGTGATTATTAATTTTGTTGAGTGCAATGAAGGTGCTGTGGCTGTTTACTCTTAAATGTCTTATTTTTAAGAGACATAAACTAAAAGACCACAGATGAAATTACACATCTGGAATTTGCTTTGAAATATGCTAATAACTTTTTTGTAAGTTTAAGGAAAGAGAAGAAACAGAAATACAAGAATGCAGCAAGTTAATGGTAGCTGAAACTAGATGATGGGTACAGTACGTGGAGGACTGCTATAATGTCCTCCCTACTTGTGTAGTTAAAATTTCCATAATAAAAACCAAAAATAAAACTCTAACTAGGATATAGTATAAATACACATCCAAAACTTCCCATACTTACTTCTATTTAAAATCTGTACTAATGAAACAATTCAAAAATATGTAAACCATTTTATAAAAAATGTTCATGGAAGCTTTAGTCAAAAAAGGGGAAATAAAAACTACAGAAAAGCAAAAAAAAAGCAATATATTACAAGTATTAACAAATATTCACAAAGATTACATAAAGTAAAAAAGCAAGATATAAAACTGTGGACAGTATAATTACAACTATGTTTTTAAAATTCACAGAGCTTTGTGAATATTTAAAAATGAAACAAATGAAACTAGAAGGAAAGGACACCAGATGAGTAACAATGTGTGATTAAGATTAAAACTCAAGGATCATGTTCCACTTTGTTTCATTCCTGTAGGCTCAATTTTTTGGAATAATTTATTATTTATATATCACACATACTTAATAAAACTCACCGGCTGGCTGATTCCACGTTCACAAACCACCCACCTAATCCTTTAGGGTTGAGAAAAGTCTCTCCTGCAGAAAGAGCAGGTACCGACCCAGCTGTCTGTCAATATGGGTAATAAAACTCATTCAGTTATCACGACATTTTCTCATGAAGTTATACTATCAGTCTTGTTCTCTGAGACAGGGAGTCTCAAAGTGTGGTCTGGGCTCCATCAGGGGTCCCAAAGGCCCTTTCTGGGGCAACGAGGTTGAAACGAATGCTGACATGTCTTTTTCACCCTCATTCTCTCCTCACAGAAGCTCAGTGGAGTTCTGGTGTAAGATCAAAGTTCAAGGTTACATGAAAAGACTATTAAAAACTCACCTTCCCAAACTGAAAGCATTTCCACTAAGATCAGGAACAAGACAAGGTTGCCCACACTCACCACTCTTATTCAACATAGTTTTGGAAGTTTTAGCCATAGCATTCAGAGAAGAAAAGGAAATAAAAGGAATCCAAATTGGAAAAGAAGAAGTAAAGCTGTCACTGTTTGCAGATGACATGATACTATACATAGGGAATCCTAAAGATGCTACCAGAAAACTACTAGAGCTAATCAATGAATTTGGTAAAGTAGCAGGATACAAAATTAATGCACAGAAATCTCTGGCATTCCTATACACTAATGATGAAAAATCTGAAAGTGAAATCAAGAAAACACTCCCATTTACCACTGCAACAAAAAGAATAAAATATCTAGGAATAAACCTACCTAAGGAGAGAAAAGACCTGTATGCAGAAAATTATAAGACACTGATGAAAGAAATTAAAGATGATACAAATAGATGGAGAGATATACCATGTTCTTGGATTGGAAGAATCAATATTGTGAAAATGACTCTACTACCCAAAGCAATCTACAGATTCAATGCAATCCCTATCAAACTACCACTGGCATTTTTCACAGAACTAGAACAAAAAATTTCACAATTCGTATGGAAACACAAAAGACCCCGAATAGCCAAAGCAATCTTGAGAACAAAAAACGGAGCTGGAGGAATCAGGCTCCCTGACTTCAGACTATACTACAAAGCTACAGTAATCAAGACAGTATGGTACTGGCACAAAAACAGAAATATAGATCAATGGAACAGGATAGAAAGCCCAGAGATAAACCCATGCATATATGGTCACCTTATCTTTGATAAAGGAGGCAGGATGTACAGTGGAGAAAGGACAGCCTCTTCAATAAGTGGTGCTGGGAAAACTGGACAGCTACATGTAAAAGTATGAGATTAGATCACTCCCTAACACCATACACAAAAATAAGCTCAAAATGGATTAAAGACCTAAATGTAAGGCCAGAAACTATCAAACTCTTAGAGGAAAACATAGGCAGAACACTCTATGACATAAATCACAGCAAGATCCTTTTTGACCCACTTCCTAGAGAAATGGAAATAAAAAACAAAAATAAACAAATGGGACCTAATGAAACTTCAAAGCTTTTGCACAGCAAAGGAAACCATAAACAAGACGAAAAGAAAACCCTCAGAATGGGAGAAAATATTTGCAAATGAAGCAACTGACAAAGGATTCATCTCCAAAATTTATAAGCAGCTCATGCAGCTCAGTAACAAAAAAACAAACAACCCAATCCAAAAATGGGCAGAAGACCTAAATAGACATTTCTCCAAAGAAGATATACAGACTGCCAACAAACACATGAAAGAATGCTCAACATCATTAATCATTAGAGAAATGCAAATCAAAACTACAATGATATATCATCTCACACCAGTCAGAATGGCTATCATCAAAAAATCTAGAAACAATAAATGCTGGAGAGGGTGTGGAGAAAAGGGAACACTCTTGCACTGCTGGTGGGAATGTGAATTGGTACAGCCACTATGGAGAACATTATGGAGGTTCCTTAAAAAACTACAAATAGAAATACCATATGACCCAGCAATCCCACTACTGGGCATATACCCTGAGAAAACCATAATTCAAAAAGAGTCATGTACCAAAATGTTCATTGCAGCTCTATTTACAATAGCCCGGAGATGGAAACAACCTAAGTGTCCATCATCAGATGAATGTATAAAGAAGATGTGGCACATATATACAATGGAATATTACTCAGCCATAAAAAGAAACGAAATTGAGCTATTTGTAGTGAGGTGGATGGACCTAGAGTCTATCATACAGAGTGAAGTAAGTCAGAAAGAGAAAGACAAATACCGTATGCTAACACATATATATGGAATTTAAGGGAAAAAAAAGTCATGAAGAACCTAGGGGTAAGACAGGAATAAAGACACAGACCTACTGGAGCATGGACTTGAGGATATGGGGAGGGGGAAGGGTAAGCTGTGACAAAGCGAGAGAGAGGCATGGACATATATACACTACCAAACGTAAGGTAGATAGCTAGTGGGAAGCAGCCGCATAGCACAGGGAGATCAGCTTGGTGCTTTGTGACCGCCTGGAGGGGTGGGATAGGGAGGGTGAGAGGGAGGGAGATGCAAGAGGGAAGAGATATGGGAACATATGTATATGATTCACACTGTTATAAAGCAGAAACTAACAGATTCACTTTGTTATAAAGCAGAAACTAACACACCACTGTAAAGCAATTATACTCCAATAAAGATGTAAAAAAAAAAAAAAAAAAAACTCACCTTCCCAACCACATATTTGTGTAAGGCCAGGTCTTCCCTCTTACACTTCAACCAAAATAACCCATCACTAACAGAGCAAATGCAGAAGCAGATGAGATTACAGCCGAGATTCTATTAAATCAGACATTAAAGAGATTCACAAAAACAGAAAATGATGCCACTTTCCTCATTAAATTACTTTTTGTTTTTGGAAAAGACTGCTGTTTTTTCACAGGCAATGTTATTTATATTACATGCAAGGAGTTTGTTATTTTTAAAGAAAAATACATTTTTAAAATTTTGAAGTCTTAATTTTTAATATAAATATAGATGGAAATAAGTCATGTAAAGAAAAGCTCTTAGGGACCTTCAATGTTTAAAAGTGTAATGAGGTCCTGAGCCCACAAGGTTTGAGAACCACTGATAAAAGACATAACTAGTTCTCATGGACAAGTGCCTGGTGTTCATGGATGGGATGACGTGCTACTCTTATGGCCAACACTCCCCAAATCAATCCACAGAATCAATGCAATCCCTATCAAAATCCCACCTGCCTTTTTTGCAGAGACTGATGAACTGATCCTAAAATTCCTATGGAAATGCAAGGGATGCACGATAGCCAAAACAATCTTGGAAAGAACATAGTTGGAGGGACTTCCCTGGTGGCACAGCGGTTGAGACTCCGTGCTCCCGATGTAGGGGTCTGGGTTCGATCCCTGGTCAGGGAACTAGATCCCACATGCGTACCGATACCAATCCTGAGAGTTCCCATGCTGCAACTAAGGAGCCAGCGAGCTGCAGCTAAGAAGCCCACAAGCTGCAACTGAGGAGCCTGACCTGCTGCAACTAAGACCCGGTGCAACCACATAAATTTAAAAAAAAAAAAAAAAGAACAAAGTTGGAAGACTGATACTTCCTGATTTCAAAAGTTACTACAAAGCTATAAAAATCAAAACAGTATGGTGCTGGCCAAAAGACAGACATACAGATCAATGGAACAGAATTAAGAATCCAGAAATAAACCCTTATATTTATGGGCAACTGAGTTTCGAAAGAGTGCCATGACCATTCAATGGGGAAAAAATACTCCTTTCAACAAATGACTCTGGGACAACTGACTGTCCACATGCAAAAGGATGGAGCTGGACCTCTAAACTTACTCTCTCTATAAAAATTAACTCAAAATGAAGCAAACACCTGCCTATAAGAGTTAAAACTATAAAACTCAGAAGAAAATAGAGTGAAGCTTCATGAGCATGGGCTAGGCAATGGCTTCTTAGCTGGGACACCAAAAGCAGAAACAACAAAAGAAAAAATAAACTGGTCTTCATCAAAATTTAAAACTTCTGTGCTTCAAAGCACACCATCAAGAAAGTGAAAAGATAATATGGAGAATGGGAGAAAATATTTGCAAGTTATATATCTCATAAGGGACACATATCTAGAATAAAGAATTCCCAAAACTGAGACACAAATAAGTTAAAAATGGGCAGAGTCTGAATTGACATTTCCCCAAAGAAGATATACAAATGGCCAATAAGCAGGTGAAAAGATGCTTAACATCATTAATCATTAGGGAAATGCAAATTGAAACATGAGATACCACTCTACACTCACTGGGGTGGCTACAATCAAAATGACAAAAAAAAAAGCGCTGACAAGGATGTCCAGAAATGAGAATCTTCATACATTGCTGGTGGGAATTTAAAAGGGTACAGCCGCTTTGGTAAGCAGCTTCAAAATGTTAAACAAAGAGTTACCATTATGACTCAGCAATTGCATCCCTAGGTATACACCCAAGAGAACTGAAAACATATTTCCCCACCACAACTTGTACATAAATATTCATAGCAACATTATTTATAATAGCCAAAAAGTGGAAACAACCCAAATAGTAAACAATTAGAGGTTAAGAGCCTTATTTTCAAACACATGCCTGGCGCACTTCAATAGGTTTTCAAATAATAAGGACAGAGAATTTGATAATTTCTAAAACAGTCAAAATAAAGATATCATTCTCGGGACTTCCCTGGTGGCGCACTGGTTAAGAATCCGCCTGCCAATGCAGGGGACACGGGTTCGATCCCTTGTCTGGGAAGATTCCACATGTCCCGGAGCAACTAAGCCCGTGCACCACAATTACTGACCCTGCGCTCTAGAGCCCACGAGCCACAACTACTGAGCCCGCGTATTGCAACTGCTGAAGCCCGTGCGCCTAGAGCCTGCGCTCAGCAACAAGACAAGCCACTGTAATCAGAAGCCCGTGTGTCACAACGAAGAGTAGTCCCGGCTTGCCTCAACTAAAGAAAGCCCATGCAGAGCAACAAAGACCCAACACAGCCAAAAAAAAAAAAGATATCATTCTCCTAAAACAGCATGAAATTCTTTTTCTTAGTACAAAAAGGTAACATGGAAACATGGATGATTTGTCTCTAGATTAGAATCAGCATCTGGATCTCTGTTGTGCAATGATTATTCTAAGTACTTTACATAGTACTAAATTAACCTTAATTCTGTTAGGTCTCACGGCCACCTAGCAGACTGGGAAACTGAGTTCAGAGGACACGCAGTCAAGGCCACAAGGCTAGTAGGTCCAGTGAGCTGGGTCACAGGCACCTGTGCAGGTAGCTCACCCTGTCAGTCCACACTAACGGGCACACGCCCCACTGTGACGGGGCCTCAGACGTACCTATAGTTTCCTTAGCTGCTCTTCGTTCCTTCTTCCCTTTTATGGTAATATTCATTTTCTACCAATGTGCAGATTATGATTTTGGCACTTAAAATAAGTGGTTTAAAAAAAAGAAAAAACATGGTGCCTAAATATAAGCCAAATACTTCATCTTTCTTTACAACAAAAAGTGATGATTCAATGTCAGAATAAAAAGTAGAGTGGGGAGAGATGATACACTGCACCTTCCTGGGGAATTTTCAAGGGTAGAGACAATTTTTGCTTTATGAGTTGACCTTAAAAGGTACACATTTCACATAAGACAACTCTCCACTATATGGGTGCCAAATACAAAGCCTCTTTTCTGAATCTAAAAACATTCTGAAGTCAGGAAGTCTGGACAGACTTCCCCCCACGCTCTGTATTCACTGAACCCTTGAATACTTCCAGACCTTTCTTTGCATTCTGTTCTCCTGGCCTGGAACGCTCCTCCCTCCTTCCTGAAGGCAACCTTAGATTCCCCTTCTCATTCCCTTCCTCACGCACCACAGCCTCTCTGCTCTTTACAGCAGTGACCATACATGTACCTCTCCCTTACCATCCTTAGTTTCTCAAAGGTATCCATGTGCTTCTTCTTAGTATGTATAGGACACAACAGGAAAATATATCCCACCAGTGATATATTACAATTTACCCCAAAGAGCTTCGTTTTGTCAGTAACACTCAAATACATATGGTTTTACTATCCCGTTGCCTAAATACTCTTTCTGCATTTGCAGCCACATATGCTAAGGTCTCTTCTAACGCCTAATAACTGTGTGTGATCAAGAGCAATGAGTTAAGGAACACAGCACAAGCAGAGGAGATGGACGATCCACGATGCTATCACACAGCCATATGTTCTAAGAACTCCAGCCTAACAACTGGAATCATTTTACAAAAAAACAGTAAATATTCAACTAGAAAAGTAAACACAATTTTATCTATATATGAAAAATGGATTATTAGTAACTTCAGAGGCTGTCTTAATTAAGTAGTGTGTGACCCCTTTGACAATCAATTAGAAAAGTTAAAATCTGTTACTTTCAATGTCTAACCATACTTTTTAGAAAGACAGTTTACCTCCCAGACATGTGAAACTAAATAATCTCATTAGAAAAAGACCAAAATGGTCAAAGAAGCTAAATCAAATCATCAAAGCACAATTCTAGCATTTTGGGACTGTAAGGATGTGTGTTAAGAATTGTACCTTAAATATTTTATGAACTCAATATGCCCAACTCTAGATAAAGAGGTGTAAGAAAATCAAACACCACAATGGGAATGACAGTTATCAAATACTTGTCTCCTACTGCCGGCTGGGCTGTACTGTTTACCTCACAGCTGTCTGCATCACCCTACAGTATCTGAAGTGCATATTCCTGTCTCACAGCAGAATAATTCATATTGGGGCAGATCAGCTTATGCACCTTCCACAGCACCTTACACAGATTATATCCTCAACTGAATCTGTAGGCCTGAATAGTGGGAACATTTACAGAGCAATAGACGGCTGTCGCCAGGAAAGCTGTTACTCTAGTTCTTTTGCTTTTTAAGATTCAATATCTCTATGACAGTCCATTCTTTCCACTGAGTCTTCCTACAGTGATGATGAATGAAAAGAGCAATCCAATCTCAGTGGAGTAGTTGTTTAATTACGCTTTCAAACTGGCACCCAGTATGGAAATACGTATTCCTAAGCAGATGCTGCCAATAAACTGATATTAATTTTTAAAATTTCCTTTTATACATGCATACCTGTGCTTCTACTGAAAAAGACAGTAGGAGGAAAAGGTAACTCTTTTTCATAGTTTGATCTGGTTCTGCTCCTAGGGAGGGCATAAAATCAAACACAACATGCAAAAACTTATTTCTTAGCCAAACAGGAATGGGAAAGTATCTACATGACACATATACCATAAAAATTACATTATAATTTTTTTCCACTAATTGCTTCCAATTTAGATCTTTACTAGATAATTCCACACAAAAAAGTGAAAAAGGTCCCTTGCAGCTTTAAGACTTATAATTGGTTTATGACATATTATCTTGCCCTGGAGAAGACAAATATTTGAGAAGATTATTTTACTAGGTTATAAAGAACCCTAAATAAACTATTATTTGAAACAAGTAAAGCAATATGAAAAAAATTTTAAAATCCTTCTCTTACTTTGCAAGTGGTCGTAATGGCTGTTTTGTAAAATTTTGGTAAATGTGAGTGCAAAGGTGAAGCAGAGAATCACATCCTTAGAGATATAGCCTTTCTGCCCTCAAAGTATAACCTCTTGCTCTTATCATGAGTTGCTCCTTTTCCAACAGAAGAGCATCTCCTGAAACAGCCACATATTTTTTCACCAGTGCAAGCTTTGCTAATTGACACATCTTTCTGGACACGACCAGGAAGTGCCAGGGCCAAACTGGCAGCCTGCACAGGACACAAGGCAGCACGTCCACACCACTCAGCCTAATGTGGAAGGAGTACATATGCCAAGAAATACTTTCATTTTAACAAAGATATTCAATTTCATAGTTCGAAAGCTAATGGTTCTGAGTCCAGCCTGTTTAGAATGTATTCTGACCTCCATTCATCTGTTTATCAGCATTTTTTCAGTAAGAACTACTTCCCAGGTTGAAAGTGAGGGCCCCCCCACGTGCCAGGTGCACAGGGTCTGGCCAGCAGTCTGCCAGGCTGAGAGCCCCCCTATACCTCTCCTGCCTCACTCAGGCCCCCTCACTTCCACCCCCAAGTCCTTCTCACATCAGTCTGCTCACCTGCTGCAAAGGCCCTTCCAGCATGAGCGCCTGCGCCTCTTATTCACGTGTCTCTGTTCTCAGACACACACTAACCTTGCTGATAGAAAGCTGAACGTGTCTATAGTCCAGAGCAGGAAAAAACAATCACTGCTGACCTTTCATGCATAATATCACCCTTTGGACAAAGAGCAGAACTGCTTCATTCAGTATCTTTCATAATTTATTTTTACCTTAGGGGACTGAGCATACATAGGTTTTTTTTCCCTAAACTATACAGCTTTGTTACTTTCATTTTGAACATGTGATCACTTTCTTGAGATTATTGAAACTCTCCACAAAAATCACTTTCTCTCATTTACATTTGAAAACAAAAAATGCTGATAGCCAAATATACCAATAGTATACACCTGTACCTAAAGTCTGAACCAATACCACAAAAGTGTCTTTCAAGAGACCCAGAAGCCCTCTTCAAAAATAAACTCTAGACAGTACATTTCTTCAACTCTTTTTATGGGAAAAAGTCTCTATTCACCTCACCCTTTTAATGAATCTTGCATTTTTTCAAGGACTGCCTATCACGTTCTATTGTGCTTTCCAATTTATAATCACGTAACTACAGTTTTTCAGTTGAAAGAGCACAATACTCTTTAACCTGAAGAGGAAGACGGGTGGGGGGTGGTGAGCAAACTTAGAACTCAACATTTTAAAGAATGACAGAACGTCAGAGCTGGAAACATCTTAGAGCTGCTTTAACCCTGTGCTGCTCAAACTGGGACATGTTTATTATTCCTAGGAGGGCGCCACAAAACCAGAACTAGAGGTGGCACGATTGTTCGAAGTTCTGGAACCATATACAAATTCAGTGATTTAAAAAAACTGTACACCTGATACTGATAGAATATTTTCACTTCTTCATCCTGTAACAGACCAATTTCTTAAAGTACTATCAACATGTAATTTTCAAGTATGTTAAATTAAAAGAAAAGCTTTGGGGCTTCCCTGGTGGCGCAGTGGTTGAGAGTTCGCCTGCCGATGCAGGGGACACGGGTTCGTGCTCTGGTCCGGGAAGATCCCACATGCCGCAGAGCGGCTGGGCCCGTGAGCCATGGCCGCTGAGCCTGCGCGTCCGGAGCTGTGCTCTGCAACGGGAGACGCCACAACAGTGAGAGGCCCGCGTACCGCAAAAAAAAAAAAGAAAAGCTTTGCTGTGGGGAAAAGGTACTTCTGATCTACATTAATCAACTAAGCAATAAACCAAAACAAAGCAAGAACATCTTGAATATGTAATGTTTCTCCAAAGGAAGGACAATGAAATTCCCACAGGGTCTGCAGAACTCCAAAGCAGTAAATAGCTGTATTTGATGCAACAGATGGCCGTAATAAATAGCGCAACCTATCTTCCTCAAGCCCCATGTACAGCCCTATGGGTCTTCCCTAAAATCTTGTTACCTGACATGCAAATCATCTTCCTTAAAAATTAAAAGCCACTTAACAGCTTTATAAGTAGCGATAAAATATGACTTATTTCAAGATCTACATTAATGTGCATCTTTCCTTTCCTGAATTTAGTATTTCTAATAGACCTATATTTCTTAGCACTTTGGTGAAAGGGAAATATTCCATAACAACTATAATCTTATATAGCTCTTGAAAACTAGACCTCGAAAGTCGAGGCAAGGAACCCAAATACATACAACCTGCACCTAAGACAACTTTTAAAAACTTCATGAAAATGAATGAGTTTTTCTCTGCAGTTTCTACATCAGAGAAGGTTTAGAGAAAAAACTACCTGTTAATTGTAAGAGCGCTGGTCATTTATCTGTGGTCTGGATCCCATTCCCTTCTCTTTTCCTATATCTTCAACCTCTTCCTCCTGTCCCTGTCTAAACATGCCCAGCCCGTGCTGTCTCCAAAGGCAGAGCACAAGGGAGGGAGAGTGGAGACAAGAGAAGCACAACAAAACCAAGTGACTGGGGGGGTCCTGGACCAGATGCAGCCTCTCCAAGGACACTGTTCCTTCCAAGACGGCCACTCGCCTGCCTGACACTAGATGGACCAGAAGGCGGCCTCTGCAAGCGCTCTCTTCCTCATGTGCCTGCTTTTCTGCTCCTCCTCTCTGACCCTCCCTGGATGCTCTCTCATCCTATGTGACAGGAAGTAACTGTATAGTAAGGGAGGCGATTCTGAAACCTGATACATGAATCCTGAGCCACCTGAACTTGTATATACTCATCACTTGGGCCTTTTTCTTAGACTGAGTTAGTCTATTGGACGTTCTTTTATTTCTTTCTCACCTAAACCACATCCTAATGAATCACCTAAGACTTTCACTTGTTTCCTTAAAGTACAACTTAGATACTTAAAAAATAATCTGAATGGTGCAATGCTTCTAGAATAACTATTCCCCAATTTTTTATAGTTGTCATATCCATCTACCTAATTTAATAGCAGTTTTGGTGATTTGTTTTTATTGAGACACTCCAAAGTTTTCAAATTAGTTTTCCTATGATAACTGTTTTGTACTATTTTTATCAGTTTATATTAGTTAAATCATCTACTAATGAGTACAACTGCCCTGAACAAACTCGGGGACAAACTTAATTGGCTTGTGTAAGCAAACAACTCAACTGGTAGGAAGAGGAACAGAGAGAAAACAAAGAGCAGCCCACCAGCCCCAGCACTTTGCTGCCCACATGTAGCTGGTTTCACCAGGAGGTCATCACCTGGAGCTTCTACCTCACTGGGCCTTCTGCTCTCAGCTTTTCCTGATTTCAGTTAACACCATGTGTTAAATTTCAGTGCATCTAAGCAAATATCTGGCAAACATTTTTTGACCTATGGATTCCTCAAAATCAACCATTTAAAAAATCCATTCTCATATAAAACAAACAAACAAAAACTGACAATTCCTCAATCTCAAGGAAAGACAGTACATCATCTACCCTGCTGCTCTAACCAGAAACCTGCAAATAAATTTCTAACCCCTTCTCTCACATAAGCTTATACCTCCTCACCTCTACTGTCACTAAACTGTTCCAGTAACCATAATCTTTGCACAGAATGACTACCTCAACCTCCTAGGTCTTCCCCGTCCCACCAATCCTTCCGCAGAATGACACTCCTGAAACAGGAGACCTGCATCCCACCCTCAGCATACACCCACCACGCAGGCACTCAGGACACTGGGACACCAACCAGCCAGCCCAGCTGGAAATGTCACTCCCCATGCTCTCCACAAAGCCTGAGTTGCAAACCCTTTACACGCAGCGAGGCAGCCATCTCTCCAGTACTGGGAGGGTGGGAAAGTATCTACTTTCTTGACCGCTGTATCCTGATACAGTACCCAACAGAGCATAATCTCAGGAAATGTGTTTAATCATCTCATCTTTCATGCACTAAACATGTGGGAGGAAATTCCTAGTATTTAAAATATAAAGCTCAGAAAATGAGATGACTCCAAGTGAAAGCTTCTGTTGCTGAATATTCCAAATGATGTGTTAATGTGGGAAAAGGCAACATTCTTAGATCACAGTAAAATTACTTTGAGTTCACTTTCATTTTATTTTAGATACTCTCTAGGTTTTGTATATGTGTGTACATGTGTGTACATACATGTAAGTGTGCACTTGGGATCTGAACATACAGAAGAGTTAAATACAAAGTGATGTTGGCAATAAAAAATTACATTTAATTATCAAAATGACAACTCACAGAAGAAACTCCTAAGCGGCAAACACACAAAACCTATTATTTGTATTGAAAGTAGAGGTCAGGACTTCCCTGGTGGCTCAGTAGTTAAGAATCCGCCTATCAATGCAGGGGACACAGGTTCGATCCCTGGTCCAGGAAGATCCCACATGCCGCGGAACAACTAAGCCCATGTGCCACAACTACTAAACCTGCGCTCTAGAGCCTGTGAGCCACAACTACTGAGCCCGCACGCCACAACTACTGAAGCCCACGTGCTTAGAGCCTGTGCTCTGCAACAAAAGAAGCCACCTCAATGAGAAGCCTGTGCACCTCCAAGAAGAGTAGCCCCCGTTCGCTGCAACTAAAGAAAGCCTGCACGCAGCAATGAAGACCCAACACAGCCAAAAATAAATAAATTTAAAAAAAAAAAAAAAAAGAAAGTAGAGGTCAAAGATCCTTCTGAAAGTATGCTGAAAGTTATGACTCCTTTCACTGGAAAAATGGACATACACTAGAAATGTTAAACACAAACCCAGGAGCTCAAGGATTCCCTCCTCACCCCAAGTCCACCTATGACATCAGGCTGGGCATGGGATGAGGACAGTAAGAGCAGGGACCCCCACCCAGCAGGTGGTGAGCATTTTTAGGGCCTGTCAGCACAGAGCATGTGCTCAAACAAGTGCCAGCAAACAACCAGGCACCGGCTCCAGGGAGCTATGAAACACAGAGATCTCCCACTTTGCCAAAGTTTGCTTGTACGAAAGGCCTATGTTAGTACCCGTTTTTGCTAACCAAGAGACCTGAAGAGAACTTTTGCTTTTGCGAAAATCAAAAATGGCGGCTTGGCAGCTTTCTGCGTTCGTTTTGCAGCAGTTACAGAGGCATCGCTCACTAGAGCAGTGAGACCAGCCTCGCTGAGCTTCTTCCCCCGCCACACTCAGCATCTCAGCACCCAGCCACCTGGCTGTGAGCTGCGTCTGTGAGCATCTGGGCTTTACCTCCATCTATTCTGTGCCTCCCTTAACAAGATGTGTCCTAAGGTAACTGCTTCTTTGCTTTATACCATTTTGGCTTATGGAAGGTTCCAGAGGAGTGCTCCACTTCCGAATAGGACAGCAGGGACACCCGTACCACATTGTACTCAGAAAGTAACAGCCACTGAGTCCAAGCACAGAACCTAATCATGATCCTCAAAGATTAGGTTTGACAATTGAACACGCTTTCATGTTTTCCAAAATGACTGTGCAAATCAGTTAATATTAAAATACATCAAATACCCCCTAACATGAAGCATTCCTTACAAAAGCGATACCATGTTTGAAAAAAGAATTTATGTTCCACAGTTATAATTCAAAAGCATGTGCTACTTTGGATAATCTTTCAATTTGATATTCCAACATAATACCATCTCCATTTTGTAAGTAACTGGATCACAAGTCCTAGCCCACTTAGGATTACAGTTCAACAGACGATGAAACTAATAACATCACCATAAAAGTTCCAAGCCAACTATGAGGATCAGAATCAGCTCCAATAATTTTGAATTACTGCTCAGCAAGGTAAATGACCTTCTCTCAGACTTCTGTTGTGGGCTACCCCTGACCTCAACAATCATCACTATAAAACAACTATTAAAACTTTCTAATTAAAGCCAGCATTTCTGATGATTAGCTATGCTGTGTTTATTGCTCTCAAATCTATCAGGTTACTGGACCTAAGACACCTATGCTTTCTGAGAATTGGGCACTATTCGCAGTGGACTTGGAAACAAGAAGTTAGGCAAATCCCATTTTCTGCTCTTCTCTCTTGTGTGATATAAGGTACCTGTCTCCAGGCCTCAGTTTCCTAAACAGTAAAACAGATGTTCCTAAACAGTAAAACAGATGTTCCAAAGAACAAATGGGGAAAAAAGCAGCAAGGGCTTTGAGTCACCTGAATTACAAGTCCAATACACTGTGGAGGATGACCTGCGCTCAGGTCTCCGTTTAGGAAAGCTGCAGGCTGTGGAGGTGTGAAATCACTGGGCACACGGCAGGAAGGAACACAAACAGACAAGGCCTAACTGAAGGCCTGGAGAGGTGCTCAGAGCTCCTCTTCACAGAAAGGTGGTGGGTGTGAACACAGGGGCTGCTGCTTCCAAAGCCTGAAGGCAGAGCCCTGCACAGGGGTGCGGATGTTAAGGTCTAAATGCTTTAGGAAGGAAACCACTGAATTTAAATGAATTTTCCTTAGACTATTTCTCAAAGACGAGTCTGAATATATGATACAGACAAAAGACCTGTTAGCGCCTTCCTAACAGGAAGGATTTTAAATGGATTAAAGCTAATAGGTTAAATTATCTAAAATGGCAAACAAAACCCTTAATTTTCCTGGAATAAAAACATTAATTCAATGTTTTAAAAAGCACAGTTTAATGGCTGCTTTACAAATCTGCTTTAAAAACATAACAATAAAATGCTGACTTAAAATTCTATAGGATACATAAAACTAACACTTTCACCAATTTCAATTTTTCTTTTGAAATTCCACTGTTAAGGGTATAACTTGAAAAGTATCCTACTGAGTTCTATTAATAGTGGACCGAAGTTATAGTCCTCACTCTGCCACCAGCCAACTAGCTGTATTTCTAATTAATTTTACTTCTGTGGGTTTCAGTCTCTGAATCTTTAGAGCTCTAAAATCCTCACACTACAACTGTAATACTACACAATTTTTCTGGCAGTTATTTTCAGAAACTATTATCAAATCTCAGTTAATAAAATAATGTAGACCAAAACTCAAAGTCTCAGAAAATGACTTACTTCAAAGTGTTATTTCATTCACACCAAACATTACAAGAATAGTCAAAAAGGATAAAAGGTTTCCCTCTCAGTCTTATAATTCCAGGCAGGTAACAACGGCACTGATAAAAACAAACTACTCGGGCTTCCCTGGTGGCGCAGTGGTTGAGGGTCCGCCTGCCGATGCAGGGGACGCAGGTTCGTGTCCCGGTCCGGGAGGATCCCACATGCCGCAGAGCGGCTGGGCCCGTGAGCCATGGCCGCAGAGCCTGCGCGTCCAGAGCCTGTGCTCCGCAGCGGGAGAGGCTGCAGCAGTGAGAGGCCCGCGTATGGCAAAAACAAAAACAAAAAAAACCAAACTACTCCGTGTAACTGGATTAAGGCTGATTACGTGTATTGTTAATTATTAAACACTTAGTACACTTATTCTTCACCAATTATCAATAAACCTACCTAACCTCACCCCCACGCACCAAACTGTAAATTGGAAGTTAATGATCTAGCTTTCATTTGCCCCACTCAGAATATTACCTAACATAGTAGTCCCTCCCTATCCGTGGTTTGCTTTCCATGCTTTTGGTTACCCAGGGTCAACCATGGTCCAAAAATATCAAGTGGAAAATCCCAGAAATAAACAATTCATAGGTTTTCAATTGCGCGCCATCTGAGTAGCACAGCCCAATCTTGCACTGTCCCACCCGGGACGTGACTCAACCCTTTGTGCAGCTCGTATCCCGCCCATTAGTCACTCAGCAGCCAGCTGGCTATCAGATCAGCTATCACAGTCTGGCAGTGCTGGAGTTCAAGGGACCCTTATTTTATTTAATAATTGCCCCAAAGTACAAGAGTAGTGATGCTGGCAATTTAGATATGCCAAAGAGAAGCTGTAAAGTGCTTCCTTTAAGTGAAAAGGTAAAAATTCCTGACTTAATAAGGATAAAAATTGTGTGCTAAGGTTAAGATCTATAGTACGAACACTGAAAATTGTGAAGGAAAAAGAAATTCGTGCTAGTTTTTCTGTCGCACCTCAAAGTGCAAAAGTTATAGCCACAGTGTTTGATAAACGATTAGTTAAGATGGAAAAGGCATTAAATTTGTACAATAAGGTACTTTGAGACCACATTCACATAACTCCTATTATGGTATATGGTTATAATTGACATATCTTATTATTATTGTTAATGTCTTACTGTGCCTAATGTATAAACTTTATCCTAGGTATGTATGTATAGGAAAAAATTATATAGGAGTTATGGCACTATCCGCAGCTTCAGGCATCCACTGTGGGAATGTATCCCCCACAGACAAGAGAGGACCGCTGTAATATGACTTGTGGCCATACAGTGAATTTGGGAAAACACCTGATCTACGGTTTTTTTATCTTGAGCTGTAATCTTGCGATTTCACGAAAAACTTAAAACTACATTAACAGATTAAAAACCTCCACAATGACAATCAAACACACTCTCAACCTTCTAAACTTCAAAGAACAGTATGCTAAGAGTGTCCATGACTGAAAATACTAAAATTTACGGTCATTTTAGGATCCCAAGCCACTCTTTTGTAGGAAAACATTTCACTCTAAACTGAAAGTTTCGCCAGGTCACAGAGACTTTCAAATTCTATCTGTGTGCCTGAATGCTTCTGCAATTTTATTTGGTGATCCTATTTTCTACTTCCGGTCCTTTCATGTTTAGGATTAGCTCTCCTGCACTGAGCCCTGAAAGATAATGATTTCAGCAGAATAAAGGAAAATTTGTCAATGTATACAAAGAAATAGGAAGAGCTGTGAAAAACTAAGGGCCACACGCACAGACAGCAAGTACTACGTATGAGCTGCTTTAATCACTGCATCCTTCTGTCCTCACCAGCTGCCCTTCCCCTGCCTAGATATTTAAGGTGTGAAGAAGCAAACACTGCTGACTCATAGTTACTCACTTGTACAATGGTCTGTACTCCAAGGGAAATGGTCTGTACGAAGGGAAACTAGAAATAGCATTCTAGTCTGACACCAAACATCACTGGAGATACAGATATGAATCCAAAAGGAACATGGACCTTACAATAATGCCAGAGAAAGGTTTATCCCAAAAGGTTTCCACACTGAGCTTCTGCACTAAATGACAACCAGCATACCATAAAAGTACAAGCAAAGATCAAATGCTTTTGCCTTCTAAATACCCAGATTTTTAAAAGGCAACTCTCTCCATGGGGACTTCAAGTCTGCTTTTAAAGGCTGCTGTTATTCCCTGACCATGGGAGTTGTGAGAAGCCAGGCAGCAATGGATTACAGTACATACTATATGCAGTGTGCTTATGACTCACACACACACACACACACACACACACACACTGTTGACTCAACAACACAGAACTGTGTGGGTCCACTTAAACACAGATTTTTTTCAATAAATATGTACTACAGTACTACACGACCCAAGGTTGGTTGAGTCCACGGGTGTGGGACCACAGATACAGAGAGCCAACTGGAAAGTTCTATTCTTATTTTCAACTGTGCAGAGGACTGGCTCCCCAACCCCTCCGTTGTTCAAGGGTCACCTGTACATGGCAAGGCAGAAATTATACAGATGGTAGAATCTCAACAATGAAATACAGAGACATATGTAATCAACAAACAGAAATAAAAATGTTCAGAAAGTATTAAGTATTTAAAGAAGAGGTTTTAAAGGACTTGTTTATTTCCAGAAAAAAATATTTGAAAAGGGAATGTTTAATATATTCAGAAAGAGATAATAATTGAGGCAACTTGTAAATCTATATCCAACTGGTCACTATGTTTTTAATCCCTATATTTTCAAGCTTTGTCAATAAAACAAAGCTTTTTGAAATCTGAAAACAAAATGTTCTCATTTTTCAGAGATGTTTCTAAAAAAGGAATCTGTTAATTAGTCTGCCTTAATAAAAGCTGAAATAACAAATATACTTTATACTTTAAACAAGTATACTTTAAACAAGTGACAAATGCTACCAGGTTTGAGGCCTATTTTTAAAGTATTTTTTAAACACACATGATTATGTGTAATACAAATGAAAGTGGTTCTAAGCAACCTATTCTTCATTTAGACCAGGGCTTGGACTGTTCCACTGTGACAAACACAAGTGTAAGCAAAAGAGCTTGCCACCCTGGGGCCAAGTAAAACCAGTCTGTATGCATCCATTCCTCCCCTTCGACACAAGTCTCTGTAAAGCAGAAGGATTGCTTAAAAAGGCAATTCTGGTCTTGGAATACTCCTGTTTCAAACCCTCTGACTGCTTCTCACTGTTCTTAGGATAGAAAGCACAATTCTCACCCATGCCAGGAGCTCCAGACCCTGCAGGACCCCGCTGCTGCCTTGCCCACCCCATCCCTGTTGCCAGCCTCTCCGAATCAGTTCCTAGCTCAGAGTTTTTGCACCATTATCCTCTGCCTAGAAGGCTCCCTCCCCTTGCCCAATCCCTCAAGGTCTACATGACAACCTCCCAGCACAACATTATCTGTTTGTCTCCCTGCCTCAGTGGACAGAAAGTTCCAGAGAGGAGGGCAATTTTCTCTTTTGTTCACCATTACAACCCTGGGATTTACTCATCAATTATTTAGTGCATATTGTTTTCTAAGGTCTGGGTTCATAGCAATGAACGGAAGAGACAGAAACCCTCAACTTCATAGGGTTTACATTCAAGTACAAGAAGACACAAGGTACGTAAAATACAGAAATTACATGGCATGTTATAACGTAGTAGTAAGTGCTACAAACAAAAATAAAGCAGGGAAGGGAGATGAGGGATGTCCACCACACTCCACACTACAATAAACTCGACTGTCCTAACGGGACTGCTCAAGGAAGCGTGGAGTGGAGAGTCCTAAAGAAGTTTCACGTACAGAGGGTTCAAGAGTCCAAAAATGCTGGTCTACTTTACTTTAAATAAAACAATTCACTGTCTTAATTCCTTCTAGACCACAAGCCTTAGAGAAAAGTTCTGGTATCATTCATCTTTGTACTGCTAATGTGTGGTTGATCAAAAATACCCGCTCAAGAAAGGAATGAATGAACTCTCCTCTTTCCTCTCAGTGGCCCTGCTCTGCACGAGGTCATGGAGCAATGATTCTCAAAAGAGAATAAAAAATTGAAAAATCCACTGAAGTTTAAAAATACATTTTCACTATTGTAATTGCTTTGTTTTTGGCTAATATAATTTGTTTTCATTTCAAAGCAAAATAAAGAAGGTAAGAAATATTGTTATCAAAAGGGGCACATTTTTAAAGACTGAGAAAGAATATCATCTAGAGGTCACGTAGTTAAATCACTCCACCTAAAATAGTGTACGTGCTAGATGTAGCTATCAAGTCAGTTAACATTTTGTAAGTAGAATTTTTATGCATTTTCTATTGCATTCTTTTCAAGTAAAAATTTGCATGTTTGTTTATGAAAGCATGCAAATAATTCCTCTAAAACTGAGGTGGGAGGTACCTTATCCCTCTAGTGAAACAAAGTTTCCTCAACATCTGTAGTGCAACACTTGGCCCTGGGCTGGGCAAAGAGATTAGGGACATAAAAGGATCTTGCCCACAAGAAGCTTACATTAATTAATTAGTGCAATGCCTTGGGGTGCTATGGAAACAGAGAAGCACTCAGCATGACATTAAAAATTAAGGCAAGCATTCCTGAAATACCTTTTTAAGGATGGGTTAAGGAGCTAAGTCAAAAAAAAAGAAGAAAAGACCTTCAATTCCAGGCAAAGGAAAGAGAGAGCAAAGACAAGGCCATGGTTTTGGGGAGAGGACTGTGGCCAGAGCAGGCCAACCAAAGGTGGCCCAGCCGGCAAGGAGAAGGCAGAAGTGGCAAGGCCCCTGGGCACTTCTTAGTTAGGCAGGGGACAGTCACTGAGGAGTTTTTACAAAGGGCCTAACAATCAGGATATGCCTTTAAAGCAACCTCTCACTACAGTGTGACAAAAATGGTGTGTGTAAATAAAAGAGCATTTTATCACACAAATAAATATCACCCTAATTTATCAATTTTTAAGCCAAAACTTTTGCATATCAGATTTCATAAAGAACATTTTCAGTGAAGACTAAGTCTCACCTCAAGGATTATCAAATTTAAGTTAAATAGGAAATGTCCACCATGTTACAGAATGCACTCTGTGGCCCAGGTCTCACTATAGTAGGGAAATAGGTCTGACACTAAAGAGGAAACCAGACCATGACAGAAGGCACAAAAGGGGTGGCATCACTCACCTGCAACCCTTCATGATTACAAAGGAACCATGACTGCTTCTCCAAAAAAATGATGAAAAAGTTTATAAAGCACTGAAGGAACAAAAGGTTTGGGGTGGGGGAGGTGAGAAGGAAGGAAACATAAGCTGACTTAATCATTTTGACTGATCATAAGGAAGACATTTACATGTGGGAAAAATAAAGCGCTAGAACATTAGGGAAAAAAATTTCCATGTTGGAAATATCCTCCTTCTTTCAGTAAGAGAACCTAATGGTTATCTACCTTACAATTCCACATTCTAATAAAGAAATTCATTTTCTAATCAAGATAACTCCAGAAGTAGAGTAGCTCCAAAGATACCAACAAGTGCAACAATTAGGAGCAAAAAGTTCAAACTGAACTAAATTAAAATCAGGTCTGGTGAGTTTAACCCTCTCAGAAGGCAGTGTGCCTCCTTTACTAGGTACTCTAAAATTAGCTCTTACAGAAAAAGGAGAACTCTTTACAGGAATAAAGTTTTACAAAGGAGCATAAGCGACCAAACCCTGTAGCAGTGTCTGTTTCTTTTAACAATGTACTTTCCATAAACACAACTTCAGTGCTTGTTTTCTTCTCTCCATTATTAAAAGGTTGAGTCAATGGTCTTATAGGAGAAATTACAAGAATATACATGATTTTCTTGCATTTACCAATCGGGAAAAAAAAATCCTTAAATATGAGAGAACCCTGCAAGAGTACAGCATGTGTTACGAAAGCCTATTTGAAACTTGTGCCTTAAATATTAAGACGAAAACAAATGGAATTTAAAGTAATATAGCTACAGAGCTTTTTGCAATCTCAAGGGACAATCATAAAGAAAACACAAGTTACTAAAATTAGAAGACCTAGGTTATAATCCTAGTTATCACTACAGAAAGTATGAATTCCAGCAGCAGGACACTGAAATTAACAGTGAAAGGAGTTTGTCAGCCACTTGGTTGGTAACATCAACTACAGCTCTATCATTGCAAAAACTTGTAATATTGTTGCAAATCTATGTTAAGTAGTGGGGCTACTTTAAAGCACTGTTTATTGTTATTAACATTAAAAACATGATGTTCCCACCTTGCACTTAAGTATTTTGGAACTGTTTTATGATAGATATATGAAGACTGCTTCATTAAAAACAAGTGATTAAGTAAAATATTTGTTTCCACAGATTTTAAATACGGATTTGTCTAAACATGTGCTTATCTGTGAAAACCATATTAATATCAATAAGTTCTCCAAATCTCAATTTTTTTTAAAGTGCAATTCCTAGGAAACTTAAATAAAATCAAAATCTTCCCTGAACATGTTGCCATTTAATTTTGGCTACTCTTCAACAAAACACGTTAAAATAAATGCCAAGAAACTTCTGTTCTCATATTATCATCCATTTTCTCTCTGGCTCCTACTCAAATATAGTATAAATCCTTTCTCCAACTACACATTCTGTCCTCAGACCTGCTTTCTCTGCTCAGATACATGTGATAAAGAAAAAAAAAATCTGTTAATAAATTAAAACTGACACTCACTAAAAGAATATTGAAAACAGTAATAAGGTAAGCACCATTTTCAAAATTCTGAATAAGAATCTGAGTAATAAAAAAAAAAGAGCAAAAACAGCCAACATCAATATGTTACAAACAGTCCAATGAGGCTGATGTTATTATAATCCTCCTTTTAGAGATAAAAAAGTGAAGCCCCAGAGGGTAATTTCTAATCAATAAGAAGCCATGTCTCTCTTCACACACCCACTTTTTCATCTTACAAAGGCAACACACATCAACTTTTCAAAATACAGGATGAAATTTATTTCTAACTAAACACAAGTTTCAAAGCGAAGTACACAAATCAAACTTATGGTTGAATAATAAACTTGCTAACCTGATGCCTTTCATAAAGTATTTCACCTTAGCAACTCAAGCAAACTTACATCAAGCGATTTCGTAGAGCCTGATTATAAAACTGCCCTTCAGAATATTAAATACAGAGAAAAGTTGACAAGCCACAACCATTTCAACTTCTGTAAATTACCCTGACTGTAAATTAGAGGGAGCCAGGCAGGTGGGGAAGTATGGAAATTGCACACTGCACATATTATCTGACCTCCAAAGAAATGAACGTCACTCTTCCCCACTGTGGTCTTTGCAAACTACAACTCAGAACCTATTTCAAAAGCATTTTAGATACTTAATACAAAATAAGAGACCAGCCAAATGTCATGAGAAAAACTTTAAAAACAAGAAAATAACTTGTATGCTTACAATATTCAAGTTGATATCTTTTTCTAAAAACCCTCACACAACCTGATTTCCCTGAACAGTCCAGGGAACTCTTCCCATTCCTTCAGTTATCCAAAATTTCAAACTTCCACTTAACATTTAGGGCAAGTTACTGAGCAGCCAAAGAGAGGGTCTCAAACGCACAGGATAGCTACCCTACAGATAATCTTCTCAAGTTTCACCTCAGCCTAAATTAAAGACCGTTTTATGTAGAAATGAGGGGGAAGACAAGATGACCTGCACGGAAAGTTGCAATACAAAATTACAGTGAAGTCTGAACAAGTCTTAAGTTTTACGTTCTGATTGGACACGACTGAGAAGCAGGTGGTAAGAGATTCCTGACCTGCCCCTTTCTCGAACACAAGGCGTCTTTAGAATTTTTTCTTAATTCTTCCAGAATCTGCCTCTGCTCAAACCTCTCTGAGGAGAGCGGGACCGTCCCAAGCATACCCAGAGCAACAGGATCCTACTTCCTGGTCCGAGTGACCCGGGCCCTCCCCGCCCGGCCGGCCGCGGTCCCGGGCCCGGGCGGAGGGCAGGGCGAGGCCGCCGCAGTGCGGGCCGGACGGCGGTGCTGCCCGTACCCTACCCCTGCCCCGGCCCCCGAGACCTCGGCCCGGCCCTGGCCGGCCCCAGCCCTGCCCGCCGCCCCGGTCCGCACCCAGACCCCTCTGCCCGCGCCCCGGCCCGGCTACACTCGCTGGGCCCTGCCCGGCCGCGTCCTCCGGGAAGATGGCGGCCCATGACAGGCGGGCGCGGCGCGGGTCCGAGGCGGAGGCCGGGCGCGACGCGGCGGGAGCGGAGCAGAGCAGCCCGCCCGCCGCC
Source organism: Delphinus delphis (assembly GCF_949987515.2). Taxonomy (NCBI): domain Eukaryota; kingdom Metazoa; phylum Chordata; class Mammalia; order Artiodactyla; family Delphinidae; genus Delphinus; species Delphinus delphis. Next base: position 98,160,938 of record NC_082684.1, on the reverse strand, counting down.
GCGCTCACCTGTCAGCACCGCCGCCGCCCGGCCGCCGACCGCCGCAGCCCCGGTGCCCGGCAACCGCGCCACACGCGGACGGGCCGTGAGGGAGGGGCGGAAGCAGGGGCGCGGCCGGCCCGGACGAGCGGCGGGGGTCGGCGCGGCGCGGACTGGCGGCGGGGCGGCGGCAACTCTTTCCCGTTTCGGGCCGAAAAATATCTCAACCTCGCGACTCCAGCACCCCAACGCTCCTTCCCGTTCGCATGAGAACACACAGCTCCCGCTTCCGGGCCCCGCCGGAAGTCCCGCCCAGCGCGCTCCCGCGCCCGCGCGCCCGCAGACTCACCGCCTGGTCCGCCGACTGGCGCTCGGCGCCCTTACGTCATGACGGCACGGCGCCCTGATTGGCCTCGCGCAGCGCCGGGCCCGCCCCCTCCTCCTGGCCTCTCGGTGCTCGTGCCCCTCCCGGCGACGCCTGTGATTGGTGGGGGCGCGCACGCAGCCCCACCCCGCGCACGCTCTCCGTACCGCCCCCGCCGCGACCTGAGGAGGAGGTGCTGTCGGCTGGGACCGCGACCACTGCCCACTTCAGCCGGGGACCGAGACTCCCGCCCCCGGGCTCATCCCTGGACCCCGACCCCGTCACCCCGGGATCGCGACCCCCGCCCCCTCGGCCCAAGACCCCGACCCCTCCCTCCCCTCACCCCGGGACCGGACCCTCCGGGGCCGTCTGGCCATCCGGGTGGTCGGGTCAGGAGAGCCCCCTGAGCGCGCCCGGGAAAAGGGAGAAGGCGGCGTCGCCTGTCCGTGGAGCGGGTGCCCTGGGCCGCTCGTCGGCCAACTCCGTTCTCCGCGGTTTCAGGGGAAATGCTGAAGAGTCGGGATGTCTTCCCAAACCCAAGCATGTGCCACCCACCCGACCCATTCTATGGGGAGGAAAAACAAAAGTAAAGTATGTTCACCGGCTTTAAGCTTGCTGCCTGATTTCCTGTGTGCCTGCTCCGCTTGGCTGTTGATTATGTAGACATACATGTGACCTGGAAAGTCTTCTCTGGGTCACTCTGTCCAGCCTTATCCGTGCACCGGTGCTTCTTACCTGTTCCTTCCGCGGGTCCGAACGCCGACAGGATGCGCTGTGGACTTCCGTGTATTGACTGGGAAGATCACATCGGTGCTGGGCGTCTTCTGCTTTGGCATACGTTGTAACATCCTCGCTCTAAAAAACTTGGAAGTTCAATAATGCTATTCATAGCAATGTCTTTAAACATAATCACGTAAGACTGAGATTTCCTGTAATATTCAAAGCAAGTACATATTTCTGGAAAAAAAGTCGCGTTTAGAGTTCACTTTCCAAGAGAACCTGTTGGATATGTTGCAGAGCCCTTCTCAGGTACCTCCGCTTGGAACGTTTTAGACTGAGGCCCAGGAAGTCATCCCTAGGCCGGGCCCAGTGATGTGGTCCACCTCTGAAAGGTCAGGAATTCTCCAAAGTTATTAGGTTAGATTTCCATCTTTTTTGCTTGTGTTTACATTCTGGCAGACTTTTTGATATACAGATAAGTTCCCATATTACAAAAGAGACTAAATGATATGAGAATGGTTTATATTGAAATGACATCTCTCACTTTCTATTTGTGTTGGGTGATCCTTCCTAAACAATCAAAACTTGCTTTTTATTCGTGTGTGATTTTTTTTTTAACCTGTGCTTCAAAAGAAGCATCCATTTTCACCTTGGGATGTGAGATTATAACAAAATGAATTTTTATGGCATTTCTACTTAGAAAAATAAGGTCAGTTTTTAAAAACCACTTCTCATCTCAAGCAGTTACAAGTCCTACCTATTCTATCTAAAAGCTTTCCTTCTCCTGCTTATGATGGATTTGCCTGCTGTTACTTCTCTCCCAGTTTGTTTCAGTAGCATCACAGCTGGTCTCTGCCTCCCCACCTTTCACCATGCCAGCTTACATTTCCTTTAAAAGCCTCCTCACCATCCCACTCTGAGTCAAGACTTGTTGAAGTCCAAGTTGTTTTTCATGGACTAGCAGGCCCTTCACAAACTGGCTCACGGGCCTCTCACATCTCCTTTCCTGCCCCAGGGTTAGACAACCTAACCTTCCAATCACATTCCCTTAACACGCATTTTTGAAGACCTTGGGGTAGTCTCTGGGTGTGGATGTGAATGACACGCAGGCTTTACACTCTATGACCCTACTGTTTACTGAAAGGCCAATCAACTGGCAGTCACCACAGTGTTATAATTCCTGTTAGAGAACAAAACAAAGAGAGAAGCATTGGTTCCCAAATGTTTGCTGCGCATGAAGTTGTGTGTGGAGTGTCTTCGTTTCTGAACACTTTGGTCCTCTAGTGTCCTTCATCTGTGCTCTTCCTTCTGCCAGAAGGGTCGTCCTCTGCTTCCACTTCTGGCAAAATCTGGCTTATTTTTCCAGTTACAGCTCAAGTGTCAGCCATTTACATCTTTTCCTTTCAGACAATCGGTTTCCCTTCTGGGTACTCGTAGCACTCACCAAGTCCCTGCTCCGCTTTAGGGGCGGTGCTAAGTGCTGGGGAGATGGCACAGAGCAGTACCGACCAAAGGAGAGGTGAACAGGTAGTGGGGGATAAAGAGGAGTAAGGTTTGCTATGGAGTGTGTGCAGATTGCCCAGGTAGCAAGCACATGGGAGGGTCTGAAGCCAGCTTGGGAAGGAATCAAAGAAAGAGATGACCGAGCCAAGGCCAAAGACACCAGAGTGGAGGGGCTGCCAACACACCTTCCAGCAGGGAGGGAGAGGCCAGTCCTGGTCAGAGAAGGAAATATTTGAACATGACAGATCATAAAACCAATGTGGTAAGGTGAGTGGAGGGCATGAGAGCCTGGAGGGGTAAGCAAGGCAAGAATCCCAAAGGTCTTCCGAGCGCTTATGATGTTTGAATTCGATAGTGAGTCAAGATTTGTATTAGAAGGTAAGAGAGGGCTCATAAAAGGTATTAAGCTCATAGAGAATCTCTGGCCCCCAAAAGCCATCCAAATAGAAATGCAATAAAGAACTAACTTAGTCAAATTAGGTGGAAGTATCAAAATGAAAATGACAGTAATACATGAGAATACATTGGAAAATAAAAGAATCCGTGAGTTCTTACTAAATATAAACAAATGTGTGAGTAAAAAAAAATAATAGAGATGAGGAAGGAAAAGGGAAAGCTATTCTTTACAGTAGAAGGCTGACTAATGAATGAGAAAGAATTGTTTTTTAAATTACCATGTTGCAACTATCGTAGCATTTATTCTGGCAAGAGTCATCAATGTATGCTAAAAATCATCGGATAAAAGTTGTTGAGTAAAAAGTTGTGAATGCCGTTTCACAGCTTATTAATTGCTTATTGCTCATTAATTTCAAAGAGGGGAAAGGTATTTTTACAGTGGATAAATATGGTGGACCCCATCTTAACTGAGAGGTGAAAGTTGGCATCCCCAATAATGGTGGCCTGCTGACATCACGTGATGTCAGTTATGTCGTGTTCCTGTCAAGCCACAAACTAACCATGAGGAATGATCACAAACTGAGGACGTTCTACAAAAACTCTCACTCTTCAAAAACCCATACTCTTCAAAAATATCAAGGCTTGGGAATTCCCTGGTAGTCCAGTGGTTAGGACTTGGCGCTTTCATTGCTGAGGGCCTGGGTTCAATCCCTGGTTGAGGAACTAAAATCTCACAAGCCGCACGGCATGGCCATAAAAGACAGTGAAAGGTTAAGGAACTTTTCCAGATTTAAGGAGACTAAGGAAACATGACAACTAAATGCAATATGTAATCCTAGACTAGATTCTTGATTGGAGTAAAATTTGCTATATGGGTCATAATTAGAATTTCAATATGGACTCTATTCCAGTCTTATAATCAAGGTTAAATTTCCCAAATTGGATTTATTTATAAATTGTTTTATGACTCTGTAAGAAAATGTCTTTGATCTTAGAAGATATAAACTGAAGTATTTAGAGGTGAGGGATCAAGATATCTGCAAGTTTCTTTCAAATAGTTTAGTGAAATACACACACACATACTTATACAGAAAGAGAATATAACAGAACATTAATCGGTGAATCTAGGTGTGGGATATGTAAGTGTTTGCAACTTGCCTGTAAATATGAAGCTCTTCAAATGGAGAATTATCTTTTAGAGATACATACTGAAGTGTTTATGAATGACATGATATTATGTATGTTTTACATTTGATTCAAAACAATCTAAAGGAAGGTGGTCGGTTGGAATACAGAAGAAATAATGGGACAAGCTGGTGTGTTGAAAATTGTTGAAGCTGGATGATGGATACATGGGGGTTCATGAAACTCTTCTCCCTGCTTTTCTATATGTCTTAAATTCCTCATGATAATAGAAATACAGTGATGAAGTGGAGGGTTTTAATTCATTAAAGATATTCCATGAACATGTATTGCTCAAAAAGCAGTCACAGAGGAGGACTACATTTCCCAGGATACTCCACAGCCTTCCTGCTGGAGAAACAAAGGGGCCAAACCTCTGGGTCTCAAAGCTGAGAGAGACCAGGACAGGGGGGCAAATTTGTGTTGGCAGGTGCCAGCCCAGGCGGAGGAGGCCTGAGGCCCTGTAGGGGAGATGCAGGGTTTGCATGAATGTTGGAAACAGGAACCATATCTAGAGAGAGTTTCTGAGAAACTTTTTTGTGCAGTGTGCTTTGTAATACCCCAGGGCTAGTTCCTAGTAAAAACTCAGGCCAGTCCTTCAAGACTTCTGTAGTTGGATCGTGTTTCCTTTGAAAGTAACTCCTTTCTTGGCCAAGGGTGCTGCCTGGGATGGCAGCTTAAATTTGTACTATTGCTGGCAGATATCTTCTGGGGTAGTTGACCTACATAGTACCTCTGCAATGAGGCAAATGTATTACTCTAGGCCTCAAAAAAGATTGCATTTTCACCATGATTGCTGCCTGCCTGTAGCTCTCATAAAAAGAAGGATGAGTTGATGAGTCATAAGAGACATTTTGGAGAGACTTCCCAGTTTGGATGTTTCAGGCAGAGAACCAGACTTAATAAGCATGTTGTTTTTATTAGATTGAGAAAAATTAACTTCCTGGATATCTGGCAAAGTGGACATTCTTTTTAGTCCAACATCCATGTACATTCCTCTAATGGGAGGGAAGGTCGATGGCTAGACATCATTGCCTTTCTTCAAAGTTCTAGACTATGCATGGCAACTGCCAGACACTCTCCTGTTTTCTTCCATGAAGTCACTCCTTGCTTTCCTGGCCCCTCTTCTCCAAGCTGGAGTTGGTCCCAGACGCTCTAGGTTGGAGCGCTAGTGCCAGGTGCCCTTTGGTAGGCTCACAGGCATCTCCTGAGAAGTGTGCTTCTCTCCCCCAGGCTCCTCTGATGAGGACTCTCCACCTCATTACTTTAAGAAATGGGCACACCCACCCAGTAATCCAAGATGGGCAGCCCTGTTGCTCCCTACTGGTGATGAGCTGTCAAGGTCGAGGAAGGGAGCCCCTGAACAACAACATGCTCTGTTTTTGAACCCTAACTACAACCACCTGAAGGGGCTTGAAATTTCCCTCCCTGATCCTGGAACTGACTGGAGTTTCCTGAGCACACTAAGCCACTCCACCTCTGTGTTTCTCCCCCTCTGTCTCTCCCCTCTTCTTTCTGGCCAGTTGTCTTCCACAGTTTCCACAGCTTAACTCAGACACTTTGACCTCCTCCGGGAAGCTTTCTCTGAATACCTGCCCCCTAACCCATCCCTGGTGGGATCAGGGCCCATCCAGGGTGTACCTTTATCACAGTTCTTACTGAGTTGAGTAGGAGTGCCAGTTTGTGTTGTTTTTTATCTCCTGCTCATTATGAACTTTGCAAAGGCAGAAACTTTATTTATCCTCATCATTTTTCACAGTGACTGGTCATTAGTAGATGTTTGCTGAACTGAAATCATCCCAACTTTGCTAGCTCACCCACCAACTTCTGAGAGGTTTCTGTCAATTCTTAGTGAGCTGCTTTCATTTTTTTTTTTTAATTTTTTTTTTTAAAGAGATGTTGGGGGTAGGAGTTTATTAATTAATTAATTTATTTTTGCTGTGTTGGGTCTTCGTTTCTGTGCGAGGGCTTTCTCTAGCTGTGGCAAGTGGGGGCCACTCTTCATCGTGGTGCGCAGGCCTCTCACTGTCGCCGCCTCTCCTGTTGCGGAGCACAGGCTGCAGATGCGCAGGCTCAGTAGTTGTGGCTCACGGGCCTAGTTGCTCCGCGGCATGTGGGATCCTCCCAGACCAGGGCTCGAACCTGTGTCCCCTGCATTAGCAGGCAGATTCTCAACCACTGCGCCACCAGGGAAGCCCTGCTTTCATTTTTGACACCATTCACTATAGTGAATCTAGTAGACTTGGAATTCTTATCATTTGCACTTGGTGTTTTGTTTTTTTTCCTAGATTTCATGGTGATAGCTATTTTTGTTTCCTTGTTTATTTATTTTGACATTATAACCTTAGATACCATATACCGAAGTTGAGTGAGTGATAATTTTCCATACATCAGCATTTTTACAGTCATGTTTCCTCTGGATATATTTTAGTCACTTTGATTAGACTTAGGAGACACTGTTTCCTTCATCCAGTTAGCGCAACACTTAAGTCTCATCAGAAACACAGCAGTCACCACGGGTGGAGTCACCACCGAGAAAGTGAATCTAAACCAGTGCATGTCCATTCTTTTTACCTTCAAAGGGTAACATCTCCTGACTTTATCCCCTAATTCTGGGGGTGTTACCCTGTTTGAACATACCATCTGCACACATTTGTCATGTGAGCAAATATGTAACACACACATAAAAAATACGCATTTCAAATTTTTCATTTTGTCAAATGTTTGAATTTATCTTTTTCTTTGGAAGTATCTCCTCACATGCAGGGTTAGAGTATTTCTCTCACACCCAAGTTCCATCAAAGTCACAGTTAGTGGACTATCCATTGTCTTACATATGGGAAAAGTGAGCTAATGCAGGGTTTTCATGCTTTTTTGAAAAAGCCAAGACCCATGGTAAGAAATACATTTTATATTACAGCTCAGTACACACACACACACACACATACACACACAAAGCAAAAGTTTCATGAAATATTGTTGATGGTGGTACAACTTTGTGAATGTGCTTAATGTCACAGATCTGTGCTTAAAAATGATTAAAATGGTAAATTTTGTTATGTATATTTTACCACAGTTTTTTAAAGTTTCATGAGATAATATTTACCCTTACTTTGTGAGATTTTCTCTGATCTCTTCTGTTTTATTTTTGTTAATTCTAGTTGTAACCCTTTTAATTGATTTATGACACTGTGGTCACAACCTGCCTGCTGAAATGCTGACTTGAGGGCCAGGAAGCTGAAACTTATTCACTCCATTTTCACAGTTTACTGGGCACTTTGCTTTTCCAAAGCATTTGAAACAGCATAATTAAAAAGAATAAGTAGAGCTTCCTTGGTGGTGCAGTGGTTGAGAGTCCGCCTGTCGATGCAGGGGACACGGGTTCGTGCCCCGGTCCGGGAAGATCCCACATGCCACGGAGCAGCTGGGCCGGTGAGCCATGGCCGTGGACCCTGTGCGTCCGGCACCTGTGCTCCGCAACGGGAGAGGCCACAACAGTGAGAGGCGCGTGTACCGCAAAAAGAAAGAACGAGTAAAAGCAAACTAATAATTCCCTAAATATGTGTGTATAAGTCACTATTTTTGAAGGCCGAGCTTGGGGCCATATTTAGAAAATATGACTTAATTGTATAACTGTAAATTATATCTTAATTTGCAAATCTTCCCTTCCTTAGTTTGACATTGTAGGTATGTGATTCTGTTGATTATTATTTTTATCTTTAGTGCTAGAGGTTATAAATGCAAATGCCTTTAGGGACCAGACATTTCACATAAATGTGTGAACTGGCTGGAGTGATAAAAGGGAGTTTGCCCAGCCTGGAGGCACTCACATTCTGTTAAAAACAAACACTCAAACTGCTGTGTCCACAAAGGAGTGATCCCGAGCCTGTGTTTGAGATCTTGGTTACAGACAGTTGTTTCAGGTAGTTTGACCATAAAGGCCACAAAGGAAAAAGAAATAGTAGGTTCAAGAAGGAACCATGGAGTGACAGGAGAGATTTTTAAGATGGGAAAGACTTGAATGTACAGAATGAGAGCATGGAAAACATCACAGCAGTATACAGAACTGCTGCGATCCTGCTTTTGGATCTATAATATTAATATTGATGAAGATGTTATTTGTAGTTCTTATCGTATTATAGAATTTTATCCAGCACTCCAAAGTGCTTTTATATAATATTAATAATTATGACTCTCATTTCTTTACCACTTTGAATTTATAAGATGTTTTTCACATGCACAATCTCATATCCCTAAAATGACACTGGAATGTAAATTATCACCATTTCCACTTTAAAGATAAGGAAAGTGAACTCAGAGATGTAAAATAATCTGCTAGTGAGTAGAAAGCCAGACTAGAACTCCAGATTCTGTGCAATTTCCACTATCCCATAACATGTACTGTGTTCTCTGTCAGCAGAATGGAGGTCCCATCATGGAAATCTCACATTTCACTAGGTGGAATTTTTTTTTGTTACACCTTGCTTAACATGGCAAAGTGGAAGACAAATAACTTTCTATATAAAGAATTAATCAGACTTGTGCTCGCTTCGGCAGTACATATACTAAAATTGGAACGATACAGAAAAGATTTGCTCAAGGATGACACACAAATTCATGAAGCATTCCATATTTTTAGGTCCTACTGTATAGCACAGGGAACTCTACCCGATACTCTGTAATGACCTATATGGGAAAAGAATCTAAAACGAGTTGATACAGTAAGTCCCCTACACATGAACCTTCAAGTTACAAACTTTCAAAGACGCAAACGTGTGTTCGCACATACAATCACGTAAGTTAGTTCACGTGTCTGGTGTACATTGTCACGTGCATGCATCCTCTACAAGTGGTTGTGCTTTTGTGTACTTTACTGTACAGTACTGTATAGAGTATAGTAGTACAGTGCCTTTATTTCAAGCCCAGCATGTCCGGAAGCAAGTGTCAAAGCAGCGGTGATATAGCTGGTTCTGCTAGGAAGCGCCAAGTGATAATGATGGAAACAAAAAGTGAAAATAATTGAGACAGTGGAGTGACAAGAGGAAGAAGAAGTAACTGAAGGACTGAAGAGATTCACGATGCAGGAAATGGCAAGAGGATTTTCTTTATTTGAAGAGGCACTGTTAGTTTAAGGCACTAGTAAAAGTTAGTCACTTGACGTTCCTGGTGGAGGAGGAGAGCATCTAGAGTTGGGAAGTAGGGCAAACAGAGGAGAAAGGAAGGGAGGGCTGGTGATGAGGACGGTACATGACCCCAAAGTCAGTCCTACTGGTATAGGACAGATGTGAGTTAGGAGAAGATGAGCCAGAAGGACATTAAATTCTGAAGTCCACCTTTTCCACCAACATGGTTGCATGGTTGCATCTCCTTAGAATTCTCAATAAAGTTCTGAACATTGGAAGAACTCATTGTTTACACACTTATCATTATGTCACTAAAGACTAAACTTCAAAATTGATTTGTTACCAATTTGTGAAGAGTGGCATGAATAGTGATTGGACAGGTTGCCTCATCATAAGAAGGGAAATCAAAATTTTCATATTAATACAATTATATCAGAGCTTGGCCAATTTCTTTTCACTACAGGGTGAACGTGGAAATCTTGTTCGGCATCATTGGCCTGAGGTTACATCCCTTAGAAAACTGGGGTGGGGGCATGGGTCTTGGAATGAATGGATTTGGATTTGAATCTCAACTTCCACGCTGGTCCCTGCCCCAAAAGCCTTAATCCCATAACAGTTCAATGGACGAGTGTCATTCAGTCAGTTTCAGGGAAAAAATGAATTTCCCTTCCTGGTAACACTTGTGCTTTGGACGTTTATTCTTGGCCCTTCCTGTGTGTGTTGACCCTGCCCTGCCCCTGTACTGCTTTCCACTCAGTTTGCCCTGCTGGCCACGGCTGCATACGTTCTGACTCTGAGCCCTGTGTCTGATTTTGAAGTGCTTTGTTCTGTTCCAGATTCTGTTTCTGGTGCTCTTCCTTGATGTCTAATTGAAATCAACCCATAATCAGTTTCCTAAAAGTTAATATCTGAAGGTTGCTTTTCTGACGCTTTAAGCTGCAGGGGGTTACATCATAGTCCAAGTTGTATGCATAGTTAGTGGATAGTAAATTGTTGATAATATGTGACAGAATTTGAAATTCACTAAGTATTGTTGATTCTTATGTTTCTAGATTCTTAAATGTTTCCAATTTTTCGTGTATTATAAAAATAAAAGTAAGTGTATATTAACTATGGTTATAATGCATATTTTATATGATTATATTCTTGAACGTGAAGACATTTTAGCATTACTATCTATTATGGATTGAATGTTTACCCAAAATTTATATGTTGAAGCCCTAACCCCCAGTATGGCTGTATTTGGAAATGAGGTGTCTAAGGAAATGATTAAGGTTCAAAGCAGCCATAAGGGTGGGGCCCTGATCTAGTAGGATTAGTGTCCTTGTAAGAAGAGACACCAGAGAGTTCTGGGGCACCCTCTCTCCTCAGGTATGACTGAGGAAAGGCCAAGTAAAGACAGGGCAAGAAGGCGGCCAGGAAGAGGGCTTCACCGGAAACTGAATTGGCTAGAACCTTGATCTTGGACTGCTAGCCTCCAGAACTGTGAGTAAACTAATTTCTACTATTGAATCCACCCAGTCTATGGTACTTAAGTCCAGGAAAAATGCAATTATGAAAGAATTGATCCCTAGGGGAAAAGTCTCTCCATAAATATTACTTGCTTCCTGGTACTTTTCCCAATTTATCTGTTCTCAGTTAACATCACATTATAGAATACTGAAAATCAACTACTAAAAATAAACTTTTAATTTCTACATTCTGTATGAATATTTCTCAAAAGGTCTTTACATCCCTTACCCTCCTCACTGATTGTGTGTTTTATATCAGCTCTTAATTACATAGACTGGTTTTTAAATGAAAATATAAAGATTTATAAAGATTTTTAATTAGTTAAATTAGGGAATATTTGTTATTTTTATAAATAAATACACATTTGTCCCAATTGCTTTTCTGATAACTTTTAGGGCAATTAGCATACATTCCTCCAGTTATTAAAAGAATCTTAAAAAGCCAGGGAAATAAACATTTCCTGTAAGGTTTGTCTTCTAATGACATGTGGTGGCATAAGGGAAGGTGGTGTGAGTGTAGGGAGTGCAGGACTGTGGACCCCAGTTCTAAGTAACGTCCAACAAGTTATTTCAGCCCTTTGGGGTTCATTTCCCCCATTTGCTTAATCAAAGGATTGAACGAGAAGCTATACTATAACTAAACAAAGCAGCTACATTAGATTAAAAAAAGACACTCAAAAAATACTCTTCATAAAAAAAAATTAGGGGTAATGACTTCAGTCAAAGCTAACTGGAAATGAAAACTGCCATAATTTTGACTCTGATATACTTTTATCTGCTGAGCTCCAGAAGTAAACATACTTCGGGGTGAAAAGGAAGCAAGAACCAGCATTTCATCATCAAAACCAGTGTATCTTGCCAATTTTTGCCAACAAGCAAACAAAAAAACGTTTTGTTCTGCTTCTTTCAGGCATGGAAAAAATATGACTCGGTTCTATCCGCAGTACAAGAGGCAGAGGCTCTGTGGTTCTCTGCGTAGCAGATGGTCTGTGAGTGACCCACACGTTCCAATCAGAGGGTGTTAGACCTCGGCCATGGTTAGTGGTGGTGCACACTGAGATACCAGGAGCTGGGGAGGAAGTCTGTGACTCGGTAGAACCAAGAAGGAAGTAGGCTGTGGGCTTGGAAGGGGAGGTTAAGAAGTCTCAGATTTTCTTGATCGACTGAGGAATAGTGGTTTCTTCTTTAAATGTAAAAAGCTCCCAGATCATGAGGGCTTGCCTGGTAGCGCAGTGGTTGAGAGTCCGACTGCCGATGCAGGGGATGCGGGTTCATGCCCTGGTCCAGAAAGATCCCACATGCCGCGGAGTAGCTGCGCCTGTGAACCATGGCCGCTGAGTCTGCGGGTCCGGAGCCTGTGCTCCACAACGGGAAAGGCCACAGCAGTGAGAGACCCGCGTACCACAAAGCTCCCAAATCATGAACTTAATTATACAATTTTTAAAAGCTAATGAATCAAACAAAAATGTCTTCAATCTTGGCATGGTCAGACGGCTGGCAGTGTTATGGTGACTGGAGAAGGACAGAAAGACATCTTGAGGGCAGGGTCTGTGACAGTATGTTTACTGTTTCAACTGGCAGGCCTCCACTCTGGACATGCTGTGTGCAGCAATACAGTAGAAAAAACGCCTCCAAATATAGAAGGCACACTGACTTACTGTTTCTTAATTAAAGTTTTAATTTTGAGGTAATTGTAGCTTCCCATGCACTCATGTAATGTGGAGAGGTCGCATGTCCCTCTCCCCAATTCCCCCATTGGTGGCATCACGCACAACTGGAGTGCAGCATCTCAATCAGATACCGACATTGATGCAGTCAAGATGCAGAGCACTCCATCAGCACGGCACCCTCTTGCTGACCTCCTCCTTAATCCTGGCAGCCACTGATCTGTTCTTCATTTTTTCATTTCAAGAATGTTCTGTAAATGGAATTATACAGTACGTAACCTTTTGGCATTGGCTTCTTTCATTCAGCCTAATTCTCTGGAGAGTCATTCAGATCGTTGTGTATGTGTATCAGTACTTAGTTCCTTTTTGTTATGGAGTACTATTCCATGGTATGGATGGACCACAGTTTAACCATTCACTCATGGAAGACATCTGAGTTGTTTCCAGTTTGGGCCATTACAGATAAAGCTGCTGTGAACATTTGTGTACAGGTTTTTGTGTGAACATAAGACATCATTTCTGTTGGATAAATGCCCAGGAGTACAATTACTGGGTTGCACGGTTAGTTGTATGATTAGTTGTTAAGAAACTGTTAGACTGTTTTCCAGAGTGTTTGCACCATTTTACATCCCCACCAGCAGGATATGAGTGGCCAGGTTTCTCCCCATCCTTACCAGCATTGGACGTTGCCACTATTTTTTATTTTAGCCATTCTGGTAGGTATACAGTGATAACTCATTGTGGTTTTAACTTGTATTTCCCTAATAGTTCATTATGCTGAATATCATTTTGTTGAACATCTTTTCCTGTGCTTATTTGCCATCTGTATATCCTCTTTGGTGAAATGTCTTTTCATATCTTTCTCCCATTTTATAATTGGATTATTTGTTTTTTACTGTTGAGTTGAGTTTTGAATGTTCTTTATGTAGTTGAGATACTAGTCCTTTGTTGGATATGTAGTTTGTGAACATTTTCTCCCAGTCTGTCATTTGTCTTTTTATCTTCTTAACATGTTTTTTTGCAAAACTATCCAAAAGGTTTTATTTTTGATGAAATCCAATTTATCATTTTTTCCTTTCATGTGTCATATTGATGGTCTGAAGTCTAAGAAATGTTTGCGTAGCCATAGATCCCAAAGATTTCCTTTTTTTTCCCTAAAAGTTTTGTGGTTTTGTGTTTTATATTTAAGTCTGTAATCCATCTTGAAATAGAGTAGAGCGAGTCCATTGCTTTATTCTTCTTTTTCAAAATGGTTTAGCTATTCTAGTTGCTTTGTCTTTCCATATAAATTCTAAAATTCTCTATACTAAATATCTTGCTGGCATTTTGACAAGAATTGCATTAAATCTGTATATCTGTATTATATCAGTGTGGGGACAATTGGTATCTTTACTGAGTTGAGTCTTCCAATCCATGAACACCCTATATTTCTCCATTTATTTAGATCCTCTTTGAGTTCTTCCATTGACATTTTGTAGTTTTCAGCATACAAATCCTGTACATGTTCTGTTAGATTTACATTTACGTATTTCTTTTTTTTTTCTTTTTGAGTGATTGTAAATTGCATTGTATTTTTAACTTGAAGTGTATTCATTGCTAGTATATATAAATACTATTAACTTTTGTATGTTTACTGTGTATCCTGTGATCCTGCTGGATCCATTTATTAGTTTTAGGGGTTTTTTGGTAAATTCTTTGGGATTTTCTCTGTAGACAATCATTTCATCTGCAAATAGGGACAGTTTTCTTTCTTTCTTATAGTTGCCTTTTATTACCTTTTCTTTCCTTGTTGCAATGGCTAGGACTTCCAGCACCATGTTGAATAACAATGGGGAGAACAGACCCCTTTGCCTTGTTCCTGATCTTAGGGGGAAAACATTATCTTTTACTAGTAGATATATTATTAGCTGTAGGGTTTTTTGTAGATGTGTTTTATTAAGTTGAGGAAGATTCCTTTTATTTTTTTTTTCTGAAAGTTCCTTTTTTTAATCATGAATAGATGTTAATTTTGTCAAATGCCTTTTCTGCATCCATTGATAAGATCATGTGACTTTTCTTCTTTAACATGTTAATGTGGTAGATTACATTGATTGACAATTGAATGTTGAGCCAGCTCTATTTATCTCTATAATAAACTAGGTCATGGTGTAGAATTCTTTTCATATATGCTGAATTCTTTTTGCTATTTTGTTACAAATTTCTGTATCTATATTTATGAGGATGTTGGTCTGTAGGTTTCTTTTTTCGTACCATCTTTTGTTTTGGTATCAGCTTCATGAAGTGAATTGACAAGTGTCATCTCCTATTCTGTTTCCAGGAAGAGATTATGTAGAATTGGCGTCAATTCTTTAAATGTTTGGTAGAATGCTGCAGTGAAATTATCTGGGCCTGGAGATTTTAGTACTTTGGGCAAAGTACTTGCTTTCTGTGTATGATTTGATGATACGTCAGTGAAAAACACTCATAAAAAATGAATCATATAAAGTTGACACGTATTAACTTAATAATTCTTAACAGTTTATACAGTGAGTTATTGTTTATGTATGCGTGTTCCATTAGATCATCATATCAATGCTGTGAATTCAATGGGACAGGATTACTCTCACCTTTTTATTTTATTTCAGTTAAAGAAACAGGCTCAAAATTTGAATGACTCATCCAAGTATACTTAATAAGCTAAGAAAGAGCAAAGAAAAGCTTGGCGCTCAGATTTTTTCATGATGGGAAATGTGAGATTATATTAGATTAGAATTTTTAAAAATAAACTAAGCTATCCGAGAAAAGGCAAATGAACATAAAAAAGTATGATTGTGAAAGCCAATTTTCCTAGTTGTTACTTTATAGAAGCAAATTCTCAAGGCACTTTAAAAACTGAAGTATAGTTGACTCACACTATTATATTAGTTTCAGGTATACAACATAGTAATTCAATATTTTTATAGATTATACTGAATACAAAGTTATTATAAAATATTGACTATATTCCCTGGGCTGTACATTACATCCTTGTAACTTATTTACGTTATACCTAGTAGTTTGTACCTCTTAATCCCCTTCACCTATTTTGCCCGCCCCACCAGCAACCACCTGTTTGTCTCTATATCTGTGAGTCTGTGTGTTATATTTGTTCATTTATTTTTTAGATTCCATATGTGTGATAACATACAGTTATTTGTCTTTCTCTGTCTTATTTCACCAAGTGTAATACCCTCCAGGTCCATCCATGTAAATGGCAAAATTTCATTCTTGTTTGTGGCTGAGTAGTATTCTATTGTATGTATGTATGTATTTATGTATGTGTGTGTGTGCATGCGTGTGTGTGTGTATATGTGTATACCACATCTTCTTTATCCATTTACCTGTTGATGGACACTTAGGTTGCTTCCATATCTTGACTACTGTGAATAATGCTGCTAAGAACATTGGGGTGCAGATATCTTTTCAAATTAGTGTTTTAGTTTTCTTCAGATAAATACCCAGGAGTGGAATTGCTGGATCATATGGTAGTGCTATTTTAGTTTTGTGAGGAACCTCCATACTGTTTCCCATAGTGATTGCACCAATTTACATTCTCACCAACAGTGTATGAGGCTTCCCTTTTTGCCATACCCTCACTGACACTTACTACTTCTTGTCTTTTTTTTTTTTTTTTTGCAGTACACAGGCCTCTCACTGTTGTGGCCTCTCCCGTTGCGGAGCACAGGCTCCGGACGCGCAGGCTCAGCGGCCATGGCTCACAGGCCCAGCCACTCCGCGGCATGTGGGATCCTCCCGGACTGGGGCACGAACCTGTGTCCCCTGCATCGACAGGCAGACTCTCAACCACTGCGCCACCAGGGAAGTCCACTTCTTGTCTTTTTGACGATGGCCATTCCAACAGGTGTGAGGTTCTTAAGGCACTTAATGCTTCAACAGGCAGGTTTTAAAAAATATATTGTGAAAGGAGATCTGGATGGTTTTTACTCCACCTGTAACCATGGCATCCTACTATGTCTAATAAGTAGAGAGGGTCCTTGGAGGTGGGCAGGAAGTAGGAGAAGAGAGCTTCAGGTTTTCCATTTGTTCCCTCCACATACAGCCTCTCCTCACCCCAATATCTGCCTTCCTTGCCACTGCCCAGAGATATAGATAATGAGGAAGATTAGCAAGTAGTCAGTAGTGCTATTTATGCTCCACAAAATGAGAGGGAAAGCCAGGAAATACTACCTGACAGCATCTTACCCTCCACTACACACACACACACACACACACACACACACACACACACACACTCAGAAGGCTCTACTTGCTTTTTTCAGATTATTTGACGCTTACCCATCCTGCAAATACTGCTCAAATCTTCTCTCCTCCGGAAGCCCCCTACACACGACATACCTCCTGCCTCTGAACAGTATCATTAGCACTGCTTTGTGCTGCTGCACACATTTTGACTCTGAGTAGACAGTAAACTCTTGGGTTCTGGGATCCCATCCTTTACAAGTTTATTCACTTCCCAACTCTGTGTGTCAGTTGCAGGAAATGCACAGGCCAGGATTAGGCCAACCGGTCTCCTTGCTGTGCCCTGTGCGTGCCTCGTGCTTCTCGCAACCGTTCAGAACCTGGCTCTCACCTCTGCCTAGAAAGTCCTCTTCCCTTCTACCAACTTTGTCCTTGAATCATTCTAATGAGGGGAGCACGCATCAGCTGTGCCTAAACAATGATCATCCCTGGTAGGAAAGAGGGTAGGAGATGAGTTGGCAGCGGGGCTTTGAGGGGGTTTGATTTATTCCTTCCCCATCACTTGATATGAACATTTGCAAATATATTGAAATATTGAAGGAATGGTCTCTGCAACATCCATATAGCCACCACCCACGTTCAACTGTTAATATTTTATTATATACTATTTTGAATAGCTTGTATTTACTTTAGCTTATATGCACAGTTCTTTTTTCCATTAATAAAGTAGCACAAATTAAAGTATTTGTATAAAAAGTCATTTGGTCCGGGGTCCAGGTCCAAGCCTGGGACCTTTGGGTGGCTAAGCGAAGGGCCTCCCTCTTGGGCTGCAGCCTTCTTCTGCCTAATGTTTGCTGCCTCACTTTAGGCTGGCTTCTATCTTAGCTTCCTGCTGAAATCAGTCTTGCCCAGAAACCTGGCCTGTTTGGCCAAAACCTTGACACCTGTGCCAGTTTTCCTCCCCCTTCTGGGTCCTTCTTCCCCTTTCCTTCTTTTCCTGGAACTATGCTGTTGCCTCCCTGCAGTTTTGAGTATCACCCACTATTTATTTTTGCTGTATGGCCCATATTCTTGTCACACTCTTCCAGGAAGTGAGTTTCTGTCTAGATCAAGTCTGAATACTGCATATTGGACTGTCCTCTGGGTCAAAACCTCCTCCTAGATCCTTGTTTCCTCCTCTTCCTCACTTCCCCAAGGCCAGTGACTCCACGGTCCCAACGTGTGTAGAAACTGAGCCAACACGGGTTTTGCTAGTGTAAAAGTCATCTCATTCCTTTAAGTTGCTGGAAACATCGTTAATATGGCCCTAGCTCTGTCTCTTTGAATTGCAGTTATCAAAAACATCTTATTTTTCCTTACCAGATTTTAATCTGTAAGTGGCATAGACAATGTCTTATGTGTTTTATACCCCTCATAATGTCCTGCATTTGAAAAAGTGGTCATGTATTTCCTGAATTTATTGAATGAATTTACTGACTAAAGGAAAGAATAATTGTGGTGGAGTGAACTTAGAAAGAGTTGAAGGTGTTGTGGTGATCTGAATTTAAAGAGGGGGACGGTCATATTGAGAAGGAAGGTAGAAGGCTCTGAGAGCAAAAGGAGAAGGAGAGAGAAGCTTCCTGCCAACAGAGGAATAGACACATCTGCGTGCGTGTGAATGCCGCTGTGTTTGGTGGGGACCGGAGATGAGGCTGGTGAGGCGAGGGTCAGTTGGGGAAGGTGAGAGGCTGTGTTGGATGGATGACGTGCATGCAGAGGCGGAGTGAGGGGCCTTTCAGGAAGGGTTCTGGACAAGCATAGTACGATGACAGTTTTTCTTGTTAGCAGTACACAGGATGTTTGATAGGCAAGGAGACTGACAAATAATAACATCTCATCTTTGGCTCTTTCCCCTTTGCCCCAAATCTTATCTTTTGGTTCCCTCTGGGCAAAGGGGACATCCTCTCCTCACATTGGCCTGGATGATGGGAAACTTCAACTTTTAATTTTTGCAGAGAGAAGCCAACTTTTTAAGTAAGAAAATGTGGTGTGTGGTAAATATTTTCACAAACATTTCCTAAAAGTAATCAAGAGAGAAATAAAAATGGAACATCCGATGAGAAAAGTCTTAAAGTAAGACCATTGTTTATTTTGATATTCCTTCTTGGAAATCAAATAGTTCCAGCAAGATATGTCAATTGGCTGATGCCACCATTCTTTCCACATTTAGGAAAGTTCAAGAATGTTGTTACTTAGAAAATCACTGGGAAAGCTGACAGCAAGTACATGGCCTACATAACTTGCAGGGTTTTGCCCTTGTGTGCTTTGCGCAGGTGCCCAGAGAAAGCCTGCTCCTGTTTGCTTATTTATCTTATTTGTAAGATAAGCATTCTTACTTCCTATCGCTCCTTTCTTTAAAAACAATAAAACCCTTTCTATTTCTTGGCTTGAAAACACCTCTCTGCCTCTACTGTTGCCCAATGTCTGGACTATTCTTCAATTACATATTCTCCTTTTTCTTTTCTAACCTTCAAGTAAAATACTCAGATTCAGTCCTTCTGGGAGGTCAACACATAGAACATCAGAAACTGCAGGGTGTGAACTGAGTGATTATCCCAGAGACTTGCTGACATGAGAGGCCTGGTCTCCAAGCACCACGACCTCAGAAACTGCAGGGTCTGGACTGTGAGATTATCCCAGGGCCCTGCTGACACTAGCAGCCTGGTCTCCAGGCACCATGGCCTCCGGGTCTGGCACTTTGGAGGGCCTTTGGGTTCTACCTACAGTTCTAATGAGTGTGAGTCTGAAGAACACACTTTAACACAGATGGACTGCAGCCTCCTGACTACATTGGCGACATTTAGGGTGAGGCAAAGTGTGTTTCATTCTCTGGGTTGTGCCCACCTTAGGGGGGGTCTCAGCAAATGGATGAGGACTCAGCCCTCTTTCAAAATCTGAGGGAAGTGATGGACACTCTCCCTAGAAAAATACCCATGATTTTTTGTTATTTTGCACAACACAGACCTGAAGGCCCTTCGGCGGAACCATGGTGTGAATCCCCACTTAGAGCTTGGACTGTGGCCTCTCTTACCCACACCCCAAAAAAGCCCTTGACAAAGTCAACACTGACACCCACTCAGCAATAACAGAGCAAAATGAGGTGCTTTATTCATCGTCCTTGTCCAGTTGACATTCAAAATCCCAGAAACATTTTCCTTTTCTTCCCATTTATTTGTCGTATTTTGATCTTAGTTCAAGGGGTCAGGGGTTTTATGTGCTGGCAGATTCTGTGTCTGGTGAGAACCCCCCTCCTGGTTCATAGACTACGTCTTCCATGTCCTCACGTGGAGTAAGAGGGGAGGGGGCTCTGTGGGGTCTCTTTTATAAGGTCACTAATCCCATTCTTGGGGGCTCCACCCTCATGACCCAATCACCTCCCAAAGCCCTCACATAATACCATTACCTTGGGGATTAGGACTCAACATATAAAGTTGGTCGGGGGGGACACGAATATTTGGCCCATAGCACTAGCTGAAGGTGTGAGTGAGGGGGATAGGTTGGGGATGGTGGGTCACCTTTACCCACCCTTGTTGGATTATACAAGGCCTGAAACATCTCATGGTGGAGAATTTGGAGTTGATTCTGCATCCAGTAAGGAATCACTGAATGTTTTAAATCAAAAGCGTAAAAGTATCTGTTTAGGATTGAAGAACATCATTACTTCATATTTCTTCTGGGCAGAAAATGGATTGGAATAGAGCAGTGGTTCTCAATCCATGAAGATTTTTATCCCAGTAAATATTTGGCAGTGTATGGAGATGTTTTTGGTTATCACAATTGGTAAGGGGAGGGAGCTGTGGGTCTGGAGCGGGTGGAGGCCGGAAATGTTGCTCACACCTTACAGTGCACAGGATGGCTCTGCTCAGTGACAGAGAATCATCCGGCCCAAATGCCAGCTGTGCTGCTGTGGGAACAGAGTGGGTGCGGCAGGGACCTACCACTGCTGTCTGGGGGGACGTGGACGGAGCTGGCAGCTGGAGCCAGAGGAGGGTGGACATCTTCCAAATACATCAGGAGCGTAGAGAGCAGGACTTGCTGATGGGATCATGCATGTCTGGAATGGAGGCAGAAATCAAGCAGGAGTCCCAGGTTTCTGAGCCACCATGTTGACAGTGGTATTACTTATCCAGGTGGAGAAAACTGGGAAACTGTTTGGGATGGGCAAGTCGAGATTTATGTCTGGATGTGTTTGGTTCAAGAAAAGCATGAGACACCTACGTGCAGATGTCAGGTCAGCTGTCTGAAGCTCAAAGGAAATGTCAGGACTGAGTTGGAGTCTTCTATGTACAAAATAAATAACTAATGGGAACCTACTGTATAGCATGGGGAACTCTACTCAGTGCTCTGTGGGAACCCAAATGGGAAGGAAATCCAAAAAAGAGGGGATATATGTGTACGTATAGCAGATTCACTTTGCTGTACAGTAGAAACAACATTGTAAAGCAACTATACTCCAATAAAAATTAATAAAAAAATAAAAATGTTGGCGTCTTCAGTATATACGTGGTTTTGGAACCATCGAAACTGATGCGATTGCTTAGGGAGCTTAGAAGGAGAAAACCAAAAAGACACAGGATGAAGGCCTGAAGTACTCCTATTGTAGTAGGCTCATTAATAGTCACTAGAAGTTCCTTTTTGAATTGATAATAACCAAAAAATCTCTTGAAACTGAAATCCTCAAAGTTCACAGAAGTTGCTATTTACTGCATTACAATCTAATCTTTATTTTGATTTTAAAATATGATTCTTTTTAAAAGCCGCATTTTGATCCTCTTCACCCCATTTCTAACATCGGAAATACTGACATTTTTGTTAGACTAATCGGGGGATTCCCACTCCAACAGCCTGTAGGATACATGGCCTGGGTGGAATGTGGACCAGGCCGGGGTGGGCGGCAGGTTTCTGAGTCAACACGGCGGGGTTGGAGTCTAGGCTGTGGCCTCAGCCAACTGGAGTCACAAAAGGCTTCTGCTCCTGCTGTGGGTCCGTGATGCTGGACACACCAGCGCTCAGCAGAAATCTGGTGCGTGGCGTGTTTAACGTCCATTCTGAATAGTTGGATACGTAAATATCCTATGTGAACATGTAGCTTTACCTTGTTGATCTGAAGATTCTGGTTATGAAAACCTCAGACTCTTACATTTGCCTAAAAAGTACAGGCTTTCAAGGTAGTAAAAGCAAGCAGCTCCATTACAGAATGATCTACCTACTAAAAACAAACATTATCATAAAGAACCGCCACAAAATGGAACCGAGGACCCTGCCCTGCTCTAGAAAAGGGCCCCTGTGTGGGAAGCGGAAGCATTTCTGCTTAGAATTCCACAGGGAACACACACCACAACCTGGTTTAGAGACTCCAGGGTCTCTAGTTACAAAACATCTCAGTAGACTTGTGGGGAATCAGTGTCTCCTCCGGGCTGGCCCCGCTGGTCCGGCTCGTGGACCACCAGGACTCCAGTTTCTGCTGTGATGATAGACAGTGAGCCCCCGGCCCGGGAGCCAGCGGAGGACGCGGTGCTGGGGCTGCCTCGGAGCTGCCACAGTCTTGGACAAATGTGGAATGTTAGGAGAGCCGGTGGTTTCAGAGAAAAACACATGCAAAATACTTCGAAGCGACTCTTCCACTGCTCACCCCGGCCCCTGTGCCACTTTACCAGGTGCGCGGCCAGCGACTGTAGAGGTTCAGACACTGTTACCACGTGGCCACGCTTCTAGGAAGGTCCAGTCGAGCCTGGCGAGCCGGCAGCCGCGGGGGTAGGAGACAGCTGGGGAGAAGGAAAACGGAGAGCTTTGGGGTGGGGACAAGCATGGCCACTGTGGGAGGGGCCTCGGCACGGCACCCATGCAAGATGTGCACGAAAGAAGGTTGGGTCACAATACTGTGCTCAAGCCCAGCTCTGCATAAAGGGGGCAGAGGAACTCTCCCTCGGCCACCACTTCCCTGAGCTGCAAAGCCCCACCCACAGGACCCAACGTTGGGCTGGGGCATCAGAGAGCTTTACATACGGATGAGCAACCAGGCCCCATGGGAGGGCCTGGTGTGGCAGGTTACACTGCCCTGCCTCAGCTACTGACCTCGAATGTGAACTCTTGAGTTCTTGCCCTTTGCAGACCTCAATTTACTCATCTGTAAAATGGGGATCATACCATCTGTCTCACAGGGCTGTTCAGAGTTAGACAGCTGATCTATGCAGTCACTCAGTAAATAGTAGCTCTTGTTTATTCACCCCAAACCGACACTGTTATTATCTAATTCAGCATCACCGTATGTTAGATACTTGGTGTAACTTATGCACACAGAGGTATTTTGAAAAGATACTGGATTTGCCCTCAGTTGTGTTTGGTGAGTCAGCTGAGAATCGAGCTACCATTGGTGACATTATTCCAAACATCATATGTGGATTAGCTGTGGGACTATGACTTATCTGTAACTTGAGGACCCCCGGAGCAGTGTGTCAGGAAATGCCACCTTCAGAGATAGAAAGCCTCAAAGAGTAACCTAGCTCCCTCCTATTCGTAAGAGACTGCATTCAGCACCGCTGCAAAGAGTTCTACGTGAAGTGGCCATGCACAATCTTCTGCCTTGGGCCATGTTTATTCCTGGAGAATAGTGACTCACCAGCTGCTGAAAATATTGCGACTGGATTTTTGTGCCTTCCTGCAGGGCCATTTCATTTAATTATAGCATAATAGTAAACTGCAGCTTTTCATTTAATTATAGCATAATAGTAAACTGCACTGAGCAGACCCATTTATATTTTTGTTGTCAGTGGGAGCTCCTTGAAGAAAATATGTGGTATTTGCTTACCGTGTTCTTGCAGCTACAGATACACAGCACTGCTGTTTAGCTCCTCTGGGGCGATTTTCTGCCAGTGCACATCCCTCTACCCAGAACACGATTGTATCTGCAGAGAACTGTGTGCTGCAGCAAGCTGTGTGGATGGTGATGGAAAGGAAGAGCCTCCCCTTCATCTTTATGCCTGCTCGCTGTGACTGGTTTTTTTCTAGAATTCCACCTAAAGAGAGAAAGAGTTAGCCCAGTGAGAAAGAATATGGAATTGAAACATAAACACTGACTCATTCATGATCCAGAAACACTTACCTCATTAATACCCTGACCTCTAGTTTTATCTTCGGGTTTTTTCATCTATTTATATTTTCACCTTTGCCTGTAGTTGATTTGTAGGACCAACGGAAAATGACCCTCAAAACTGAAGATAACACTACCCTTTAGACCAGAATGAAGGAGAACGAAGATAGCAGGTACAACAGAGCCACACGACTGCAGAGGAATCCATGTCAGCAACAAATACTCATAAACCTTGCACTTCACTTAAAAACTTGGACAGACCTCCAGGGGCCTCCAAGGCTCCTAAGACATGTAAGGACAGAAGGACCACAGGTAGAACTGGAATAATCAGCCCCAGATGCAGTGGTGCTAAAGTCAGAAATAGGAAAGAACTTAAAAAATATTAAACTAATAGAACTTTCAGAGACTTTCAGGACAGTATTGTATATATGAAACAAGAATAGATTGCCAGGAGGAACACCAGTACAAGAAAGAGTTGTAGGGAATTTTAAATATAATTTTTATTTTGTGTGTGTTCATTTTGTTAATTTTTTTATTATAAATTTTGTTTATTTTTTAAACAAATAGGTTTTATGGGTTATTTTTGCAGCCTTCAAAATTAGCTAATCAACTCTTGGTTTGAAAAACACAACAAAAATCCTCTATTATATACTTTATATTCAACATGGGGAGTGGGAATAAAATGTAATTTTTAGAAGAAGTTACAAAATACAAAGGACCAACCTAATAACAAAATGGACTCAAGTATATAAACGACAGGTACAGGGTGTGTTTGAGGAAATCTAGAACATGCAGTAAAAACACAGAGATAGGATGAGAGGATTACTGCTTCCATTAATGGTGGAATGGGTAAATCTGCCCAGACCTCCCTGAAAACACCTGAAGAGGCAGCATATTAAAGATCTTCTGGAAAATATATAAGGACTAACCAAAATCCGGGGAAAGATGGGAATTTGCTTCAGCTCTTCCATGCTTGCGATGGGGAAGAGGGGGCTGAGAAGGTGGAGCTGGCTTTGACCCGGGAGCAAGGGGCCCAGGACTGCCTGGGTGTAGCCATCTGCGGACTGTCTCGGAGCTGAACCCCAAGGCTGGGAGCAAGTCAGCACTGCAGAGACCGTATCCCGGCTGTGTGGCGTCGGGTGGCCCAGAACCTCTGCAGCCCTCACGCTGGATCCCTGTCCTCTCTGGGGCCGCAGGACAGAGGTCTCTGAGACTGTCCTCAATTCTTTTCATTCTTTTTACTTTATTCTGCTCCCTGGCAGTTATTCCCACCACTTTATCTTCCAGGTCACTTATCCATTCTTCTGCCTCAGTTATTCTGCTATCGATTCCTTCTAGAGTATTTTTAATTTCAGTTATTGTGTTGTTCATCACTGTTTGTTTGCTCTTTAGTTCTTCTAGATCCTTGTTAAATGTTTCTTGTATTTTCTTCATTCTGTTTCTGAGATTTTGGATCATCTTTACTATCATTACTCTGAATTCTTTTTCAGGTAGGTTGTCTATTTCTTCTTCATTCATTTGGTGGTGTAGGTTTTTACCTTCCTCCTTCATCTGTGACATATTTTTTTGTCGTTTCATTTGTTGTTGTTGTTGTTGTTGGGTGGGGCTGTATTCCTGTCTTACTGGTTGTTTGGCCTGAGGCATCCAGCACTGGAGTTTGCAGGCAGTTGGATAGAGTCAGGTCCTTGTGCTGAGATTAGGACCTCCAGGAGGCCTCACTCTGATTAATATTCCCTGGAGTCTGAGGTTCTCTGTTAGTCCAGCAGTTTGGACTCAGAGCTCCCACCACAGGAGCTTGGCCCTGACCTCTGGCCTGGGAGCCAAGATCCTGCAAGCTGGTCGCTGGGTGTTCCTCCCATCCCCTTAATTGTCAGCGGTCCCCTACCGGTGCCTGGTAGGTGTCCTAGTTGTGTGAAGACACATTTTCTGCATCCTCCTACTCTGCCATCTTGACTCTGCCCTCTGCTGAGTACTTTCTTGCTTCAGTTTCTGACATATCTGTTGCCCCAGGCCATTGGGCGGGCTGGCTCCCGACTGGCGTGCACACTGCACACCCTGTGCTGGTTGTAGCGAAGTCCAGAATTCCACACCTAGAGAAACTTTTCGGCCAGCAGGGCAACCACAGGGGTGTACGTTAGTTTTACATCCTGCAACTTTACTGAATTTATCAGTTCTAATAATATTTTGTGGAGTCTTAGAGTTATCTCCTATATGATCATGTCATTTACAAACAGAGAAATGTTTACCTATTCCTTTCCAATTTGGATGCCTTTTATTTCTTTTTCTTGTCTAATTGCTCTGGCTCAGACTTTCAGTTCTATGTTGAATAGAAGTTGCCTTGTACCAGATCTTAGAGGAAAAGCTTTCAGTATTTCCACATTAATTATGATGTTAACTGTGGATTTTGTATTTATGATTTTCATTATGTTGAGGTAAGTTCCTTCAATACCTATTTGGAGATGTTTTACCATGAATGGAAGTTGGATTTTGTCAAATGCCTTTTCTGCATCTATTGAGATGATCGTATGGTTTTTATCTTTCATTCTGTTAGTGTGGTGTATCACACTGATTAATTTGTATATGTTATATCATCCTTGCATCCCAGGGATAAATCCCACTTGGTCATGGTGTATAGCCCTTTTCATGTGCTGTTGAATTTGGTTTGATACAGTGCCATCTCTGGGGGATGAGCAGTGGTCCATCTCCAAAGGGGCACAATGGTGTGGGCTCTGGTTGTCTCTAGCAAGGGCTGCAGGATCCTCAATGAAGAAGGCTGCTGAGGTCCTCCTGCTCTTTTTTTTTCCCTGTGAGGGAACTCACAAGGAACTCCTTTTGGCACTGAGATGTGCCAGTCTGGGGAATAGGGTGACAAAGGTAAAACGTTTCTGTGCCTTTCCTATGTGGCCATCCTCAGTTTTTCTGCTCCACTGGGTTGCTACAATTTCTTAATTGTACTCCAGAGCTCTTCCAAGGATATTATCATCTGTGGATAGTTGTTAAATTGTTGTTTTTGTGGAGGGACAAGGGCTGAGACCCTCCTAGCCCACCATCTTGCTGACATCACCTGCATCCCTACTCTTACATCAACCCGCTAGTACTGTAGCCAGTGGGGGAGTCCCACACCACAGGCGCCAGGTGTGCTGTGTGATGGAAGGTTAGGCAGGTACCTAAATACACTGCCAGGTTTTTCTTCTCTGAGCCCCAACCCCTCATGAGATAAGAAATGTGTTTCAAGCACTTCTGTGTTCCCTGAGCTGACTCCTTTTTCTGTGGTTTTGATGCTGACTAAACAATACTGATGACTGATAAACCTTTAAGGTTCTACTCAGGTCATTGTCTTTTCAATGAAATATTTTGTTGTCTAGGCAACATATATCTTTACCTGTTGCTTAGAATGTATAGCTTATGTTCCTTACTCCATGAATTTAAAAGAGCCTTTCCATCCTGCAAGACATACTGCAAAATCTGAAGAGATTAATACTCTTCTGCTTTAAGTTGTAGCAGGAAATAAGCAAAGTAAACACTGTTCTCTTAGCTGGAATAACTTGAAACTGCACTGGTAATTTTATTTATATATATATATATAATTTTATATATAATTATATATATAATAAATTTATATATATATATATAAAATACTTTGGAAACCCTGGCAAGAAGGAAATGTGTGAGGGTGTTTAGAACCTTGGGTCTTAATTTCTCCTTCTTAATCCTGTCTGATGCAGACAGTTCCTGGCTGGCTGAGAAATCACTCCCTCCCCACTCTGGTCCCCACATTATGCTTCTCCCACTTCATGTACACACTGTGCCTGCCCAGCAGCCCTACATAGAAGGGGGGTCACACACACCACTCTGCAGGAAAAGAGGCTCCAGGCTAGGTTTCTGGTGTACCCATCAAACCAGAGGCTTCTTTTTACAGCTGTCCTGGAAGCTGACTCAGACCAACTTTGTGCTCTTAAACTGCTGACCCCATGAACCCTGAGAGATTCAAGCAAATTATACATGCACCAACCCCTACAGCGAAATGTAATAGCAGCTTGGAGTTTGATTTGCACCACAACTATGTAGTTATGTTACCAGAGTACTTATCGGGCTCCTGTCTACATGCCCAAGACTACCCCTACATCTAAGAGACACTAAGGTGCATAGTCTAAGGCAGAAAATCTTTAACTTATTATTTTGTTCAGCCTAAAATGACAAAAACTAAGCAGGTTCCAACTGGACTACTTCCCTATTGGTGGTGGGCTGTGGGCAGCAGGTAAGCATGCTGCCTCCCAGAGCTTTTGGTAGAACCCCAGCCCCTTGTAGCCAACAGGAAAGTTGCACCTAGGCCTGGGGAGTGTGGCCTGGAGCTAGGCACTGAGAGAAATGGAAACTCTACAAATTCTTTATCACGGAAAGTGTTAGAATGGACCTATTATGTAGAAAAATACTGAAAGAAGAGCTTAACATTTTCAAGATCCTGGTATTTACATTTCTGGCCTCATCTGTAGCTTGAGCTGTAATCCATGTTTTATTCCTTTAGAGTCTGTCATTCTGTGAATGGAATAAACTCCAAATCAAAATACAACTAAACCTAAAGTCCCAAGTCTAACAACCCCCCAGACTGTTTGTAAACATTTTTGACAATGGGAGAGTAAACACTGGTTGTTTTAGTGGATCTGAAAATATCCCTTCTCCTCTCTCAGCTACAAACCAATACTCTTGGGTTGGTTAATAAATAAATAACACGTATTTATTTCCCCACATGTCTGGAGGTTGAAAGTCCATGATCAAGTTTCCAGGGTTTGTTTCTGGAGAGACCTCCCTTATAGAGGGCTTATAGAGGACACCTTCTCACTATATCTTCACGCGGTGCTTCCTCTGTGCATGTGGAGAGAGAAGGGAGGTGTCTGGTGTCCCTTCCTCTTTCTATAAGGACACCAGCACTATCAGATTAGGACCCCACCCTTATGACCTCATTTAACCTTAATTACCTCCTTAGAGTCCCATTTCCAAATACAGTTATACTGGGGTGGGGGCTTATACGTATGAATTTGGGGAGACACAGTTCAGCCCATAAAAGAGTGGAGTGGTCAGGGCTTGAGATGCAAATCTAGGTTTCTTTTGCACATAGATGACTTTACCCAATGACCCCCGCCCCCTGTATAATCCCTTCCCATTAAGTGTGGGAGGATCTGTACCTATGATGTGATGTAACTCTTATGCTATGGACCACCTCATATGGTAAAAGGGATTTTATAGATGTGATCAAGGTTCCAAATCAGTTCCTCAAAAGAAAGATTGTCTTGGGTGGGCCTGACCTAGTCAGGTGAGCTCTTTTAAAGCAGAGGTTTTATTCCTGGCTGGCCTCAGAGGAAGACAGCAAAAACCTGTGTCAAGAGGTGCCTGTCTGTTGAGAGGGGTGGCTTCTAGGAGCTCAGAGTGTTCCACTGGCCAACAGCCAGCAAAACCCTGGCACCTCAGTCATACAACCTCAAGGAACCGAATTCTACCAGCAACTTGAGTGAACTCGGGTGAGGCTGTAGGCTTTGCTGACAACTTGGCTGAAGCCTCGTGAGACCCTGAGAAGAGGACCAAGCTAAGCCACGCGCAAAGCTGAGATAATTCATGGATTTGTTTTCAACACGAAGTGTGTGGTGAATTGCTGTGCAGCAGTAGAAAATGAAGAACTCCCTCTCTACCAAAGCCATGTTAAAGCTACATTGTCTCAGCTCTTCTTACAGGACCTTCTGCTCCCCTGCCCTTGCATTCTTGTGTCACCACTGTTTGGAAAGATCTCAGCCCAGGACTAAACCCACTGCTTCCCTGCCCCCCCACTCCAGGGCTGCTGAATGTGTTGCTGGTGGGAGCTGGTGAACTCAGAGACCAGAAGCACAGACTCTAGGGTCCATTCAGCTGTGCTCCACAGCCTGCCGCTCTCCCCCGTTCACCATGATGCTGGTTCAGGTCTTCTCCATCCTCCTCAAACCACTGAGCTTCCTCCCCTTCATCACTCTTGGCAGACAATCTTTTTTTTTTTTTTAATTATTTATTTATTTGGTTGCACTGGGTCTTAGTTGTGGCAGGCAAGCTCCTTAGTTGAGGCACGCAGTCTCCTTAGTTGCAACTTACTGGGTCCTTAGTTGCAGCATACAAACTCTTAGTTGTGGCATGCATGTGAGATCTAGTTCCCTGACCAGGGATTGAACCCGGGCCCCCTGCATTGGGAGCACAGAGTATTAACCGCTAGACCACCAGGGAAGTCCCTTGGCAGACAACCTTGCCTTCAATTTCAGAGAAAATAAAAGCTACCACACAAGAACTCCCTCTGATCCCTGGCACAGAATCTACACATTCACCTGCATTTGAGCCTCTTGTTTCGTAGGAATAGGCGAGGTCTTCCTGGGTAAGGCTGAGTTTTCTGCACTTGGCACCCCCGGTTCCTTTCTTTCTCGTCATCCTCTTAGCCCATTGCCAGTTGGCCTAAGCTGCCCTCTACCTGTGCAGACTGCTCCTGCTGGGTCACTGACAGCCTCCCAAAGGACAAAGCTGTTAGACAGCTTTCAGTGCTCAAGCCATGGCATCCCTGTCGGCCACACCCTCCTTTCTGAGCAGGGTCTTCCCTTGGCTTCTGGTCTCCTCTCTCTCCGCAGATCCTTCTTTGTTTCCTTTTTAGGGTCCTCTTCCTTTCTTCTCTAACTTGTGGTACGTCCTAGGTTTCTGCTGTGAGTCCTCACTCTCCCCACCTCATCTGGGACCATCCATCATCTTCTCTGTGCCAATTACACCCAAACCAAATTTCCAGCCTTTTTATATATCCCGAACTTAACTTCTGTGAACCCAGCTACCTACACAACACTTCCCAGAAGGCTGAAGAAAAACTCTCGCTCAGGTTAACATTCAGGTTGCTCCTTTTTTTTTTTTAAATTAATTAATTTTATTTATTTTTGGCTGCGTTGGGTCTTCGTTGCTGCGCGCGGGCTTTCTCAATTTGTGGTGAGCAGGGGCTACTCTTCGTTGCGGTGCATGTGTTTCTCATTGTGGTGACTTCTCTTGTTGCAGAGCACAGGCTCTAGGCACACGGGCTTCAGTAGATGTGGCATGCCAGCTCAGTAGTTGTGGCACACGAGCTTAGTTGCTCCGTGGCATGTGGAATCTTCCCGGCCCAGGGATTGAACCCATGCCCCCTGCATTGGCAGGCAGATTCTTAACCACTGCACCACCAGGGAAGTCCCTGCTCCTTTTTTTTGACCTGCGTATGTGAGAGGCACTAGCAACCAATTCTGCCCCTATGCTCAGTCCCACCAGTTCTCTCCACTGGACACTGTACTGGTTGTTGCTAGTCCATTTACCCCTCACCTGGTCACTACACTCATCTCCTTTGTAATCTACCAACACCCCTTCTTGTCACATCCCAATGTTCTGTCACTCAGCAGTGAGGGGAAATGTTACACAAATGTGCTTACTGCTGCCCATCTGGGGCATCCAGACTCCTTCCCAGGGCACCCAAAGCCCTTCCTGGTCTGACTCCGTTTCCCTTTTCACACTCACTACTACCCATTTTTCTCCTGAATGTCACACTTCTCCTTTTCTCGAGGGGGCACACCATAGCTCAACTTCAGACTCTCACAAATGCTGTTTCTTCACCAATGATGTGGTTTTCCACCTGGAGCACACAGACTGGAACCAACAAGGGCTAATCAGAGGCCTTCCAGGCATGAGCCCAGCAGTGGGTGGGGTGGAGAGGAAAGAACAGAGTCAGGGTAGAGCTGAGGGCTTCAGGGAAGGGAGAAGTCTGCTTAGAGGAGAAAAAGGACCACAACATGGGACAGATGGGATGACGCCATCAGTGCTAAGAATCAGGTCTTGACAGGTGGACATCAGAAAAAAGGATATTTCACTCGTCAGTAGTGATGTAAAGAGGAGGGTTGGCATGAGTGAAAGAAAGCAGAGACCACTCTGGGGAACCTGCTGTACCACTCTGGCTAGAACACAGACTCTTTCCAGGAAGGAGTGAAAAATGTCTGGCAAGCGAAATCCTCTTTCCTCTTGAACCTTCCTCCCCTGCATCTCTCCATCCGTGAAGTGTATTTGGCATAAGTGATACTGACTGCTTTTCTCCCCTTAATCTTTCTCACTTATGAAACAGCACTTGGTGCCACAAACCAGAAAATACAGCACTAAATTATATTCTTTGTTCTCTTACTTTTTCCATATGCCTTAGTCTTAAATCCTCAATCCAGTAAGCACTCAAACTTCAGTTATTCAGTAAGTACCTTCTGAGCATCTACAATGTGCCAAACACTGTGCCTGGTGAGGTTCAAGAAGGAGGGAATGGTCAGCGGTGTTCAATGTAAGTAAGCAACGAAGATAGAGGCAGAAACGTCCTCTGGGTTTAGCAGCCAGGAGATTCTTGTTAATTGATTTATGGAGTAATGTAAGATTTTTTTAAAATGAGGGTTTTTTTAAAGAAAAAAGAAAAGAAGCCAGCTAAGATGCTGATAAAGATTGCATTGAGCCTATTGATCAATTTGGGGAGTATTGCTGTCTTAGCAATATTAAGTCTTCCAATTCATGGACTTAGGATAGTTTTCCATTTAGATCTTATTCAATTTCTGTCAACAAGGTTTTATAATTTTCAGAGTATAAGTTTCGAACTTCTTATGTTATTCCTAACTATTTTATTCTTTTTGATGCTATTGTAAATAGAATTTTCTTAACTTCACTTTTTTATTGTTCCATGCAAGTATATAGAAATACGATTCATTTTTGTATATTGACCTTATATCCTGCACCTTGAATTCGCTTATTATTTCTAATGGGTTCCTTAAGATTGTCTGTATAAAATATCATGTAATCTGTGAATAGAGATAGTTTTACTTCTTCTTTTCCAAACTGGATGGCTTTTTTTTTTTTTCTTTTCTAATTGCCCTTAGGCTAGGACCTGTAGTATAGTGTTGAATAACAGTGGCAAGAGTGGACATCCTCTGGACTTCCCTGGCGGTCCAGTGGTTAAGACTCCAAGCTTCCACTGCAGGGGGCATGAGTTCAGTCCCTGGTTGGGGAACTAGGATCCTGCCTGCGGCGAGGTGCGGCTCAAAAATAAATAAATTAATTAATTAATTTTAAAAAATCTTTATTAATAGATTTTCAGATGTTAAACCAACCTTACATTTCTGGAATAAATCCCACTTGATCGTGGTGCGTAATTCTTTGTATGTGTTTTTGTATTCCATTTACTAAAAAGTAGTGCTTTGTTGAGAATTTTTGACATATTCATAAGAGATACTGATTTGTAGTTTTCTTTTCTCATGCTGTCTTAGTCTGATTTTGGTACCAGGGTAGAATTCCCCTCACAGATTGAGTTGAGAAGTGTTCCTTCCTTTTCTATTTTTTGGAAGAATTTTTGAAGAACTGGTATTAATCCTTCCTCAGGTATTTAGTAGAATTCACTAGTGAAGCCATTTGGGCCTGGGTTTTTCTTTGGGGGTAGTTTTTGAATACTGATTCGATCTCTTGTTATAGGTATATTCAGATTGTCTGTTTCTTCTTGAGTCAGTTTTGGTAGTTTGTATCTTTTAGAAATTTGTCTATTTTAGTTATCTAATTTATTGGCATACAATCACTCAGAGTACTCATTTACAATCTTCTTTATTTCTGTAAAGTCAGTCATAATAGCCTCCCTAATTTGAGTATTTCTTGTGTTGTTGTTAAATCTAGACAAAGGCTTGTCAATTTTGTTGATCTTTTCAAAGAACCAGTTTTTGTTTTCATTGATTTTACTGATTTTTTTCTAGTTTCTATTTCATTCATTTTCACTCTTATCTTTATTATTTCCTTCTTTATGCCTGCCTTAGACTAGTTTGCACTTCTTTTCTGGTGAAAAGGGACTTACCATATACATCTTATCAGAATTAGCTTTAGATTTATACTTAATTCCAGTGACAAACAGAAATTTTCCTCATATATAGTTATATTTTCTTTTCCTCCTTTTTGTGGTATTATTATTTTTTAATATTTGTTTATTTATTTGGCTGCACTGTGTCTTAGTTGTGGTATGCGGGATCTAGTTCCCTGACCAGGGATTGAACTCCGGCCCCCTGCATTGGGAGCGTGGAGTCTTAACCACTGGACCACCACAGAAGTCCCTTTTGTGGTATTATTGATATACATGTTACTTCTATAAATCCTACAAACCCAACAAGACATTGTTATAACTCTTTCTTTTTTAAAAAATAAATTTATTTATTTATTTTTGGCCGCATTGGGTCTTTGTTGATGCGCATGCACTTTCTCTAGTTGTGGTGTGCGGGCTTCTCATTGCAGTGGCTTCTCTTGTCGTGGAGCACAGGCTCTAGGTGCGCGGGCTTCAGTAGTTGTGGCACGCGGGCTCTAGAGTGCAGACTCAGTAGTTGTGGTGCATGGGCTTAGCTGCTCCGTGGCATGTGGGATCTTCCCAGACCAGGGATCGAACCCATGTCCCCTGCATTAGCAGGTGGATTCTTAACCACTGTGCTACCAGGGAAGTCCCAGCCATTAGTTTTTTTGAGTACTTTTCCCTGCTCCTTTCTCTCTGCTCCTGCTGCTATTTCCATTACAAGTATGTTGGTGCCCTCAATGGTGGCCCACAAATTTTCCAAGGTTCTTTTAATTTTTCTTAATTATTTTTTCTTTATTGTTCTTTAGATTTTATAATCTCTATTGCTCTAGCTTCGAGTTTGCTAATTCTTTCTAATGCCAGTTCTAATTTACTATTAAGCCCCTCTAGTGAATTTTTCATTTTAGTTATTTATATTTCAACTTCAGAATTTTGATTTGGTTCTTTTTTTTTCATTTCTGTCTCTTTTTTGGTATAATATATTTGATGTGACATTGTCATCATACCTTTTTTTTTTTACTTCTTTATTGTTTTCTTTAGTTCTTTGAACATTATTTATAATGGCTGTTTTGAAGTCATAGTTAACATCAGGTCACTCTCACTGGCACTTTTTGTTGCTTGTGTTTTCTTTTATTCTGGTGTCTGGGTTATACTTTCCTTTGCATGTCTTGTAGCTGCAATGTCTGGCTTTTATTCTGCTTTATTTTTTCATTTAGCAACATAACATTAATATTTTCCCATGTCAATAAAAGATTATCCTATGATATTATTTTTATGGCTGTATATAGATTTTAATAGGCTCTTTAAGAATGAGTACCCCAATTTATTAAACCAATACTCTATTTTTGGACCTTTCCTACTCTAATTTTTCACTAAGCAAATTTATTTTATATATACTTTTGTTTTTCTACAAACACAAAAACTGAGGATCAGCTGTTCTTTTTCCTTCTGCAAATAGGATTAAAAAAAGATGGTCTTAAAGTGTAACAAAGGTGGTATAATTTAGACATTGGGGAAACTACCTATAAAGAGTATAAACATGGATAGACTTGTTTCAGAAACTTGTTCAATCCTTCCTTCTTTCCTTCTGGATTCTAAGACACAGCCTTGTTTCACAAAGGGAATACTAGTGGCATTTTGGATGCGACACTTTTCCTCCATGCGGTGCTGTGCTGCATATTGCATGATGTTTTGCAACCCTGTTTCCTTTCTATTAAAGCCAGTACTGCTTCCGGTTATTATGACAACCAAAACCCTTCCACCCTTTTACAAAACACTTCCTTATCAAAAATCTTTGGACTATCTTCCTATAATAATTTAGTTTCAGTTTTGATAGTAAGTAAGGGGATGGAGAAGGTAAGACATTTCAACAAAAGCATTACTTAGAGTGCTTAAAAATCATGAATTCTACTCTGTATCTCAGGCCTACTGCTCAGGCTCAGAAGCTGGGTTCCAATTTACGTAATCAGCAAACAAGCTCATGAGATAGGCATTCTTTCTTCCATTTTATGTGTGAGGAAACTGAGGCTCAGAGGCAAGTAAATTGCCCAGAGTTACAAGTTGGTAAGTTATTGAGTCTCAGTTTGATATCTGGTTAATCCAATTTCAAAGACCAGCTCTTAACTGCTACTGCCCCTCTGGTGAGAGGTGAAGTTTCCAAACACGGTGTAGATTCAACAACAAAGCACCCAAAAGTAAAGTGAAAAGTGAAGATAAAAGATGGAATATATAAAAGGAGGGCACCCAGGAATTGTTGCTAATGTTCTATTTCTTGCCTTGAGGGCTTGTTACATGGATGTTCCTAATTATTCATTTTTCATATATATGTTGTACTTCAAAATTTTTAAAAATAGTAAAAAGGGAGTGTTCAGTGAGGACAGTTTTTGTACAGGTCTGATTATAAGTTGAGAAGAGATAAAGGAATCAAAGGATCAAAAACATAATAAGATCAAGGTGTTAAAAAAAAAAACCCCAAGTTACAAGGAGTTAGAACTTTGATGCTTAAGAGGATTAGGAAAACATTTGCTTCTCATCTGCAGTTAATTTCTTTATTTGTGGGGCATAAATAATACTTTCCATGAGCTAAGTTACCCTCTTTCAAAATGTATTTTTCACTTTCTCGACTTCTGCATGTGCTAGCATGGCATCTCCACAGCTGTAATACCATTTGTTTTCTCCTAATTTGCTTCTTCCTTAGATTTTCTTAATGCTCCACAATGGGGAATGTATTTGTGCTTCGTTTCTTGCTCCTTCTGGACATATATGCTTCACCTGCTCCTGGAGGCCAAGGGGAAAGAGAAGGGCTACCCTCTCTCCATCTTATTTCCTTTCCTCTCCTTCACTAAAGGAAAGGTATGCTTTAGCTGTATGCTTGGATTACCTGCCAAGTAACCAGCTGTCAGAGAATTGGTCGGATAGGTTTTGAGGTCCAGTACTGAGCATTCCGGTTGCTGATGGGGAAAAAAGGCGAAGACTTGAGAGCAGACAGTGCTGTGCCCCTTCACACAGGCGTCCTCATGCCAACAGGGTGGCTTTCCTTCTGCAGCCACGTCTTCTGTCCCTGACATCATTTCAGGTTTGTCTCATGATGGAGTGGATTTGCTCCTTTTATCTTCAGCAGTGCACAAGCTTTGCCTCTTTCCTTTCTGACTTTAACTGCTGTTCTCTCCTTGGCACCCTGTGGCTTTGCAAGATCTCTCATTTCTGTATTAAAATACTTTGTTTACAGCAGACCCAACAAAGCCAGCAATAGTCACGTGATCACCTTGGTTGACGCTGATCAAAGATGTAGTCCTAACATAGCAGAACTCTGAGAACCACAGGTAGAGTCAGAGTTCAAACGGGATTGGGGCCTTCTGTTCATTAAAGATAAAGAGAAGTTTATCTTCCATTTCCAGGCCCCCCCATAGGGAGATAAGTTGTACCTGCCTAACAGAGGGGTTTCTGGGCTGTCTGATGTACATTTGTCTGAAAGCCTTGTGTGTATTTCTGCATGGATGGTGCTAGGAAGATGCTGAAGATAAGGTAGATGGGGAAACTGACCCCACCCAGGCAATCATAAGGAAACTTCCCCTTCTGAGGCAGAAAACTGACATTTTAAATACCTGATTCTCATCTTGTAGGATGATAACAATTTTCCTATCAAGAAATGAATGCCCTTGCTCACATGGAGAGCTCATTTTCTCACATACTTTCAATTGTTGTATGATAGCTTTTGCCATCCATTTATCTGCAGTGAGATAGCAGTGCTCCATGTTGCTTTAGAGCTTTCTCAGTCACATGACTTGAAATAAATAAGTATCTTTTTCTAGGGAGCAGCCACTGAGCTGTCATTGGAAAATAACTGTACTCTTGACAGGCTTCAAATTTTTGCCTTTATTTTTAAACCAAGAAAGAGTTTAAGACTGTTGGGAATCCACTCAGAACCCCAGAGTTGGTATGCAGATTACTTTAGACTCACAACATTTCATTCAACAGGTATAGAAAGAAGCCTTCTCAAAGCTCCCCTTACCTAACTAAAGGCAGCTACCTCAGGGCAATGAGAATTGCCATAAGCTCCCTCATTGGGGCAGCTTCTACTCCCAGCAGAAATACTAAGCGTAAACCTACCATAAGCCCCCTCTCCGGGGGAGCCCAATGGCCATGAAGAGGACAGTAAGACCACTTGCACCAGCACAAACAAACATTATCAAAACTTTCTTATCTCCCATTTGTTTTCCTAAAAACCCATTTGTCTTTCCTAAAGAAATGTGCTTATTCTTCCCATAGGAACCTTTTCTCCACTCTCCCTTCCCCTACTAAGGAGGGTACATAAGCCCCAAGTTCTAACCACCGCTTTGAGTTATTCATCCCTGAATCTCTGTGTGTATGCACTGTGCATGAGTAGATAAACTCTGTCTCTTGTCATTTAATTCACAGTTTCTGGAGCTAAGGGGGCAGAGGAAGAGTTTTTCCTCTCCAGCAAGACACATCTGAGCTCTGCAGACCGAGAGGACCCCATAGGTGCCATTTCTATCTTGTAAAGTGAAATGCACATGAATGTTCTAAGTGGGGCAGGTCAAGTCCATGAAACTTGATTTCCAGACCCTGAATTCAGAGATGACCCTGGATTTCTTACTTGCTTCATATTCCTTCTTTATTCCCCAGGTTTTTATTTCTCAGTGTGTGCTCTGAGGACCACCCATCTTGGTAAAATGGCCATCGCTAGGCCCTGCCTCAGACGTACAGAATCAGAATTACCTGCACAGGAGCCGGGGTTTTTACGTATTCTTCAGGATCACCAGGTGATTCTTGGATGCATGAATATTTAATAAATCCTCTGGTATCTGATGCTCAGTACAGTCTTATAGTTATCAGTAAAAGAAAAAAAAAAGGGTTTCCCTGGTGGCGCAGTGGTTGAGAGTCCGCCTGCCGATGCAGGGGCGTGGGTTCGTGCCCCAGTCCAGGAAGATCCCACATGCTGCGGAGCAGCTAGGCCCGTGAGCCATGGCCGCTGAGCCTGTGTGTCCGGAGCCTGTGCTCCGCAGAGGGAGAGGCCACAACAGTGAGAGGCCCGCGTACTGCAAAAAAAAAAAAAAAAAAAAATGAAGAAGAAAGGGAAAACACACTCCTTACACATCAAAGAAGAAAAAGATATACCCCAACCTTGAGAAGAATCAAAGCTGACATAGGTGTCTTTTCCTCTGTAAAAGGAGTTCAGTGCCCATTCTAAGAAGCCAGAGTAAAATTAGCACTTGAGTTGTTCTTCAGTGCAAGTGTTCTGACGCAGAAGTCCCAATCATTGCTTTCAAAGGACTCCCGTGTAACTAATTACCAGCTACTTAGAATCTCAATCCTCCTCCCACTTTTGAGTCAGAGTTGGGAACGAATTCCACCGGACTTGAAAGCAGTGCCGGACTTGAGGAGCTGGTGGAGTTCAAGCACTCTTAGGGCGTATCATTTCCCTCCAGAGTTCTCCACCTATCCAATTATCTAACAAGGTCCCAAGGAGAGTGAAGATTTTCATGCCTGTAGGGTCTGAAAGCATTTAGCTCTCATGCACTCTTCCTCGGGAAGCCAGTGGAGGATGTGTCCTCTTCAATAAGGGAGTAAACAAGAAACACACACACAGGATCTAGGAAAGAAAACCCAGCACAGGAAAAAGGGAAGAATCCCCAGGATCCCTTGTATGGATCCCGAGCAAAACCAGTGCAGACTGGAGAGGAAGACCGAGGCCTCCAGGAGGTCGACACCCAGAGGAGACAGACGGGATGCCGGATGTGCTGTTGGTGTTGAGCGGAGATTTCTGTTCATGGGAGAGTTTGGGGCTGAATTCATAGCAGGCACATAGAAAGTTAAACAATTGGAAGAAAGACCCAGGCAATTTATTCACTTTAGCGGGGAAGAGTGTGGAAGAAAGGAAACAGAATCATAGTTTTCCATGTGAATAATGTTTACTTGCATACAAGTCAAATAACCAAATATTTATGATAGAGCATGTTGAGAATATGGTGTCTGGAGTGTGTGGGTGCGTGTGTGTGTGTGGGATGTGTGTGTGCACGTGTGGGATGTGTGTGTGCATGTGCACGTGTGTATTTGGTGGTGAGCAGCATCCTGCAGTGAGTAGCTGAAACCCCAGCACACAAGATGAAAGTCAATGGATAATGACTAAAACAAAAGGAGCAAGAGGTAGCATTATGGACCATTTTTTCCAAGATAAATCCGGTGAGTTGGATTTATTGGTCTGGGTGTGGCCTGCAAATCATGGTTTCTAAAGCTCTCAGGTGATTCAACGTGCAGCTCAAATTAAGAACCCCTAAAGAGAGATTGCCGGTGGGCCCACGAGGCTGCAGTCAATCTGGGCTACCAACTCAGCGCTGCACTGAACTTCCCTCTTAAGCTCCTTCTAGGAGAGGCAGAATGTCTGGGTCTTGGGTGTAGGCATCCCACTGTCCTTTCTGTTGATTGGGAAAGGAAGGGGAAGGGATAATCAGTAGTTACTGATCACCTTTATGTGCCAAGCGCGGTATTAGGTACTTTGCACACAGATAAGAAAAGTAAGGATCAGGTTGCTGAGAGGCTGGTTCAAGGTCAGGTGATCAAAGCTCTAGTCGCCCAACTCAGAAGATACGCATCGTGCCACGGTGTGCTGCATGGGTGGGGTGCCACCGTGGGGAGGATGCATAAGGAGTGAGCGGGCTGGGCAGGTCTGGGACCCCACCCCTGGTCCAGGCGACTAATGTTATCTAGCCTGTGGTGAAAAAAAAATCATCAGGGGGGAGTGTTGCAGCCTTCTTGCACATTGTTTCAGAAAGCAAATCACAAGAGGCGGGGGTAGGGGGACGGGGGTGGAAATTAACCTGCAAAGGTTTTGGCTCCGCTAAAACTAATGCATTTTTTTCCCGTCTTCCCTCTCCCTCTCTGCTCTCCCTCTCCCCATATATTATGTAACATATTCTATCACACAGTCCTTGTTCAGGAAAAATATTCAAGCAGGGGCTTTTAGCAATGAATAGAAATTTAGATTCAATATCCCGCTGAGGTTCTATCTCCCAGACCCTATAAGCCTTACAGCATAAAAACCTCATTAAATTGGAACCTGGTAATTTGTAATAATCTCACTGGACTCAAACTGTGGTTTACCTTTGAGCTCATAAAAGGCTCTTTAAAGCAAGTAATGTTACTTGAGAGCAAATTGAGGTCAAACATTATAGATGTACCATACAAACAATTTGTATGCTAATTAAAGGGATTCTTAGAGATAGTTTCCAAAGGAATTTTTTCTACTTAGCAGCCCTTTAGCATATTTTTGGTTATTAAATGTACTTGACTTTTCACTAATTCCATTGGCCTTTCCTCCAATTAGCCTAAGTTTATAGGGTTGTGATCCATGTGGGCATCTGAACTATAGATGCAGATAGGAGATTTTAATAAGGCTCCTCTTATCAAACACACTTTATAAAGGCAAGTCACCGAGGATGGAGACTTTGATTCCTAGCTAGTTGTAAATCTGATTCTCCTAAAAGCCCAGTATCTCGCAGTTTCACTTGCTTTGCTGATGATCTCTCAGAAAGCGGAAATCCCTTTGAACCACAAAGAAGAGCCTGGCTGCCGAACTGAAAGTGATGGAAACGTTTGGAGAAATTGTGGAGAAAGCAGTGGAAGTGAGCTCCTTGACCTGTGGGCTGTTTCCAAGTCAGGGTACACATTCTGGAGAAAGTGCTAGGAAGAGACCATGCAGTCCTGTCTTGGCTGCATGTTCAGGGCAGGCCAACAGGGTGGTGTGTCTGGGGAGGAGACTGACATTATCTTAATGCCCAGAGCAAGAGTCTCCTGGCTCCGCTTCTCTGCCTAGCGCAGACCGCGTCTGGGCATTAGGTCTCGGCACTAGGTCTCAGCACCGTATTTTAGGAAAGACTTGGGCAAATAACAGCAGGTTAAGATGAGGCTAAAA
Organism: Delphinus delphis; assembly: GCF_949987515.2. Taxonomy (NCBI): domain Eukaryota; kingdom Metazoa; phylum Chordata; class Mammalia; order Artiodactyla; family Delphinidae; genus Delphinus; species Delphinus delphis. The sequence goes on along the minus strand of NC_082684.1, from coordinate 98,119,354 downwards.
ACCCAGAAACTCTGTTTTATGGGGAATAATTGGAGGCAACAAGAGTAGTTTCTGAATTGGACGGGATTTTAGGCAAAGATGATGGATATTTTCAAATATTTGGAAGGAGGTTAAGAAAATGATTCATTTTTACCAAGTGTGGCCGTTACAACGTGCATTTACCTTCCTTGTTTGTCTTCCCTGCCACGCCACACATTTCAGGTAAGTGTTCTGGCTGAGTTTTGTTGGCGGGGGTATTTGTGGGGAAACTTGATGACAAGGACTCTTCTCGACTATGTTAAAAATGTGGAAGAAATCAAACACACAGTTTCAAGTGGTAGGATAGAGAAAGGAGTGATGCTTCTAAGAGTTAGGAGAAAAAGAGGGATTCAGTTAGAGGCACCTGACTCCCTTTCCAGGGAGGTGGGAGGACCTCAGGGACGCTGAATGGCGTGCCAGGGGGTACACTCCCCAACAACAGCCCCAAATGGGACATGGAAGTGAAGGGACCATGAGCATCCCAGTGGTGATGAGCATGGGCTGGTCAAAACAGGAAAGTCCTGAACATATGCCTGTGCATCGTCCCCTCGGACCTTTTCATTGGCTGGGTTTATTGGGTAGTGGCTGTGAACTCTATACTCACTGTGATTAAATACTGTCTACTATACTACCACCAACACTGCCAGAAGGAGGCTCGGGTGTGGATGTAAGTTGACTTAAAGAAAGGAATTACAGTGTCTGGCATGTTTGTATTTATGGACTAGATAACTCTACATTTGTATAGCTCCGTGGCAAAGCAAGGACCAATGAATCGAAGGTTCTGGAAAGAGGATTTTAGTTAATTCAGGAAAGACATTTATAACCATTGACACTGCCTGGCAGTAGGATGGACTTATTTGAGAAACCACGAGCTCTGCTCATAAGTGGAAACTTAATTTGATGTCTATCCTTCAGGGGTGTTTTAAAGAAAAATGTCATGATGGGTGGTGTAAATTGGATTGTGATCTCTGCCATGCCTTCCACATCTGGAGTTCTGTGGTTCTATGAGTCATTGGAATCCTTGGCTCAAATGTGGGAGCAGGATTGAGATTCTAAGTAGCTGGTAAATATTTACACAGGAGTCCTTTGAAAGCAGTGATTGGGACTTCTGCGTCAGAACACTTGCACTGAAGAACAGCTCAAGTGCTAATTTTACTCTGGCTCCTAGAACAGGCATAGAGGGAAAAGACAGCTGTGTCAGCTTTTCTCCTCAAGGTTGGGGTGTATCTTTCTCTTCCGTGATGTCTAAGGAATGTGTTTTCCTTTCTTTATTTTAATGGTAACTATAAGACTACACTGAGCATCAAGAGAGAAGAAATTTGAAGTAAAAACTGGAAGCTCAACAGGAAAAATTAGGGACAAAGGAAATGAAAGATAGCGATTGAGAAGAAAGAACGGAAATGTTGCAAGTGTCATTTCCAAGCCAGGCTAGAAGTTTTATTACAGGCTGTCTTAGCGCTCCAAATGTTGGGCTTGGCTTGACTGTCCTCCGGTGATCGCTGTGCTGTGTGTCAGACGAAGTTGTCAGTGTTTGCAAAACCAATTAAAGTGGCATTGGTGCACACGCACACACACGCATGTGCTAAGCTGTCCACGCAGTGTTCATGCCCAGTTCCTTAGCAGGTATTCAAGCCCAAGCTATCATTTAGAAAAGAGTTATTTGAGCAAGCTTTGGAAACAGAAATTTGTCTTTCATTTTAATTATTTTTTATTTTATTGAAAACTTCAAGAATTCCATCAGTTCAAATATTGGTTCAAACTGTAGAAAAGTAACTTTTCCTTTCTATTTTTAACAGGCTTATAAAAATTATTTTTGCCACTCTGAATGAACTCTTTTTTTATTAATTTATTTTAAATTAATTTATTTATTTTTGGCTGTGTTGGGTCTTCGTTGCTGCACGCGGGCTTTCTCTAGTTGCGGCTAGCGGGGGCTACTCTTTGTTGCAGTGCGTGGGCTTCTCATCGCGGTGGCTTCTCTCATTGTGGAGCACGGGTTCTAGGCGCGTGGGCTTCAGTAGTTGCGGCATGCGGGCTCAGTAGTTGTGGCTTACAGGCTCTAGGGCACAGGCTCAGTAGTTGTGGCACACGAGCTTAGTTGCTCCATGGCGTGTGGGATCTTCCCGGACCAGGGATCGAACCTGTGTCCCCTGCATTGGCAGGCGGATTCTCAACCACTGCGCCACCGGGGAAGCCCGGGGAAGCCCGGGGAAGCCCTCTGAGTGAACTCTTAGGAAGTTCTATGTAATGTCACAGATATTAAACACAGGAAAAGAGAAGATGTAAATGAGGAAGAAATTACTCTATTTTATTGCTCTTTAAGTATAGAATGTGTCCCTAAATTACATAATACAAAAAAATTGGATGTACAGATGACCAAAATTATTTTGTAACAACAGTTGGGAAAATAATTTTTTCTCAATTTGTAACAATGTCTGATCTTGATTTCACATTATTCAATGATCTGAACACACTTGCACATTGGGAAAATATTTTGGGCATCTCCTGAATTTGTGTAAGAACATGTGTTGCAATCTTGACTGGCTCCTAACTACACGTGTGGGTGAGACTCCAAGGAACCTCCCCCCAACCAAGGAATCAGCAGCGGGAAAATTAAAGGGCTGAGGGGCACTGGGCTGCCCAGTGCAAGAGACACAGTGTGGAGTCCAGTGTCATCACATTGGAAGGGCTCAGTGGACACCATGGCTTTCCCAGAAGGGACACCTTTTGGGATATTGGTCACATTCTAGGACTGAGGGTGTTCTGTGTTCTTTTATGTAATAGTCAGGTGCAGTCACAAGAGAAGATGCAGGAGAAGCTTGGGAAAGAACAAAATTTATTATTATGGTCCTAGAAATGGGAGGCATGTCATTCCATGCGGCGCCACATGGGGAAGACACCAAGGAGGTCAGGAGTGAGGGGACAGCCAAGGCTAGCACCTTTACTGGGTTTTCTGTGGGAGAGAAAGGCAAGACAACGGGGTAAACAGTTAAGGATTGGTTGGTTTGAATAATTCCGGCAGGCTCTAAGCTGTCGTGGTGGTTCCTGGCTCTGATCTGATGAAGGCAGAGGAATATTGCCTCCTGGGGTACATGACCCAGATAGAGGAGGTCTGGCTCTAGATTGGTTAGTTTGCAGATCAGAGGCATGCTTCCAGCTGAGCCTTTTAGTATCTTTAAGAATTGGCTAGGGCTTCCCTGGTGGTGCGGTGGTTGAGAGTCCGCCTGCCGATGCAGGGGACACGGGTTCGTGCCCCGGTCCGGGAAGATCCCACATGCCGCGGAGCAGCTGGGCCCGTGAGCCATGGCCGCTGAGCCTGCGCGGCCGGAGCCTGTGCTCCACAACGGGAGAGGCCACAACAGTGAGAGGCCTGCCTACTGAAAATTAAAAAAAAAAAAAGAATTGGCTAGCCCTGGGAGGGGCAGTCTCTGCCCAGCCAGAAAGGTTTTAAAGGTGTCAAAACATCATAATATACAAAAAATTAAAAATAGAAACAATAGAAAAGGGTATACTCTAGAGCAAAGAAGAAAACCAAAGCAGACCTGTCCTCACAGAGTTTAAAGCTAACCTCACAAGATCAAGGTAATCTGCCAGTAGTTTAACTGCCTTTGAGAAAAACAACAAGTAAACGTCAGTTCTTTGTAGAGGAGGATAATGTGTTCCAGAGTCTGTACAAGGTATCATTCACAATGTCAAGTATACAGTGAAAAACTACTAGATATGCCAAAACACGTGAACCATAATCAAGAAGAGAATCAGTTAATAGAAGCAGATCAACAGATGGCCCGGATGTTGGAATTAGCAGATGAAGACTTTAAAACAACTGTTATAAATACGAAAATACTAGCAAACTGTATTCAGCAACATATTAGAAAGATCATACACCATTACCAAGTAGCATTTATTCCTAGAATGCAAAAATGGTTCAACATACAAAAATTAGTTACATAGTATCACACATTCATATGATGAAGGAAAAAACACACATGATCATCTCAATTGATGCAGAAAAACATTTGACAAAATTCAGTGCCCTTTGATGATGGAAACACTCAATATTCCTATTATAAGAGGCGACTGGAAGGGAGTATGATGGGAGGATGTATTTGTGTCACGTAACATCTAATTAGAGACTCACGGGATCATCTACATCCCAAGTCTATACACCAGCACCTTTGAAAATTAAGTCTGCCTTTTACAGACAGGGTTTAGATTAAATTTAGAAAGCCATTGCCTCAGCTATCAGCTGAGAACCACTTCCCTAACAGAGATGAATGTGAGAGGGAGGAGAAAACGGACAAACGAGGGAGCCCCTGCTCAGTTCAGAGCTGACTGTGCTCCATGTCACAGGAAGTGTTGTCTAGATTCAAAGTGTCAGTATGGAAACAGTGACACAGGTGTCCATGGGGGTGGAGCCTTCTTCCTGCTTTAGACCCAAGGTCCAGGTACATCCCTCCTCAGCCTCTATTGCAGCTGGAGCAGCCCCCCGACCTGGACATGCCCCATGAGACACTTTGGGCTCAGAACGTGAGACAGGAGTTGGCATCGGGGTAGAGGGGCTGTTATGAGGTGGTGGTCCTGGGGGCACGTGTGTCTAGTTCATCTAGGCCGCACTCAAGGTGTGGGACCTTCCGCATGGTTCACTCAAACTCAAATATCCAGCCTTCCAGAGACCAGAAGGCCACCTGTGCTCTCAGTAAATGTCTTGTCTCCTCCATCATAGAGTTGGTCCCATTGCCAGCCACTGAGCCCACCGATTCACTATTGAAACATTGGAAATTTGGCCAAATCCAGGTAGTAGCACAAGAAGCCATTCTGTTCCCACTTGCTGCTGGAAGAAGGATGGTTCATGGGTTGCTCCTTTGAAGCCATTATTATTTCCCAGACTTAAGGAAGTGGTTTGACTCCAGGGGAGAAGGTCCCCACTTCTCGCCTTGTCTGGATTCTGGGGAGTGTGGCAACTAGAGAAGCAGAGTTTCTTCCTTCAGCGTCCTCTGGCCTTTGTCCTGGAGGCTCAGCAGCCGGAGGCGGTTTACTGAGTACTTAGTACAGCGGCACTGGGAGCTGGATTGGAGCCCTTATGTGCTGGAGCTGCTTGCGCTTACCTGACACGGCTCTTGTCCTGCAGGACCCCTCCCCTCCCCCCCAGCCCAGGTTGGTCACTGAGACCTCACAGCACACCTTCGGCCATAACTTTTCTCTGGTCTCCTGTTCTCTTCTTACTTTACCTTTGTCCTGGATTTTTCATATTTCATATATTTCTCATTTTATGGTAGCGCATATTTTCCATAACTTTCCTTATGTTTCTTAAGAACAGGACAGGCTATACATCTAGATATCGATACGTAAGAAAATTAAATAATGCTGATGGTGTAACTGGTATTCTTCTGGAGTGGGATTCCAGCACCTGCTCACTGGGGGACCCTAGGCAAGTTATATAATCGCTTTGTGCCTCAGTTCCCTGATTTATGAAAGGGAATAATCATAGGATTGACACGAGGATTAAAGGAGAGACTAGAGTTCAAGTGCATGTACACCACTGGGCAGCGTGGAAGGTGTCATGAGGGCAGGTTGCAGTATGGCTGTCATTGTCAGTGTAAACTAGGCCTCCTGAGGCCGTGGGGGTGGGTTTAAGCCTGAGCTCTTCACTCGCTGGCAGGGGACTGTGTGAGCTGCTCAGCCTCTGTGAAGCCAGGTTTCATCTGTTAAATAGGAATACAACTTACATCATAGGATTTTGTGGGCATTAAGTTAGAGAAGATCAGAAAAACATTTAGCCAAGTGCTGGGTGCACCAAGTGCTCAGTCCTAGGATCTTCTTCCTTCCTTCCACCACAGCATTACCGGGGTTCACACTTAGATCCCAGCACCTCAGCCACAAGTCTCCCTCTTACAGACACCAGGGGACTTTGGGCCACAGAGCTGTCATCACGTCAGCTTTGTAAATGGGTCCTGGGCCCAAAGATCCAGAGGTTATCCTCATGCAGAGTGAGAGGCGGGAAGGATGCACCTCAGAACATCAGCGCAGGGAAGACTCCCGGGCAGCCAGGTGTGTTCACAGTGGGTCTCCTCAACGTCCTGGAGAGTCCATTTCCTCTTCTCAGAACCAGCTAGATTCCAGGCCTCTGGGGGCAAGGCTGGACCAAGGCAGATCTCAGGACTCCAGCCCAACAGGCTGGGGGTTAAGACCAAACGTCAGTCAACCCTGGGCAGGAGTCAGAGCGTGGGGCAGGAAAACCAGATTAGGGCTCGCACTTCCTGAGACCAGGCCAGGGCAGCAGGGCGGGGGTCCCAGACCGGAGTGTGGGGTACAGGGCGAACCTCGCTCCATCCTCGCTCTCCCTGACATCCCCTCCCCACCCCCGCACGGGCCTCCCTTCTCTCCTCCTCCTCCCACTCTCCTTGCTCATTTCTGTGGTTGTCTCATCCAGTCTCAGAGCTTTAATGTCATCTGCATCCTTGATTCCCACATGTCCACCTTTGGCCCTGGCCTTTGCACCGAGTCCCAGACTTTCCTGTTCAGCGGGCTCCTTCATGCCTCGCTGGGGCGGGCGTCTGATCTGTTCTCAAACTTACCACGTCCAAGCCGAGCTCCCGATCTTGTCTTTGCGCCGGGTCCACCTGATGCTCTCAGTGAATCAGTGGCTCAGGCCCAGAGTCACCTCCACTCCTCTTTTTTTCAGACACCCCAGTCCAGACCTAGCAAAACTTTCTGTTCACCTCGGACTCCCCCGACTCCGTACCTCTCACCTCTCGCTGCTCTCACTGCACTTCCTCCACTGTCACCCGCAGCCGGGCTGGCAGGGCTCCAGCGGGGTTCTCCCTGGCTCCCTCCCCGGCTCCCCTCCCGGACTGAGCCGCGTCCCTCCTCCGAGCAGCCCTCCGGACCCGCTGTGCAGTTCTCAGCTGGCAGGTGCCTTATCCTCTAAGGCCACCGTCTAGCTGATTGAGTGAGTGCATCACCAACGGGGCTCAGCGGGCTCTGATGTGTCCACCTCTCCCTCCACTGCCTGATTCCTTGTTTGAGACCATAAAAGAGGCTGGGTCCCATTCTCTGGGTTAAATTCTTCTTACTTCCTGTTTGGTGGTATTGTAAGGACAGGTAACTAATAGCTTGATGAGTGTTAAGAATAAGATAAAGGGCTTCTCCACAAAGTCCTTTAAAAGAACTATTTACTCTCAAAGGAAAAACACATTTTCATAAACTTCTGGAAGAAAGTTTGGAGCATCAGGATGTAGTTAACACTAGGATTTGGAGATAATTATTTAAGATCCATATCTTTTAAAAGTATTTATCTGTCAAACATATCAAAATGTCTTTCAACTACTTAAAAGTATCTATCAAAATTGCTATTTTTAAGTGACTGTATTTTAGTTCTGATTCTATTTTGAAAAGAGCCACAGTGGTGAGGGCTTTAGCTAGGAGTGGACACGCATTAGGAAGCCCACTGGCACGTTCTTGCCGAGAGTCCTGCTTCCACAGTCACTGAGTACCTTTCCTTGAAGACTGGGCCAGATTTGGGCTCGGGAAGAGGAAAGGTAACATCTAAAACTATCAGAGCTTTCAAACCGGAGGGCTCTAGAGAGGAGGCTCGCCCACTAATGAGCGAGTAGCTCCTGGCTGCTTCTTGGGTTTCTAACGTCACTTGTGATGTCCTGGAAGCTCTAATCTGCCCTTTGCGCCTGTCTCCCCGACCTGCTCCTGAGGCCGCTCTGGCAGAACTGTCTGTGGTGCACGTCCCCTGAGGGGTGTCCTGCTTCATCCTGCCACCTGCTGACTTTGGTGGGGTCGGGGATGGGGGGCAGTTGAAGCAGAGGGTGCAGTGGGGAGCGGTGTTCCGTGATCAGGGAAGTAGTGATCAGTGAACGTTTGTTGTGCTCACACCAAATGGTTGGCAAACCTAGAGGGGTGGGTTAGGGAGGGTGGGAGGGAGGGAGACACAAGAGGGAAGAGATATGGGAACATATGTATATGTACAGCTGATTCACTTTGTTATAAAGCAGAAACTAACACACCATTGTAAAGCAATTATACTCCAATAAAGATGTTTAAAAAAAAAAGAAAAAAAACTGGGAGCTCTCCAACCAAATGGGGTGAGGCTCAGGGGTGTGTTTTTATAACGCAGCTTATCTAGTGAGAAAGTGGTGACTGTATTCTTCATAGTGACTGGTTAGAATTTTCCTAAATAATAGCTTATTGGCCAGAGGTGACCTCCTAGCAACCTCAGGAAGCAGTTTAAGTTTCGCTCATGATTCCAGAGGCAGAAACAAGGAGTGAAGTTACTCTCGCAAAAACAGAATTAAGCTTTGCCTGTGTGACTTCACTGGTTTTGTCTGCTTGGGGAGCTGTCAGTGCTGGTGTCCGTGAAGTGTTGATTTTAACAAGCTGCAAGCGGACACTGGGTCCGAGGGACAGCGCCGTTGGGGGGTGGCCTGTGTATTTCAGCCAGAAAGCTGGGTGCCGCTCCCCTAGTCCTCCTTGCTCCCCCACACTGTGGTGCAGCTGTGAGCCTGCACCTGCCGGCAGCCAGCCATCTGGGGGCTGCTTGCCCAAGACCCCGGTCCACTCCACAACCAAGGATGTCTTCTGGGGCAGGGAAGCTTCTACCCAGTAACAGGGCTGCAGGTCACCTGGGAGGCTCAGCCTGGCTCTGGAAAGACCATTCATTCCCTGTTCATTCATCCATAGTGATTAAGGGCTGGACTTTGGAGTTGGGCAGTCAGGTCTGAACTCCACCTCTGAGTCTGACGAGCTGTGTGACTGTAGACAGCTGACTCAAGTGCTCTGTGCCTCAATTTTCCCTTTCGTAAAAAGGAGTTAGTAATGGTACCTGTACACAGAGTTGTTATGAGAATCAAACTATTAACAGTTTGTAAAGCAGTTAAAACAGTGCCCGGTGCACAGACATTGCTGTCTAAACGTAGTTGAATACATTTATTCATTTGACCAGTACTCATTGAGCCTGGATTATGGGCAAGCAAAGTGCTAGAGGCTGACAACGTAACAATCTAGTGGCTTAACCAGGTCAGTGGTCGCACTGACTGCCCGGTGCAGCAGCGCCTAGGCTAATCCCTTGGGACAAAGGCCTTCTAGGTGGCTCCGAGTGTGCCGGCAGGAGGGTGCCCCTGTTAGCAGACTCCAGTCAAGGTCGTCTGCAACCAGGAGTCTCCTGATGCAAGCCCAGTGGTCGCAGGCCAGGAGATTGGGGTCAGGACCGACGCAACCAGTTACCTTCCTGCTAATGTCTCAACCCTGAGTGTTTCATTTTTTAAGGTTAAGACAGATTAGACAGTTTCAATATTAATCTTCATTCAGCAAAGCCATATTAATAACATTTAAAAATTGCTTTATGTTTATCTTTGCCTGGAGTAAACCAGTTAACTAGTTAGCTCACCCCTGGTTCACTCTTCAGTGGCTGAGAAGTGACTTGGTAGTATGCTCGCAAACGTGCCACACTCACTGGGCATGTAGGTGACTGACGACACAGTGGACGGAGCACACTCTGGAGTGTGGAGCCGCAGTCCACACACCACAGGCGCCAGGTCTCCGGACTTCCTGGAGCTCCTGGACTCTGCAGGGCAGGCAGAACCTTGCCCCCAGCACCACGGGTGTTGGCTTGTTTGCCTGATAAAGTCGTTTGATCAGCTGTTGACGCCACTCTCAGGTTTCACCTAAGGGAAGCTGAATGAATTCCACAGGTTTTATACGCAGTTGTCATTGCCATGTCATAAAGCCTCGGTGGTGGCGGAAGTATTCTCTCCGGACCCCCAAAGTCTCCTTTGATCTCTGGGAAGAGACGTGTGCAGCCCCGAGGAGCAGGCACCCCAGCTGCATCACGCCACCATGCTCCTGTCTGTCCCGGCAGCTGAGCTGCCTCATTTGGGGGCCGGCACTGCCAGTCCCCTGGCTGGCTTTCTACTTCTCTTTTGTGCTAACAAGAAAATGGCTATGATAATGGTGAAAAAGAAAACAAAGAAATGAAAGGGAGGTGGGACTTCCCTGGTGGCGCAGTGGTTAAGAATCCGCCTGCCAATGCAGGGGACACAGGTTCGACTCTAGTCAGGGAAGATCCCACATGCCGCGGAGCAACTAGGCCCGCGAGACACAACTACCGAGCCCGCATGCCGCAACCCCCGAATTCCGCGCGCCTAGAGCCCGTGCTCTGCAACAAGAGAAGCCACCGCAATGAGAAGCCCACGCACCACAATGAAGAGTAGCCCCTGCTCGCTGCAACTAGAAAAAGCCCTTGCACAGCAACGAAGACCCAATGAAGCCAAAAGTAAATAAAGAAAAAGTAAATAAATTTATTTCTAAAAAAAAGAAAGAAGAAAAAGAAATGAAAGGGAGGCTTGGTGGATGTGATGGCTAATTTTATGTGTCCCCTTGGTGCCCAGATATGTGTTCAGACAATATCCTGGATGTTTCTGTGAGGCAGTTTTTGCAGGAGATTAACATTGAGGTCAGTGGACTTGGAGTGAAGCAGGTGACCGTTGAGGTGTGGGTGTGGGTGGGCCTCGTCCAACCAGTTGAAGGCACGGATAGAACAGAAAAACCAGCCTCCCCTGAGCAAGAGGGAGTTCTGCCAGCAGGTGCTGTGGGCTCCACCTGCAGACTGGACTCGCCAGCCTCCATGATCCCGTGAGCCGGTTCCCTAAGTCTCTCCCTCAGTGTATGCACATCCCACGGCTTCTGCTTCTCTGAAAAAGTCTGACTACAGATTTGGTACCAAGGAGCACGGGTTCTGCTGTAACAAACACCCCAAAAGGCGGAAGTGTCCTTGGCACTGGGTGAGGGCTGGGGCTGAAACGTCTTGAGGAGCCTGTTAGAAAAAGCCCGGAGGACCGTGAAGAGACTGTTGTGGGAATGTGGGCGTTAAAGGGACTTCTGGTGAGAACTCAGACACGAAAGAGGAACAGGTTATTGGAAAGCAACCTTGTTATAAAGTGGCAAAGCACTCGGCTGGTTGTGCTCTGGTGTTTTGTAAGGCATGAACTTGTGAGTAGCAAACTTGTATACTTAGCAGAGGAGATTTCATTTTTTTAATTGAGGTATAATTGACATACAACATTATAATAGTTTCAGGTGTACAACATAATAATTCAATATTTGTATATATTGTGAAATCATCACCACAGCACGTCTAGTTAACATCCATCACCACACATAGTTCCATTTTTTTTTCACGTGATGAGAATTTTTAAGACCTACTCTCTTAGCAACTTTCAAATATGTCATACCTTGAAATGCATATTTTCAAATATGCATATATAGTATAATTAACTATAGTCAGCATGCTGTACACCACTTCCCCATGACATTTATTTTATAACTGAAAGTTTGTCCTTTTTGACCCCCTTCACCCATTTCACCCACATCTGGCAACCACCAATCTGTTCTCTGTAACTATGAGCTTGGTGTTTTGTTTCATTTTGTTTCGTTTTTTAGATTCCACATGTAAGTGAGATCGTACGGTATTTGTCTTTCTCTATCTGACTTACTGCCCTCGAGGTCTACAGAAGAGTTGATTTCTGAGCAAAGTGTTGAGGGAACAGGCTGGTTTCTCCTGGCTGCTAGAGTAAGATGCGAGAGGAGAGAGGACTTGCAGAAGGAATTGTTCAGCAAAAAGGAACCAGAACTTGAAGATTTGAAAAGGTCTCTGCCATCTCCAACAAAGACAGGGACAGAGACAGGACTGAACCAGCAGCAACTCTGCCAGCTGGAACCAGAGGCACCAGAGACGGACAGAGTGAAGGAGGAGGATTCTACAGAGTGGAACAGCAGAGCTGTCAGGCGCCTTGGAGGTCAGCCATGCTGCCTCTCCCACCACGGCCCAGAAATGCAGAAAGTACCCCGGAAATGCAGAAAGCAGGAGCCTGCCAGGGCCAGCAAGCCAGTTCCCGGTTCCAGGAGGCAGGCCGTAAAGATATACAGAAATGCCCATTGGTCATCATTATCTTCATTGCTGGCCTCCTCCCTCCAATGCGCTCCGCCAGCGAGGAGCAAACGCGTGGGAAATCCCTGCTGTCACTCCAGACACGATGACAACCCTTCTGCACAGCAGTGAGGGAGTGTGGGCTGTGGGTAGATGCTTCCCGGCATTCACAAGTAGAGGGCTGTGAACGTCTGTATCGTATTTCCTCGACTGAGAAAGGAGGCCGCGTTTAAGTGGCACTGTATAGCCAATGTGCTCATGGTTAGATGCCAGTCGGCCCTTAGGGAGAGATCACATGCTGCTGGGGCCACGCCAGCGTGTCCAGCGCCGTGATTTCTCTTAGCACTGACAGAACAAAGCCTCCAGGACTTTTGCTTTTCTGACAAACATCTACCTTACGGCCTCGCATGTAATATACATGCTCCATGGAAATGTCTGCTAATCGCTGGCGTTTGAGCCCCCTTTTTTTTCTCCACCTTCACTTCTGGAGTAGCTGTAGTTGAGCTCCTCTCCCCACAAGGTTAGTTAACTGAACAACACTCGTTGGGAGGCGGCTGCGCTCACGGAAGAGGCGAGCCCGTGGCAGGGCTGCTAGGAGACCGTGACCGCGGAGGGGTTCCTGTCCCGTGGGCGCGGCCTGTTCAGAGCCCTTTCTGAAGAGGGCGATGCTTACCGAGACGCTCAAGAGAGTCACAGCCATGACTGCGGTTCCCGGTGACCCAATTCAGGAAAAGGGAGGGTGGCGCAGAGGTGTGGTAACAACACAGCAGTAACAGAAATCAGGATAGTTTTGTTCTCTTCGGTATGAATGATTCCATTGCCACTCTTTTCAGAATCCTTGCCATTTTGTATTTTGGGGGCGATATTTTCGACTGTCGTTTCTTCTAGTATGTCAACCCTGTGAATTAGTCTTGAACCACCCAAGGGTTCTCAATCCCTCCACCCCATTGTCACCATCATTTGGTTTGACAGATGAGTTACAGGTGAACCTGTGGAATTCCCCACCCTCCCCTTTGAGGGTCTGGATGGACCTGTGCATTCCCAGGCCGGATGGATAGATGGATGGATGGATGCATGCATGGACAGAATAGATAGCCTAAAATGAGGTTTAGTGATATTTGTGTGATTTTTTCAATCTATAATTTCAGTCCTTTCACTAGAGTTCAATCTCTCTCTTCCATTTCTCTTTCCCTGTCTTTGTACAAGCCATAGATAATCAAAAAGTTGGCTGTAATTCTAGAAATAACAAAGGTCCTGCCTGAGTTAAATACTGAGTTTGAGAACTTTGTGTTGTATGAGACTAGAACGTCTAAGTGGTCAGTTATACGTAAACTCCATGATGTCATAGGTCCTTCGAGTTCCTTAAATAGCCACCTACCCACCCTTCCATCAAGTGTCTGGTGATTGTTTATTATGGTAGAACAAACCCACCAGAAAGACCCTTTCCAGCTCTAGAATTCTCTTATTTTGTGGACCCAACATGCTCTAGGCACTGAGGGTTCGACAAATCACAAAGCATGGACATAGCCCCTGGGTTTATAATCTGACTTACTTGGTGGTCACAACCCAGACTGCAATCAGACGGTGGTTAACATGACTGAATTCTGGGCATTTCGAATTGTAAACTCTCCCACACACATTCTTACCTAAGTCACGGCTGCTCGCAAGAGAAATCAAATTAATCACCCAGCACGGTGTCTTGTGTTGCTGGCATTGCAGACAACAGCTGACGTACACGTCAGTGGTTCTCAGCCGTGGGGGTCCCCCCAGGGAACGTCTGGCAATGTCTGGAGATGGCTTTGGTCACCACACCTGCCACACCTTTCTCAGTGGCGACCTCATTTGTTGGCCTGCCTCCCATGGGCACATCTCTCTCTGAACACAGTGGTGAAAGATTCCCTGCTTTTGAGGACTTGTGTGATTAGATTGGGCCCAGACAATTGAGAATAATCATCCCATCCCAAGGTCCTGTAACCACAGTCACACCTGCAAAGCCCTTTCCACAATGGTTCCCAGGATTAGGACGTGGAAATCTTCAGGTGCCACCATTCTTCCTACCACAGTAGGTGTTGTTACTATCAAGAGGAAGTTGAGGTACAGAGAAGCAAACAGTTCACCTGAGGCTCGGCAGCCACTGAGTGGGGAGCAGGGTCTGAATCCAGCCCTTTGGCTGGGATCAGCCCGCCAGCGGAGAGATGAGCAGACCAAACGGAGAGCAGCCCCCAAGTTGCACCTGCACTGAGTGATTTCTGGGTGGAAACGTGAGTCAGAAGTTAAACAGTCGCTGCGGGCTGGGGGAGGAGGAGGAGCAGGGGCTGGGGATGCGTGAGTCTCCAGCCTCCTCTCTGCCCTACCCCCCGCCCCCCCCCCTCCCCCTGCTTCTGGCAGCAGCCGCCTGTGAGGCCACGTTGATTTTTTTTTTTTTTTTTGGCTGCGTCTGGTCTTCCTTGCTGGGCGCGGGCTTTCTCTAGTTGCTGTGAGCGGGGGCTACTCTTCGTTGCGGTGAGCGGTCTTCTCACTGTGGTGGCTTCTCTTGTTGCGGAGCGCAAAGCTCTAGGCGTGCCGGCTTCAGTAGTTGTGGCATGTTGGCTCAGTAGTTGTGGCTCGCGGACTCTAGAGCACAGGCTCAGTAGTTGTGGCATACGGGCTTAGCTGCTCCACGGCCTGTGGGATCTTCCTGGACCGAGGGATCGAACCGGTGTTCCCTGCATTGGCAGGCGGATTCTTAACCACTGCACCACCAGGGAAGTCCCCATGTTGCTTCTTTAACAGAATGTGCTCATGGTGGTGTCTGGGGCCAGGGGGAGACCTCCTGCACCTGTCCCGAAGACGCAGATTCTCCTGTGGACCCTCAGTGCTGCCCTAACCCCTGACGGAGGTGCTGGGACCTCTGTCTCCCCCCACTCCCCCAACAAACACACTTAGCTTCCCATCTCCCCTTATGGCTTTGCCGTAAGTGAACCAACAGGAATGGTCAGGTACGCTTTGGCCAAGGCCTGAGCCTCCGTCTTCTGCTCTGGCCTCCACCCCTTACATCATGAAAAGGCCCAGTTCCTTCCCCTCCTGGAGCCCCTGCCCGGATGCTGGCACTGTTTTCCTTCTTTGTAGTCACCAGGGGTGTCCCCTCTAACTGCACTTCTGTTGGCAAGGAGAGCAGGTCCCAGGAACGTGTAGGACGATCCACAGGGCAGGGGAACTGCCCTTTGCCATCCCTGTCCTGCCCACAGGCCTGTGCTAGCTTGGAGGGGTGGGCAAGGGACCCTCAGAAGGGGAAGCCCCCAAGCTCACTCAGACTCAGCCTTTTTGTGAGAGCTGCTAAAGAGCCCAGCGGGTTCCAAGTCTGACTCCGCAGCCGCAAGCCCTGGGTGGAGTCAGGGATTCGAGGTGCCTGCAGGACAAGGGGTTTGGAGGGTCTTGGGGGCATGTCCTGCACTGAGTAGGCTCTCCAGGTGCAGGTTAGGGCTGACTCGCTGGAGAGCAGCCCTCCTGCTCTGTGTAGTGGACTCGCCAGCATCTCCAGACGGTGTATTCCCCAACAGTCCTGAGCTCTGGTTGGCTGGGGAGGTGGGACAAGAGGCAGAGGGAAGGCCACTGGCTACAACAAGACGGATCTGTGTATTCCGTGGTTGGTAGGGCCGCCTCCCTCCCTCCCTTCCTCCCTCCCTCCCATCTTCCACCTAATTCCCCTCAGGGTCACGTGACCACGAGTGCCCAGGAGCTGGCACACCACACCCACCAAGGTGCTCCGCAGGCAGTGCAGTTTCCTTAAATAACAATGTAAATACGTACACCTTGATATCGAAACTCCCTTTAATCAATCTAACTTTTACCATATTGTCTTGTTAGCAATTGTGTCATTTTCTGTTTATACCACCACTTTTCCCTCACCCTCTAAACTAAATCATCATTTCAGTTACTAGAGTTTCCAAATGTACTGCTTCCTGGACAATAGGAATTATTGTGTCTCCCTGGCAGCAGCCTGGAGAACGACTCCACAATGCGCCGTTAGTGTCAGCACGATGACACAGCAGCAGGGAAGGCCGTGGCTTCAGGGGCTAGAGGTCCTGAGGGCTTGTGTCCGCTTCCACTTATGCAGCCTGATTCTGAGTCCACGCCCAGCTTGGGAGATGAGGCTGGGCCTGACAAGGGCAAAACCAAATGGTGTCTCTTGGGGGGTGCGGCTGTATCGGACCCTGTGGGGCGCTGTGGCGTGCTAGCATGTGCCCGGTGGGGCCCTGACCGCTGGGTTAGAGAAAGATAGGTAAGATACACAAGGCGCCCTTCGTAGTAGGGAGTTGACGGCGGGTGTCTGCTGTGCGCACCGGGGAAGAAAAGCCTCTCTAGGACTTGCCTCATGTCGACGGCACCTCAGGTGCCCAGTGAACAGCGCTTCCTCCACGCCGCGAGCCTGGTGCAGGAGAGCGCAGCGCCGGCACCTGGAAGGTGAGAGGGAGGAATCAGAACCGAGCCGGGACTGAACGGTACGCCTGCGCGTACGGAGCATCTTCCGTGTGCCAGGAACCATGCACACGCTGTTCTAGCTCATGGTTGTGATGAGAGGCGGAAACTGATGCTCAGAGAGGCTAAGTAACTTACCCCAGGCCACACAGCCAGAATGCAAACCCTACGACCCCGACCCCCACCCTGCGCCTGGGCAGCACTCAGGGCAGAGAATCTGGGAACCAGCAGCAGCATCGCTGGTCGCTGGGTGTGCTCAGAACCGCTCTCTAGAGATGTGGACCTGGGCCTGACTCTCAGCTGGATCTCTCCGCTTATGTTTGCAGATCGCGTCTGGCGCAAGCGGCCCCACTGACGAGTCTGCCGGGTGGGCCGCTGGCACCGAGACGTCGAGCCTCCGGGCTCGCTCTGCGAGGGCTGCTAGGAGCACACACACCCGATAGGCGTCCGCGCGGATTTGGTGACGGGGATCAGGTCACACCGAGGAGGACCTCGTCTGCAATCGCAGGAGGTGAGGACCCACCCCCAGAAAGGGGTCGGGTGGGCACGCTGTCACGGTCCCTCCCTCCCTGCGTCCTGACGCAGAGGGGACGGTCAGCGTCCGCGTCGGCAGGATCACGCTCCCAGATGGGGGGTTGGGATTGATCTCGGCCTCTCACCGCTCACTACCCGCAGGCCGCGCTCTGCTCTCCTCGGGGTGCCCCCAGACCCATTGGTAGGAAGGGCGCCCCCCAGTGGTTCGATGTCTTGGCCCCCAAACAGACGGCCGCATGCCCCCCAGAGCGGGGGCGCAGCCCTGGGGGGCGTGGGCGCACGGCCGACACCACTTCACGGAGCAGAGTTCCAACACCAAGATGGGGACTTTCCTGGCGGTCCAGTGGTGAAGACTCCGCGCTTCCATCGCTGGGGCGCGGGTTCCCTGCTCGGGGAACTAAGATCCAGCATGCCCCACGCCGCAGCCAAAAACAAACAAGCAAAACCAAAAAAAAAAAAAAAAAAAGAGAGAGAGAGAAAAGGTAAAACACGCCGAAAAAATACCGAGATGATCGGGCCACTTTGAGTCCTTGCTTCCCCCGAGGCCGCAGCAGGTGCACCACCGTCTGCTCCCTGGCCTCCCTCTTGGCCGCTGAGGGGGTCCTCCTCCTCGGCCACCCTTCTTCCCTCCGTGTTTCCAGGGTTCTCTGTTCAGCCCACTCCTCTCATCCCCTCTCTACCACCAGGACGCTCTTGACTTTCAGCTATGCCTCACAAGCCCTGGACCTCCCTCTCGAGCTTTATGCCTGAACAGCATGTACATCTTGTACAAATTTTGTTAGATTTATCCCCCAATATGTCAGGTTTTTTTGGTGCTAATGTAAATGATACTAGGTCTTTAATCCTAACACTGTTTTATGTGTACCTTTTCTTGCTTTTCTTGATAGTCTTGCCCCAGGTTTGACATTTTATAGTCTTTTCATTACCAATTTTTGTTTTATACATCACTAATTTCTCCACCTTATTTGTTCTTTTACTTTTTCCTGTTGTTTTTTAGTTTGTTACAATGGATGCTTAGGTCATCAATTTTCAGTCTTTCATGTAGAATTTTTTTTAAAAATATTTATTTGTTTGCACCAGGACTTAGTTGTGCAGGCGGGCTCCCTAGTTGTAGCTCCAGGGCTCCTTAGTTGCGGCTCGCTGGCTCCTTAGTCACGGTCTGCGGGCTCCTTAGTTGTGGCATGTGAACTCTTAGTTGCGGCATGCATGTGGGATCTAGTTCTCTGATCAGGGATCGAACCTGGGCCCTCTGCATTGGGAGCGCAGAGTCTTATCCACTGTGCCACCAGGGAAGTCCGTCATGTAGAATTTTTATCATTCAGTTAAAAGTATTTCCTAATTTTCATTGTAATTTCTTCTTTGGTCTATACTATATTTGGAAATATATTCTTATAATTTCCAAGCCTTTGTATATTTCTAGGATTTCGTTATAATTTCTAGTTAATTTTTCTGTGTTCAAATAATCCAATTTATGATATAGAGCCATAGAAATTTGTTGACATGATTTACATGTGCTCAATTTCATAAATATTTCAGAGTGTGCTTGAAAAGAGGGCATATTCTCCAAATCTTGGATGCAGTAACATATATATCTCCACTAATTTTATTGTTTTGTTCACATCTTCTATATCCTTAATCTTCTCATGTGTGCGTTATTTATCAGTTACTGAGAGACATGAACTTCTCTTTGTAGTTCCATCAATTTTGGGTTCTGTATTTCAAGGTAATGTTACTAGGTTCATATTCTGAAATTACATTTTTTGTGAATTGAACCATTGTAATTACTGATATATTTGGATTTAAATCTACTATATTATTTGTGATTTTCCATTTGTTGTGCTTTTCCTTTTTCTTTTCCCTCCTTGCCCTCATTTTATTAGCTTTTATTAAGCATTCTGCTTTTTTCCTAGTAATTTGGAAGTTATACATTCTATTTCTGGAGTTTAAATCATTACCCTAAAAAATTATAACATGAAAACTTAGTTCATCAAAGTCTGGCGCTCATCAGTACTTTTTTACCCTAATTCTGAAAATAGGACCTAGAAATCTATCACTTTTTTAATTCATATACTTTATTATGTGTTAAAATTCAGTAAAGTATTATTATTGTTGTTGTTTATACATTTTCCTGCTCTTCATTCTGGTCACTGCTCCTGCCTCGAGTATGTTTTGTGGACTTGCCCTTAGAGAGGGTCATCTACTTAGGGTCGGATTTCCTAGTTTTTCTTTTTCTGGTCCTTAAAGGAAATTTTCTTCGGTCACCATATTCCAGTTTGCTGATACTGCTTTTTTCCCTCATCATATTGAAGATATTATTTCACTGTCTCCTGTCTTTCAACGTTACTATCTCACCAGCTGTTGGTTTTTCAAGGTTACCAGGTTTTTCCTTCGGGTTGCTTTTAATAGATTGTTCTTGTCTCTACTATGTACACTCTGACTATGTGTACATAGTCAGAGTACATTTCTTATTGTTTAATCTCCTGGTGCTTGTTGGTTCTCTGGAATCTGTGGGCTGCTACCTTCTGTCAGCTCTGGGGCAGTCCTGGTTGTCATGCCTCCTCCCCTTGCTCCTTCCCAGGTCCTCCTGGAGCTCCTGTTAGACAGCCATCCTGGTCTCCTCAGTCCACCTCCTTCATATCTCTTGGCCTCTGTGTCATGTACTCCCATCTGCCTCAGATCCCCCCATGTGTTCTTTCTCTGCCCCACACGGTGTCCAGGAAGTGACCCTACAGGCTGGTCACCTCGGCTCTGCTGCACTCTGGCCACTGGGCTAGGTCAAAGGTCAAAGGGAGGGCCCAGCAGCAGTGAGCAGAAGAGGCTGCCCTGGTACCTTTTTCCCTCACCTGCCCTCCAGCCTGAGGTTTGGGCATCACTGCCTAAGACGGATGATCAGAAAAGGGCTTGTTGCTGGTTCCTTAAATGTTTGGTTAGAAGTTCAAGTTTTCTTGTTCATATAGTATTTTGAAATTATCTTATGTGCAATGTCTGAATTACTGATTGAACATACACTTACGGGGAAACTGCTTCAGAGGCTCACAGAGTGGACATCAGTACCGTTTGCAAATAACTCTGTTTCTTCCCACTTTCTTGTACATCCTGTCCCATGTGACTCTTTCCAGTCGATGAATTGAGGCTGAAACATGTCGTTGTCATACTCTCTCTTTTTCCCAGCGTAGCAGCTGGCACTATTTGCTGGGGAAGGCTGGCTCCCACAGTGACCATCCAGGACCCAGTCCCCTGTGACTTAGGGTGGGCATGGTTCACAAGAGAAAAACAATGTGATGCTGAGATTCAGGGCTGTTTGTTACCACAGCATCACCTAGACTATACAGACTGATAAGTTAATATTATGTTTTTAACTCAAATAGTGGTGAAGGCAGGTAGCTTGCTATCACTACAAAAGTTAGTCACAGGGCTGGCATGGGCACTTTAAACTTCCTCTCTCTGGAAAACTGAGATTGTTAGAACATCATGCTTTCCTCATGCAGAACTTCATAGTCAATAATTAAACTGCTGACAGGACCATAACATTGTCAGAATCTATATTCTTGCTGCTTTTACCCTGAGGGGTGGCCAGCACAGCCAGCTGCTCAGCCAGCTTTCCTGAACACCAAGAAGTCAGGTACCTCTTGCAACATGAGCCTTGTGAGTCTTTTTGGGTGTCGCACACTATGTTCATCTTAAGAGATTCTGCCTGTAGATATTTAGAATCATTGGCAAACTCATCATAGAAACATAAGTACACAGATTACAAACCTTTTATTATCACCCTTTATTTGCTCTTAGAAAACAGGTTGCAAGATTTTCATCAAACCTAAAGGTCCTTTTGGGACCTGTAAAATGGAAAGAGTGTTTTCAGCAGTGTGTTCATGCAATAGGATGATTCATATACTGGTGCTGTAATTAATGCATGGAACTGTCCCTTATCAACGGCTGCTAGCGTGAGCAAGGGTGTCAGCTCATCAGCACAGCAGCAAATGTCCTGCCTGTCTGTTGTGTTCGAGTGACAGGAGCAGCACAATTTTGCAGAAGAAACCCTACCCATGTACATGCACGATTAGCGCTTCTGGGGGATTATTTCCAGCACATTCCATCATGCACCTCCAGTTGAAACCCAAAAAAGTAAGAACTCTGAGGAAGTGAAGAGCAAAGTTACTCTTAGAAGGTAATGCAATAGGAAAAGTGGCTTTGGAGTTCAACTGCCCTGGGCTCCACTTCCAACTGTGCCACCCGGCAGCTGTGTGACAAGGAGCAAACTCCTTCACTTCTCCAAAAGCAGTGTTCTCATCTGTCAAACAGAGACAGTCGTGGCCACCTCATTGAGCTACTGTGAGAAATAAACAGTCACCTGGCATGTAGCAGAGGTTCCCTGCACCGTAGTTATTACGTCAGGTCCAGTGAGCACTTATGAACAGAACCAAAATTCAGGGGCTATTATTGTAACTAAGCATTTAGTAAGTACGTAAAGAACACTACTACTAGGACTCGGCGCTTTCACTGCTATGGTCCAGATTCAATCCTTGGTCGGGGAACTAAGATCCAGTAAGCCTCGCAGTGCGGCCAAAAACCAGAACAAAACAAAACAAAAAAACACTACTACTAATGATAGAGGATCTTTCCGCATAGTTGCTGGGCCCCAGGCTCTATGATAAACATTCTACACTTATCGTCTTCACACTAACCCTATTCTGTGGGCATTATTATTACCCCCAATTTACAAAGGAGGACACTAAGGCTTAGTGAAATAAAGAGATTTTCCCAAGATCACATGGGGCAGAGAAAGGTCTCGAAAAAAAGCCCACTCTTGCACTATTATGTAGCTCTGAAGAGATGCCCAGTTGCTACTTTTTTTTTTTTTTTTTTTTTGCGGTACGCGGGCCTCTCACTGTCGTGGCCTCTCCCGTTGCGGAGCACAGGCTCCGGACGCGCAGGCTCAGCGGCCATGACTCACGGGCCCAGCCGCTCCACGGCATGTGGGATCTTCCCAGACCGGGGCACGAACCCGTGTCCCCTGCATCGGCAGGCGGACTCTCAACCACTGCGCCAGGTGCTCCCAGTTGCTCCCAGTTGCTACTTTTGAGGATGTCTCTAATGCTGCTACTGCCCTCCATGGAATGAGGGCATATCCTTGTTGGAGTCATATCTCTGTGAAATTAAGATGACATCTGTCCCATAGCTACATTTAAGATTCCACAAGACTGACAGAGTTGGGTTGACAGACACTGTTAAATTAGTAAAATCCACTTGCTAAGTGTTATGGACCAAATGTTTGTGTCCCCCCAGAATTCATATGTTGAAGCCGCAATCCCCAATCTCATGGAGTTAGGATGTGGGGCCTTTGGGAGGTGATTAGGATTAGTTGAGGTCAGGAGGGTGGAGCCTCCATTATGGGGTTAGTGTCCTTATAAGAAGAGGAAGACACCAAAGTTTCCTCACACCACCAAGTGAGGACACAGCAAGAAGGTGCTGTCTGCGAACTCAGCAGAATGTGACCGTGACAGCACCTTGATCTTGGGATTCCAGCCTCCAGAACTATGGGAAATAAACATCTGTTGTTTAAACCACCCGTCTGTGGTATTTTGTTACAGCAGCCTGAGCTAAGTCACCAAGTAATGTCATTAAAGTAAAATTCCTCTTCTCTTGAGTTTTCAGTGTCATATTAAAGGAAAACCATAATGAGTAAACCTTCCATCTCTTTATCCTTCAGTGAGTTCTTTTTATAACGAATCACTTCAACAACTGAAAGACACACACATTTGCAGACCTCTGCTGTGTGGACCTGGCTTAGGTCCCCCAGTCCAGCATTGAGGCACCATTGATTCAGGCCAGGAGGCCGAGGGGCGGGACTGGGCTCAGGGTGTCCCTCCTCAACCCTGCTCCGTGGGGTCCTCAGCAGCAGGTCTCCCTCCACCGTGGGACGGGCCGGAGCAGCAGTCCCATGGTTTGCTGGCTGCAGCTTCTCGGGGGAGAGTTTGCCTCTCAGGATCGGGGGCACAGCCTCAGAGCCCGAGGCCCGCTGTGTTCCTTGCGGCTCCAGGGGACAGGTGTCTGGGCGCCTCCCGAGGCCCCTCCCCAGCTGTTGTTAGCTGGAGGCCCGGTACCACAGATGGAGCTGTGAAAGAGGTGGGATCCCGAGCACCACAGAAGCCAGAGAGCAAATGTCACCGTCCAGCTGCACAGGCTTTCAGTCAGCTGAGTTCTGACGAGGGAAACGTCAGGAGGACAAGACGGTCCTGCCCTCGAAGGGCCACCTCCTCGGGAAGTAAGCTGGACCCAGGGGGACACACGATTCATGCTGAATGAGTTCCCAGAACACAGTTTCTGGGGATGCAGGGAAATGACTGCTGGATGCACGGGTCCTGACAACTGCTATTTCCGTGCCCTGAGTGACCTACAGCCAAGTACTAATCCCCACACAAAGGCTCCTTTTAGACAAGAAGTTTGGTCACAGTTCCTGGCACGGATTCTGCTGCAAGATGTACTTTTCACCAATCAGAATTATAGTAACAAGAAAGTAAAGCGGAGGAGACCAATTCCACAAAATATAGAGGTCTGAGCAACAAGCCCTTTGGCTGTGAAGTGCCCTGACAGAAGTTGCCAGAAAGCACTGCAGGGCACCCTCGAGAGTGTCCTTCACCACAGCCGAGGCTTGCCTGTCCCCGTCACCAGGCTCACGGTCTGAGAAGTCCTGGTAACTGAACATCCCACCACACTGTCACCATCGGCTACAGAACTGGCCATCTGCCTTCCCAGCTCTTCTGAGGAGCCCGGCAGTGTGTCCAAGGACGTGTGGTCTGGGACACACACCTGCCCCCAGGAAGCCGCACTCAGGCAGGCAGAGTGAGGGTAGAGGAGCAGAGAAGGTAGGAGGTGGTGTGTGGTGCTCCGTTCCTCGCCCCGGGCGTGCAGCTCTAGGCGCCACAAGTCATGACGCTTGTGTGTTCGTTCAGACAGGCCTGGTGGCCGAGCACAGAGCTCCCGCCGGTGGACTTGTCACACAGACACACAGTGAGGGGAGGTGTTTCTAGTCTCTTCTTTTCATGTGCTAGTTCTTTTCCTTTGAAGGCTGGCAAATAGCTCAGTTTCTGCACGACCGCGCTCTCTAAGGGGTGATTTTATTGCCACATGTGGGAACCGAGAATCCCTGGCGAGAAATTAGGCATTTGATACATTTCATGGCAATGCTCAGAGCATGACCTTCTGCTGCCCCGATAAGGTTTTCATATAAAACTGATTCATGGTGGTCATTATACTAGTACCTCTTACTTTACGCCTTATGTTTTTGCACACACCTTATGCTTTTGCACACATCTTAACTAGCCTCCATAAACAATCCTCTGGAGGGGGGATTTATTTCCCCCATTTTGTGAAAGAGGAACCAGGGCTATGAGGACTTGTCACTCGCCATGGCTCACAAATCTGTAAGGTGCAGAGCTTTTCACCAGGGCAAGTGTTTATTAAGTGTTTTTAGGCAAACACGATTTCAAATTCATGGGTGAATAGTAAAAATACCAAAGACCTGTCCGTTTTTCATTGACAGGACGTATGAAGTCCTGACGTTATTCTCTGACAGGAATGCTAATGCACTTCCTCTTTGTCAAGGGTCCTCTTTTTGGTTAACGAATGGTTTCTCTTCTGTTCTATTGAACAAGCAGACTTCAACTGTTCTTTGTAAAACCAAGAAAATCACATATTTGACATCTTATATTATTACCATCATTTAAAAAAATTCTGTCCACTCCATACACTGCCTATATACATGATTGTGTTTACGGGACAGCTGAAAAGATGCTGGTCCTCAGCAGAGCCTGGGGTCCTGTTTGCCACTTGGAGCATCCTTGGGGAGAAGCAAGCCTCTGGTCTTGGTTTAGTGCTGCACCACAAAGTTGTTGAGAATATTATTGATACTAAAAAGTAAAGCACTTTGTAAATGTTAAAGTCCTACGCAAATGTAAGAAATTGTTCAATTATTGCCTAGGGTTAAAAGCTAAAGAAAGGATAGTTGCTTGCCCGAAGCAAAGGATTGGTTGAACTTATCTAAATACTGTATTTTTTAAGGAGGAACGGGCCATATAAGAGTGAGGGGAGGGGGAGAGGTTGAGGGACATGCAGGTACCTGAGGAAGACAGAGGGGTGTGAGCACGGTTCCGTGCATCTCAGGAATGGTGCGCAGAGCTGTCTGGGGTTTAGCAAATGATTCTAGCAAATCCTAATTACCCCAGAGGCTTTCTTCAGAAGTGCCATAGAGACACAGGCGGCATGCTTTTCTAACCCATGACACAAAAACGGGTAGTACAGTTAATAACAGATGAGAGAATCATGACTCAAAATTATTTTTGGTGTTGGAATTTGGGGGGTTTATGAGGCATTTTCACGTTAAGAATGGGAAGACTTGTTAAAAAGATCTGAGAAGTCAAGATGACTGAGAAGTCGAGATGCTTGAGAAGCAGAGCAGCTGCTGGTGGACAGCAGAGATGCTGGGCCAGGCCACCCAGCTTCAAGCCCCACTGCTGCCTGTTAGCTGTGACCAGGCTAGTTACCCCTGTGTTGTGCCTCGGTTTTCCTGTCCAGTCACAGGGTTGCTGTAGGGATGAAATGAGTTAACATGTGGGCTAGTGAATAGTGCTCCACACCTGGTCACACGCACACAGGTACAGTTTACCAGGTATGTGGTCCTGGGCTGGTGGGGAGTGTCCCAGTGCCCCAGCCCCTTCACCTTCTCCTCAGTGCACTCCAGAGGGCACGTGCGGAGCCAGCTGCAGCCCCCGGCCCCTCCTCCGTGGGGTTTCGCAGGCCTTGGGGACCATCTCCTTCTGCATGATCTCACCCGAGGCCTGTTTCACACTCCTGGCAGCTCAGTGGGAGGGGGAGGGGCTGCCCTCCCGCACAGGGCGCTGAGGGTGGACCGACCTAGAGTTTGATTTTCAGAAATGCTGCGTTGCCATATCTGGAATCGTGTAGGTGGACATTACACAATTGATTGGAAATGTCTAGTCCATACAAGCATTCGGTGAGACCCCGGCAGGCAGAGCAAAGGGAGGGGGCAAAAGCTCCAGGTGGAGCTTGTTAGGGCGAGGCGCGGGCAGGTAAGTCAGCCAAGGTAAGGGGCGCGGAGAGACTAAGAGCCAGAGTCACAAACGCCACGGGATAGAAGAGAGGGTCTTGAGAAGACGGGAAGCAGAGAAAATGATGACTGACAAAGGGCCTGCGGCTGAGGGCCCAGGTCAGGGGAAGGCTGGCAGGTCGGGCGGGGCCCAGGGCCCAGGGCCCGGGTTACGGCCCGGGCCGGGGGTGGGGTCGCCAGCGCGGACTCCTGCCCGCAGGGAGACGGGCCCCTTCTCTGCAGACGATTCAGCCTCAACGGCGTTTATTTAATAAGATTTATCGCGCTCACAAATGGAGAGGTGGCGTGAGCGCGCAAAGCGCAGACCCTCGCGCCCCCCTACCTTCCGTTCACCCCGCCAGCGGCCGCGACGCACGGCCCCCGAGACTCCTCGATCCTGAGAGCCCAGAGCCCCTGGCCTCCTCAGATCCTGAGTTCCCCAGGCCCTTCGAGATCCCAGACTCCCCGAGGCCCCCGAAGCCTTCCGAGCCCCTCTGACCACCCCGACACCCCGAGCCTCCCGAGACCCCTGACCCGGGCCGGGAGGGGATCGCGGCCGGGCCCTGGAGCCGGTGACCGTCGGGGGGAGCACAGGCCCCCAGGGAGGCCTCTCAGGACCCTCTCCTTTAGGGTCAGGGACTGAACCTCAAAACCGCTTCCTCCCCGCGGTCTTCCTCCCGCCCTCCGCGCGCCCTCAGCCCCACCCCCGGCCCCGTGACCCCTACCTCCGGACGGGCGGGGGCGCTGTGCGACGCCGAGGCCGGGCGGGGTTGACGTAGGGAGCGCCCGGAAGTGACGCAAAGCTAGCGGAAGTCCCGTCCACCTCGGCGGAAGTTCCTCCTACCCGCTGGCCCTCCCCTCTACCCACCCCGGCGGAAGTCCGGGCCGCCGTTCCTCGTGGCTGATCGCAGGCATGGCGCACTACAACTTCAAAAAGATCACGGTGGTGCCGTCCGCCAAGGTAGGCGGCCCCGAGGGCCCTTCCGCCCACACTTTTCTCCGCCGGGTCATGGGAATCGAGGGTCCGGTTTGTAACGCTGGGCTGAGAGGGGTCGCCTCCTCCACCAGGCCCCCGTCTTAGACCATGTTCTCTACAGATTAGGGCCCCCGGGTTAGGGGTCTCCCGAGAGGGTGGCGGTCCTTCCTCAGAAATTAGGGCTGCCCGGGGTTAGGGTCCCTCTTCAGATGTTGGGGTCCTCCCCAGAGAAGAGGGGGAGAGTCAGGGCAAACTTTACGAAGTAGGTAGGTTTTCAACTGTCTCCAAAGGGTTCGTGGATTCTGCCAGATGGAAGAGGGGTCGCGGTCAGAGGCGAGACCGCGGCGTCCCTCCCGGAGCTAACAGTGTTGCCGGCATCTGTCTTCTTGGCTAGTTTGCACTGGGGAATTCATGCAGAAGTCTTTTATATCCTCTGGTAGTCACCTTACATGCCTTAGTCACCTTACCTTAGGAAATTGTATATAGTGGGTTTTAGTTTTATATGTTATTTTATGTACTTTCAAAGCCACAGATATGCAAACTGAAACAGTAGAACTGTTTCTCATTAAAAATTTTTTTTTTCTAATTTATGCTTGAGTTGTCTGGCTACTTACGTTTCAGAGGTTCTTAGGTATTTGGAAATTAGGATAACGTGAAGAAAGCGTAGGATAAAATTTATTTCTGCAGCCATTTGCTGAGTGTTTCTTAAAGGCCAGGAACTATAAAGTTGAGCACGTTTTATATTGAAGATTTAATTAGAAAATGTGTTCGTAGTTTAAAATATATCGTATTGTTAAGTAGTAGTCTTTTAAGATGGTTTCAAATAAGTGGGTGAAAGTAGATGTTTTTGGTGTAACTGTGTCTTACTTTATTTAATTGCAGGACTTTATTGATTTAACATTGTCGAAGACTCAACGAAAGACTCCGACAGTTATTCATAAACATTATCAAATCCATCGCATTAGACACTTTTATATGAGGAAAGTCAAATTTACTCAGCAGAATTACCATGACAGACTCTCACAGATTCTGACGGATTTCCCCAAATTGGATGTAAGTGATTCTGGGAAACATAAGTGATTATGTAAATATGAGCCTTCAGACAGGGTTAAACAAGGTCTGTCTAGAGATAATGAAGGAAAGAGGAAATAATTGACTTGTTGAAGTTTACTCTGAGAGTTAGTGGCAAAACTGGGAACAGAGTACAGGTGTTTTGATTCCTTAGTATCTTTTTTCCCCCGGTCAAAGTCCATCTACGAGGGCCCAGAGCATGCCTCGCTCGGGCTTTTTCTGTAACCTCTAGACTTGTAGGGGCCAACCCGAGCTCTGAAAGCTGTGGACTGAATTCAGGAGCCCGAGCTTCTGGCGGCTTGTGTGCTTCCTCTCCTCCCTCTTTCCAAGGCTCCCTTTCCTGTGGCCTCAAGTTGGGCCAGTGGCTTGAGGCCCAGCAGTGTTTGTGATGTTGTTGCTTCATCAGCTAACGACTGTCTATGTACTTTCTTCACGGGCAAGAAACAGTCTCGTGGGGAGCCGCCTTCTACATTGAGCCCCCAAAGTTGAGCTCTGCTGCGTAGAGCAGTTTGCTTGTGTGTTTAGCTGTAGGATGCAAGAGAGGACACTGCCTGTAGAGTCCCTGTGTGGGGCGACGCTGCTGCAGGGTTGTTGAGGAGGTGATAGATGTGGGATCAGCAGTACAGCCTGAGAGCCTAAATGTGCCACTGCCCTACAACAGTCCCTGAAGGTGGGTTAAGGCAGTGAGAAGAGATTGGTTTATGTGACAGAAATTGCTGTTACAAAATTCTGGGACTTGATAGGTGCACAGTGACTACTGGCTGGATGAGGGTGTAGTTTCTTGGGAAAGTGTGTGTACTTCAGGAAGTACCTGGGGATAAAGAAGGCAGTAAGAATGAGATGAAGACACCAGGAAACACCTGATGTGAGCAAACAGAAAATACTTTGATCTAATCAACACCAGAATTTTGTTCTTTGTAAAAAAAAATTTATCTTTTTTATCCTTGGTATCTTTTTTTTTTTTTAATATACATTAGGGGTTCAAATTTATGAACATTCTATTCCTGTTGGCTTTTTTCAAACTAAAGTTATCTGAGAACAATTTTCGAGTAAAAGGTTGGAGTAGATTATCATTCATTAAACGATTGCTGTGTCTGTTCAGCCGTCACTTTTAAAGCCCCTATCTTGTCTAGTGGGGGGGAAGTGATAATAAACATGAAAACATGTGTGTCATGTGGGTATGGAGAAGAGGGAGGGCCGCTAGCTGAGCCCTGAAGGAAGCGAGAGCTGTGCGCTACCTGGGGAATGAGCACTGAGGCACAGAAACAGCAAGTGCAAAGGCCCCGGGCTCCAGAGTCTGGTGTCTTCAAGGAACAGGAAGGTCCAGGAGGCGGGTCGGAGGGGGTGTGGGTGGGGCGAGGCGACTTGTGTAGCGGCCTTTGCAGTGGAGCCTGGGACCGGTCTCCCTGGCCTTGCTGTGACTGACTTTCGAAGGAAGACTGGTCTGTGGGGATGAGAGCCCTAGGTGGGGAGCACAGCCGCCAGGGCACTGGTGGCTCCAGAGCTGAGGAGCTGAGAAGCGTCTGCCAAGAAGAGGAGCAGAGATGGGCGGATTGTGGGCTCAAGGGAGTTTTAAAACTTTTAAAAAGTTTTGGGGCAATAATAGCATAAGGTTGATGGGACAGGGAAGAATTTCTCCAGCTCAGTTCTTGAGTGGTGAGGGGCGGGCTCTGGTGCTCAGATGGAGATGGGCCTGGCTGCCCTGCTGACTGCATTTTTCTCTGTGAACTAAACAGTCATTGAACAGGAGAGAGGACTGGGGAGAAGATCCTGGGGGGGTGAGGAAGAGTAAGAGGTGCGATGTGTTTCCCGAAGAAATTATTCTTCAAGTGTTATTCATATATTGGGAGGAGAAACTGCTGGAGCAAAATGACCACTTTGTTTTTCTTGTTACAGGATATTCATCCATTTTATGCTGATTTGATGAACATTCTGTATGACAAGGATCATTACAAGTTGGCTCTAGGACAAATAAATATCGCCAAAAATTTAGTGGACAAGTAAGGTATTTTCTTAATGTAGTATCTTTTAAGTTACTGTTAAAAGAGAGAAAACTCTTACACATTTCTTTTTATGTCTTTCAGTGTTGCTAAAGATTACGTGCGGCTTATGAAATATGGTGATTCTCTCTACCGCTGCAAGCAGCTGAAACGTGCGGCCCTTGGGCGCATGTGTACTATTATCAGAAGACAGAAGCAGAGTTTGGAATATTTGGAACAAGGTACTTGCTATGCATCAGCAAAAACAGGTTTTAGTGCATTCTGTTAACGTACTTGATCCTTGTCAAGAAGTTATTTTTAAAATGTTTATTTTTGTTTTGTTTTAGAGATAAGAGGATCAAATTATTTTTCCCAGCCTAGCCTGTAAGAAATTCTTACAGGTTAGATATTACTGAAAAAGCAGCTAGCACTTAACATGCTTACACACTAGTAGCACTATTAAGAAAATTTATGTTTTTTAAGTTTAATAGGTAAGGCATGTACGTTATAAATCATGGGGAAGTAATAAAACATATAAAAATAAAGTGACCCATAGTTTTACCTGTTACTGACAATATGGTGCATTTCTTTGTAAAACGTGTTAGCATCAAACTGCTACTCCAGTTTTGTTACCTGGTAGTTTTTTTCAGTAGGATGATTTCTTAATGTAGTAGGACTTTTTTTTTTTTTTTTTGCGGTACGCGGGCCTCTCACTGTTGTGGCCTCACCCGTTGCGGAGCACAGGCTCCGGACGCGCAGGCTCAGTGGCCGTGGCTCACGCGCCCAGCCGCTCCGCGGCTTGTGGCATCTCCCCAGACCGGGGCACGAACCCGTGTTCCCTGCATCGGCAGGCGGACTCTCAACCACTGCGCCACCAGGGAAGCCCTGTAGTAGGACTTTTATTGAAACAATTTTTTGCCTTTTTGCATGCATATATTTTTACATTTCAAGTGTTTTTAACTGATTTGGTTTTGGACCCCCCCCCCCACCCCTCCCAGCATCTTGCAAATAATTTGTGACAAGATTGTAACACTGGGCTGCTTTAACAGTGCTTCCAGTGAGCCATTAGGTCATCAGGGTGGCCCACTGGTGTCGCTGGAGCAGACGAGGCCCCTGAGGGTTTCTCATTACGTGAAAGTAGCCTGCTGCCCAGCCAGGAAGTGATGGCACACACACTCGCTCGAAAGTGCTCTTTCAAATATCATCTCTCATGCTCAGTTGTCTGGGTTGTGTGGTTTGGGCCCCATCTTGTACCTGTTGGATAGGAATCTATGCTGTCGGGCCTGGGAGCAGGATTCCTGGTACAGCCTGGATGCCCGGTGCCTCCGCAGCTGGTCCCTTCTCCGTTCATTCGTATTCTCTCTGTCACATACATGATAAATGTTGGAGTGAGGGTGATGTGACCACAGTCCTGGAGTGCACAGCTAAGTTGAGCAGATCTTCAGCTTTGAGTTTCTTAAGTTTTCTTATGAAATTAAGCACGTTTACTGTAAACTTCTCACAGTGCGTCAGCATCTGTCCCGTCTGCCGACCATTGACCCGAATACAAGGACCCTGCTTCTGTGTGGGTACCCGAATGTCGGCAAGTCCAGCTTCATCAATAAGGTTGGTCCGCCTGACGGTGCAGTGACCGAGGACCTGACTGCCTGGGGTGAGGCCGGCTGCAGTCAGTCCTCTAGTCGGCACTGCCCTGGGCCCAAAACATTCTTCCTCCCATCCTCGAGGATCGACCCTGAACCTGGATGGATATTGCAGTTATGGGGACCATTTTATTTTTGGGTTTTGTGTGTGTCCTACAAATTTCTAAGGGATTTGAGACGTTTGAATACGTTTCTGTTAACACACGGACATGCGTATCCCGGGAACAGTAGTGCCAGGGAGTCACTGTTGACCGTGCAGACCGTGCCTGCTGAACTGGCCTTCCCAGGCTCCAGAGGTGTTTCTCAGGTGATGTCACCCGGGTTGCTGTGTCAACTTGCATGTAAACTATTTGGTTTGTGTAGTGGGAAGTGGTTGCCCTTTACTTAGTTTATTATCAGAGCTAAAGGAACTGTTTAAGTAACGCAGCACCTTAGCTGAGCTCAGGGACCTGAATGGAGTAGAAACTGTGTTTAAAGTGTCAGCTCACAACCAGCAACAGCCCAGGTGCCAAAAAAACAATGGTTACATGTGTGGCTCTTTGCTACTAAGAACACTTCTGCAGATTTGTAGGTTTTTGTTTTGTCTACAAGTGGCACTGACACAGTGACAGCTGAGCTCTGCAGTGTCTCAGCTGACCTCTCCAGGGCTTGTGAGCCAGGCCTTGGGGGTAAGACGGGCCGCTTAATTAACTAACATTAAACAACAACAGAAAATTCAGTCCTCAGTCTCATGACCACATTTCAGGAGTTCAGGGACCCCGCGTGGCTTGCAGGCCGTTGTGAGGTGCAGGTGTAGAGCGTTCCCGTCATCACAGGAAGTTCTGTTGGGCGTCGCTGGGGCCAGGATGGGTGAGAGGAGGAGCTGGTTGGTGTCCTCCAGGTGCTGGGCCTTCCTTGCTCCCTGATGCCTGATTCATACACTGCCTCTGCAGCCCGGGTCCTGAAGAAGAGGAGCCCGTCTGCCTGCTGAGGTGCTGGCTTCTGTCAGAGTTGAATCCTGTGAGGTTGAATCTCGTGGGGTTTTTTTTGTTTTTTTCCTACCCCAGCAGTTAGTCTCGATAACACGTAGGTGCCGCGTTTACTCTGTTGCAGAGGATACGCAGTAACAGGACTTGTGGTTTGTTCCAGGTGACGAGAGCAGATGTGGACGTCCAGCCCTATGCCTTTACCACCAAGTCTCTGTTTGTTGGGCACATGGATTACAAGTATCTGCGCTGGCAGGTGAGAGCTGTCTAAGCTGGGACAGTCGTGGCCTTGTTCCTGGAGTTTGATTCTGGGGATTCCCACAGACTAGTTAGTGTCTGCCCACGTCCCAGTGTATGCAGGGTCACAGGGAAGGCTGGGGGGTCACCGGGAACGTCCCCGTGGACAAGCTCCACCAAGCTCGGGGGACGCGGCAGCTCCCAGCAAGCTTTCTGCGCTTGGCTAATGGTGGTGCTTCTGATGGGCCGGTCATCAGAAACCATTTACAAGCGTGACGCAGCCTGTTTCCATAGTTGAATTTAATGTTATGAGAGGTGATGTCATTCCTAGCATGTGGGAGCAGTTATCCCAGTGTTTCTATGTTGTCACTAATGGAAAGAGGGGTCCTTCTCAGGGTCGTTGGCAAGTTCGTTCTTCAGTGAGCTCTGCAGCCCCCTCACCCGTTTTTCATACTTAATTTGTCCTTTCCCCCTGCTGCCTTGTTTGTTTACCGTGGTCAGTTGGGAGCCCTGCATTTTCGTTACCAGCTTTGTCAGAGCTGGTCTGGGTTTGTCAGCGCCCTCGGCCTGTGCTGGGCAAGCAGCTTTTGCAGACGTGGGCTCTGGAGTAACGAGTCTGACCTTAGGTGGTGGATACTCCGGGGATCCTGGACCACCCTCTGGAGGATCGCAACACCATTGAGATGCAAGCCATCACTGCACTGGCTCACCTGCGAGCCGCGGTTCTCTACGTGATGGATTTGTCTGAGCAGTGTGGGCACGGACTCGGGGAGCAGCTGGAGCTCTTCCAGAACATCAGGCCGCTCTTTGTCAACAAGGTGAGTGTGGGGACCAGTGTTTTAGTTTGTAACCTGCAGCGTGAAGGTAATAATTTCATTATTTTTCTTTCTTATTCTAGCCTCTTATCATTGTAGCAAACAAATGTGACGTGAAGAGAATAGCTGAACTTTCTGAGGACGATCAGGTAAATCATCTTGATGTTTTCAATATTTCCTACTAATTCTGAATCTCGTCTTACACAATCAGAGTTGAAAAGGAATGTTAGCGATGCTAGTCTGGTTTTTGTTTTGCAGCTGAGATAATATCCTCACTGATTGAGTCGACGTGACCTTATGAAAGCCCATTCATGGCAAACAGACCATGAGGTTTCCTGGTTCCTACTCTCTCAGAGGCTGTGGGGCGGGCTGTGCGTGTGGTCAGTACAGCAGCCTTCAGGAGACTGCTCGTTTGGAAGGGGCTGCCTCTCTTGTTGGGGCCTTAAAACGAGCAAAGCACCCAAGGTTCGCCTCAGCTCCTTGGGCCTGGGCTGCTGGTTGCTCTGGAGCAGTACCTGCAGCGAAGTGTCTAGTGGGAGGCGTTTCTCGGGTGTTACTGGAGTACCTGCTTCACAGATTCTGTGGGGAGATGTTGGGGACTGAGTGAGTGAGGGAAAAGGAGTGTCTGCAGACCTTCCAGAACCGTGACCCTGTCGTGTCTGCTGTAATTTTCCAGGTGGCAGGTAACGTCGTTAGCCTTAGGTTTTCAAGCTGTTTGACCCTGTATCCGTCCCCAGGAGGCATCTCTCAGGACAAATGCTTCGAGAAGCTCTGCGCTGGTCCGGTGGTTTTGTCTCGTGGCCCCACCAGCCATGTTGGCATTGCTTTTCGGTGGTAATGTGTCGTAAGTCAGGGCACACCCTGGGCCTCCGCAGTCAGACTCTGGGAGGCCCAGCAGCCCGCTTTGCAAGGCCCCGTTTGGTGTGAGAGGCGCTGCGCTTGTCTGGCCTGAGCAGAGGGTCTCTAGGGGGGCTGTGCTCTTGTCTCTGGCTCTCTCTGGTGATGTTTGAACACTTAATCCTTGGTGAGAACGTGGTGTGTTTAAACAGCCATTCTGGTGTCCCTGGGCACTGCCGTGTACTCTACGTTACTGATGATGTAAACACTGATGTCAGAGAATTCTCTTTTCTTTGAAAGGGTCAGATACTTACTCGGTGATCTCAGTTTTTCAGGCTAAGAGCACTGGAGTGTGGAGGGGAGGGCAGGTCAGGAGTGATCCTTGTGCTGGAAACTCAGCCCTTGGGGTTAGACACGCCCAAGTCCTGCCCCCACTGCCAGCTATGATGGAGTTTCAGTGGTGGGAACAGTTGCATCACTGGGTTGGGAAGCAGGGTTGCGGGTGCTGTGAACGCTGGTCAGCGCCGCGTGGGGCCTGCTCTGGGTCGGTCGGTGACTGATGTCTCTGGAGCTGCAGTGCAGGTTTTGCCCCGTCTCACACAAGGCACGTGGCGGCAGGTGCGGTGTCTTATGCGGGTCATGCTGGTAGGTGGTATGACTGGTCTTTCCAGGGAGTGGGGAGAGCAGAACTCATTCCTGAGAAGCTTAACTGTTGTGAATTGGCCACCTGTGTCTGAGTGTTGTCACATGGTCAGGCCGGCAGCAAGGTGTCGGGTGGCGTTGGTGGAGGCGCAAATGAAGTCCCTTGTCCTGGGGTCTTGGTGGTTCGTTCATAGCTGGATTCGTACACGTTGCCATATCGTTTTCTAAGGAATTATCTTAGGCTGTGGAGGCCAGGTATTTTATAAAAAACAGCATTGAGAATATTCTCTATGAAAATCGGTATCTTAATTTTCTCAAGGTTCTCTTCAGAAGGGTAGGTCTCACAGAATGTTCCAGAGAGCCTCTGGTTTGCTTGCTGTAGTTTGATTTGATCCTCCCCATAACGTATATTTTCTTTTCTTTTTTAAAAAAAATTTATTTATTTTTGGCTGCGTTGGGTCTTCATTGCTGCGCGCGGGCTCTCTCTAGTTGCAGTGAGTCGGGGCTATTCTTCATTGCGGTGCACGGGCTTCCCCATTGCAGTGGCTTCTCTTGTTGCGGAGCATGGGCTCTAGGTGCGCAGGCTTCAGTAGTTGTGGCACACGGGATCAGTAGTTGTGGCTTGCGGGCACTAGAGCACAGGCTCAGTAGTTGTGACCCACGGGCTTAGTTGCTCCGCGGCATGTGGGATCTTCCCGGACCAGGGCTCGAACCCTTGTCCCCTGCATTGGCAGGCGGATTCTTAACCACTGTGCCACCAGGGAAGCCCCTGTATTTTCTTAATCACAGCTGAATTTAGGGAAAAATAAATAACTGTTTTGGGGAGATGTCCTTCAAAAGAATTAAAACCCACAGATGTGTTAATTATAATTAGCATTTATAGCACCCATTTGAGGAGAAGTAAGATTTGTTCATGGGGAACTGGGGATAAACGCAGCTCTCATTTGTCCTTTGTATTCCCAGAAAATATTTCTAGATCTGCAGGCTGAAGGGTTTTCTGTGGTGGAGACCAGCACCCTGACGGAGGAAGGGGTTATTAAAGTGAAGACAGAGGTCAGTGCTTCCTCACAAGCAGGGTTGATCCCTTTCCTTGACAGGGATGTTTCTCTCTGAGTGTTAACAACCCTGAGTGCTAGTAGCTCCGCCTGAGAGATGAATCCCGGGGCCCCCACCCGCCCTGTGAACATGTGAAGAGATGCTCACACTCCCAGCACAGGTCATTTTCACTTAGTCCTGCTGTCTCAGGGTTCTTCCTTGGGCTGGGCCTGACCCTGACCCGGGAAGGAAGAGAGAGGTCCCCTCCGCACCTGGCCCACCCTCTCCCGTCCCGGAGCGTGAGGTCTGCCCCAGGGCAGTTACTTGGACCTTGGGGGTCCCAGCACTCAGCCATCAGATGCTACCTCTGAGGGAAAAGCGTAGCAGGTTCCAAACCTGGGGACCGTCCTCTGGTTATGGGGGCTCTGGTTCCTGGTTCCTTCCAGAAGGCAATATGAGGCTGTGCCGGGTGCCCTGTGACCTGGTGCCACGTTTTCTCACCTTAGGCTTGTGACAGGCTTTTGGCTCATCGAGTTGAAACCAAAATGAAAGGAAATAAAGTGAACGAGGTGCTGAACAGACTGCATTTGGCTGTTCCCAGCAGAAGAGATGACAAGGTAAAGCCGCCTGTGGAGGCCCTTGAGGCAGGGGGTTGCAATGGCTGGTGGGGACCCACGCGCCTGCCTCCCCGGTAGTGGATTTCCCGGGTGTTCTCGCATCTTTCTCAGAATGAAAGTTATGCCATGTATGTCAGGAAGAATCGAAGCGGTGAGAGGAAGAGTATGAAGAGCCGGGTTAAACCTGCTCCCCCACCAGAGGCTATTACTGTAACTCTCAGCTTGTCTATTTGTTCAGAAACATTTTGGCATATAAGCTTCTTTTAAAACACAGGAATATATTTTCTTTCAAGTTTTTCATTTTCTTGCTATTAAAAACTAGTGCTCAAGGGTACGTTTTCATACATAGGTCTCTGTTTTTAATTGCAAATATATCTGTAGACTGAATTTTAAGGCATGGCATCGAAAATGTCATTGTCCTCCAACAATGCCTTGCAGGTTTATACTTCTGAAGGTTTGAGAATGCATGCTTCCTGTTGTGTCAGTGTGACGGACTAAAGATGCTTCCATTGTTGTGATGTGTTTCTTTTTTCTTTTTTTGCTGTGCTGCACAGCTTGTGGGATCTCAGTTCCCCGACCGGCGATTGAACCCAGGACCATGTCAGTGAAAGCCCAGAATCCTAACCGCTAGGCCACCTGGGAATTCCCCCTTTTTATTTATTTTAATGTTTCTTATGTATTTATTCATTCAACGCTAATTTTTGGCAGCTAGTCTAGGCATTAACAATACAGGTAAAGGTCACTGTCAGTGACGTTAATGATTTTTATCATATTTGTTCTCAAAAAGTTACACCAGTTTTCAGTTTTTTTCATTACCACACTTTTTTTCTCCAAAATAAAGTGGAAATTACATTATAAGAAGTGATATTTCTACACTGTAGTTTCAGGCAGTCACACTCAGTGATTATTCAACATGATTGTTTTCAGTTAGTGAACATCATGTGGAACAGGATATGTATCTTGGTGTTGACATACTTGTTTTTTCACTTCTTTAGGTTATCTCTTACTGATTTGTAATTTTTATATTAAGGAAATCGGACTCTTGTATGTTCTGTAGATTTGTTTTCTTTTTGTCAAAGGTATTTTTTCTTCTGTATTCTGATGGTTCAATTTTTAAAATTTTACCTTTTTTTTTAATAGAAGTCTTCATTTAGTTGTGATTTTATCTTGTTCATGGGAAGCAGGTGGTGGTCTTCACCCAGCTCATCGTTTATCTCAGGACTGATGGCTGGATGGTGTGTCTTCCCATCAGATTCCCTTCTGTGCTTGGGCTTATGTCTGAATTTCTCCTGTTCATTCATCTGCTTTATTTCTCCTGTACTGCTTTCTTCATCCATAATTTTTCTTGATTCTCTTACTGTTTGTTTTTTCTAAATAAACCTTAGAATCGGCTTTTGGAGCCTTCCCAGCTTCCTTGCCCAGACTGGCCTTGCACCTTCCCGTCTCCCCCAGATCATCTTGGTTTTTAGTTGGTCTGGGTGTGGTTTTGTGTTTCCCTTGCAGATGGAGAATTTGCTTGTGGTTTTTCATCTTTGTGTTTTGATTTAGCAAGGCATTTCATGTAGGTATTTCCACTCATGTCTTCTCAGGAGCGGCCCCCATTCATCCCTGAAGGAGTCGTGGCACGCAGAAAGAGAATGGAGCTTGGGGAGCCGAAGAGGAGGCGGGTAAGTGACGGGAGCGCCCATGGGCCTGCGCTGGAGAGCGTGTGTGGGGCAGGGCTTTGGAGCATAAACCCCCTGGGGCCTGGACACCCTCCTGGGTGGAGGTGCCAGGTCCGCCAGTGGCAGAAACAGCTTTCCCACCAGAAATGGGTGCTGCACCTCAGGTGCTGAAAGGATTGGCTCTTCGGTTGGAGGAGGGGTGATTCCACAGGGAAGGGAGGGGGCCCAGCAGTTCTGGATCTGAAGGTCAAATAGCGCTGATGAAAACTGTGTTTTCATTGCAGGAACGGGACATTGAGCTGGAAATGGGAGATGATTATATTCTGGATCTTCAAAGTAAGGGCTCAAATGTGATAGTTGTTTTCAGATGCCAGTTGTGTGAAAAATGTGAAAGTGCATTAATGGGTGCAAGTCTTCCAGCATTTTGTTAATTTAATTTCTTGAAGGTGAGAGGTTGCATACTGCCAGGACTCTGAGATTTCTTCCTTCCAGGTAGTTTTCTGTGAGTGATCATTTCTGTAGCTTACCTATCATATAAGTGTTGGACCAGGCTGATACTGTTGATAATCTGTTGTTCATGCCTTTGGACACTTGATCCTGAGGTACTGATGGGTCTTAGGATGTGCTTGGAGCAATCCTTTGGTCGAGCACGTTACCTTGCTTACCTAGTGTTGAACACAAGTGCTCTGTTGTCTTCACAGGTGTAGGACTTGTGTAAGTGGTGGCTCGTTTGGGGCACACAGTAGTTGATGTTAAAAACAACTATAAACTTTTTGTTCTTCGACCTTTAGAGTACTGGGATATAATGAATTCATCTGAGAAACATGATAAGATACCTGAGATCTGGGAAGGCCATAACATAGCCGACTATATTGATCCTGACATCATGCAGGTTTGTATCACTAGTTAAATTATGTGACTTTTATTCCTCTTTAACACGACCACCGAAAGACACGCACACAACTTTCCACTCACCTCTGTCCGTGGCCCTCGTTCCTTCTATGCCCACCAAGACCCCGGTGGGCATAGAAGGCCCTGCCTCTTGGGGCCCTGCACACGCAGCACCGTGTCCCTGCATCGGGTGCTGGTGCAGGCTCTCCCCTTCCTCCTAGACCTCCCGCCCGAGCTCTTGTGCTGGTCTCAGGGGCGGCCTCACTTCATAAGGGAGTCCCCGGGGCGTGGACGCCCTCGTCGCCACCCCATGTGGGCCCCTCTGGCTGCAGGTGCTGCTCGCTCCCCGCCTGACCCCTTGTCTTCCCCAAGTTCTGCCCCGGCACACAGCTGCCTCCTGTTTCAGTCCTCTCCTTGTTTGCTGTTTCTTAACATATGAGTGTCCACAGAAAACAAAAACTTCTTAGACCCTGTGTTCTCCTTTAGTTGCTATCCTTTCTCTCCTGAGTCAAGTGTTTTTTTTTTTTTAATGTGTTAAAGTGTACAGCTAAGTAGCATCTAGTACCTTTATGGTGTTGTGCAACCACCACCCCTGTGTAGTTGCAGAACCTTTTCATCATCCCCAAAGTAACTCCCAGTACTCGATAAGTAATCACTTCCTAGTCTCCCCTCCCCCTAGCCTCAGGCAACCACAAATCTCTTTTCCGTCTCTCTAGATTTGCCTGTTTTATATATTTTATATAAATGGAGTCTTACAATATGTTGATCTTATTCCACTTAGCATAATATTTTCAAGGTTCACCCATGTTGTAGCATGTGTCAGAGCTTTCATTCCTTTTTATTGCTTAGTGATATTCTGTTGTATATGTGTAGCACATTTTGTTTATCCATTCATCCGTTGATGGACATAGGGTTGTTTCCACTGTTTGGGTATTGTGATTAGTGCTACTATGAACGTTGATGGATAAGTATTGAGTGCCTGTTTTCAACACTTTTGGGCAGATTCCTAGGAGTAGAGTTGCTGGGTCATAAGGTAATTTTATGTTTCACTTTTTGAGGAACTGCCAGCCAAGTTTTTAAAAAAATATTTTATAAATATTTGTAACATATGTTCCTTGTTTCCCTTGTTATTCACTCCTCAGTTCTCAAATGGCATCCTTAATTTATATTTCATGTCTTAATCTCTTCAGTTGTGCCTCTTGCTTTGTCTCTTACTCTGTGGCATCCCGTTTCTGTAGTCTGGGCTCAGATGGCCTGACTTGGCCTTCCCGTCCAACCTCCCTCCCCATGCCTTTTCACGCTAGTACTGATGGGGATACCTCTGACTCGGGTTCCTGTCAAGGTTTATTCATTATATGTATTTAAAATTTTTATTAACTGTATGGGCAACGAGCTTGTGTTTGGGATGGCTTTGGGATGGATACACGGGCTGTCGTGGTCCAAGGCCAGTTCAGATTGATGTTCTCAGTTCTTCAAGAATGGAGGGTCTTTCATGTACCTGCTGGGAGCGAGGGGAACATTTTACACGTTTTAACCTCAGAGTTGGGAGTGGTTGTTTCTAAAGAAAGAAAAGAAGTGGCACAGAATAGTCTGTGGCTGTCGGCTTAGTCTTTGTGCTCATCTCTGCACGGAGCCTGTTGGTGGGGAGGTGAGCCCTGGCACAGAGGACAAGGCCCACGTGAGTCTGGACCCGGGTGTTCATCATACCCCGAAAGGCTTAGGGGAAACCTGGTTTCTATAAAGATTGTTACACTTGTTTATGAGTTTTTCATTGTTGGCTTTGTTTAATTGTGACTTTTTTAAAAGAAATTGGAAGAGTTGGAAAAAGAAGAAGAGCTAAGAACAGCTGCTGGAGTGTATGACAGTGAATCTGAAACTGAAGATGAAGAAATGGCAGAAATCCAACAGCTGGCAAAACAGATTAGGGAAAAAAAGAAGTTGAAGATTCTGCAGTCCAGAGAGAAGGACACCCAGGGACCCAGGATGCCTCGGACAGCCAAGAAGGCAAGTGTCGTGTCATGTCCAAGAGCGTCACCTATTTCTTTGTGTATTGGAGTCTTGTATGGTCCATGCTAAACATGCTTCACTTTGTTTTGTTGGTATAAGTTGGCTTTTGAGGTTGAGTGAGTGTTGATCATTCATATTCTGAGTATTATACCCCTTCTTGGTGACTTTCACTGTTGGATTCAACCCCTTTGTAGCTGTACAAATGAAGATTGTGAGTTATGCATAAATTTGTAGAGGTAAAGTCGCCAATTAACACATTCTTATTCTTTAATTCTTTATTAGGAGTCATCTTTTACAATTTACAGAAAAACTAACCCAATCTAACTTAGGGCCAAAGGTGATTTAACTGGGCCCTGTGACTGGTTAGGACGGGGAAGTTGACACTGAGGCACAGGTGGATCAGATGGTGTCAGGGTCCTTCCAGTTCTCAGGTCCGTCTTCTTAGCCTCTTCCTCCCGCACCGTGCTCTTGTCCGGAGGCACAGCTCCCCAGGGAAAGAGGATGGTGTGCAGGGCAGTTAGAGTGAGATGGGGCAGGAGGGAAAATGTCGGATGCTGGGCACCTCTCCATGGACGCTATTCATGTGTTCGAAATACTGTTTCTGTGTGGTGGCAAATGACTGTCTCTTGACAGACGTGGCCATCGCTGTATCCCCCCCATCGTGGGGCTCCGTGTGCTTGGGAGGAGATGATGGCCTCTGGGGTCTGCATGTGGGAATCCCTGGGGAGCTGAGCAGAATCCAGGGGCAACACGTATGTCGTCCCGCTCAGAAAAATTGCCCAGGATATGTTAATTTTCATGTTATTTAATGAGTTGTACAAAAACATACACATGAGCCCAAGTAAAAGAATTTCTAAAATAAGTGTGTCGTGGATCATTGTAAAAGGTACGGTTTCCCTTGAAATTTTTTTTTAAACATTTTATCAAGCTAATTTTGCTTAAAACAATGTCCATTTCTGCCTTCAGGTTCAGCGGAAGGTTTTGGAGGATGAGATGCGCAGTCTTGGTGTCGACATGGACAACAAAGACAACGTGAGTGCAGACGGCCTCAGAGCCATGGGTGGGGCAGCGCCGTCCTGGGAACCAGGGCAGGAGTGGGTTACAGAGGAGTTAGCACTTCTGGGGTTTGTGCTGAGAATTATGTTGTTTTGTGCAGTTTTTAGTACTTGAGCTGCAACTTTGATTTTGGTGACTGATGTCTTCACATAGAGCTTCAGTTTAGACACCAGGTAAATGTGAGGTGGTCTGGAGTTTCTTGGCGTGAGAGTTAACGTAGGCTGTAAATAGCTCAAAGCTGTTTCTCGGAACCCAGGGGTTAGAAGGCATTTCAGATACCTTTTTCAGGATCCCAATTTTTCTTGCTTGATGAATTACTCTGGAGAATGCACATCTTTGTGTGAAAGAACGTCTTCATGTTCTGGATTGTTTTCTCAAAACAGATTCCAAGAAGTGGAATTTCCGAAACAAAGGATGACATTGTGTTAGACTAATTCAGATTTTGATCAGCAGTGCGTGAGCATATACTGCTCACATGGGGTGTTATTTTCATGTTCACATATGGCTTCTGACTTTGGATTGTTTATCAGGTGCTGGGCTCTAGGGTGCCTGCCTCTCACATCGTGTCATCTTATTTCAAAACAGTAACATGAGGGGGCGCCACGGGCCGGGTGCCAAGCTGCTGGCTTGCAGAGCTGGATCTCAGCACCCACAGGGCTGAGCTTTCAGGCGGCCATCACTGAGTTCAGGCGGATGATCCTGGAAGCGGGGCATGAAGGAGAGACAGCTCTTTACATAAACTGTGCTGCTAATGTGGCTGAACAGGCAGC
The DNA here is from genome assembly GCF_949987515.2 of Delphinus delphis. Lineage (NCBI taxonomy): Eukaryota > Metazoa > Chordata > Mammalia > Artiodactyla > Delphinidae > Delphinus > Delphinus delphis. The sequence goes on along the minus strand of NC_082684.1, from coordinate 98,076,110 downwards.
TCTAAGTAAAGTTTTTTAAATGGAGTTAAAATCAGCTCTGTAACTTAAAGCAGCTGTGGAAGTGAAAAAGAATATTTGGGACTTCCCTGGTGGCGCAGTGGTGAAGAATCCACCTGCCAATGCAGGGGACACAGGTTCGAGCCCTGGTCCAGGAAGATCCCACATGCCGCGGAGCAACTAAGCCCGTGCGCCGCAACTACTGAACCTGTGCTCTAGAGCCCGTGTGCCACAACTACTGACCCTGCGTGTCACAACTACTGACCCTGCGTGCCACAACTACTGACCCTGCGTGCCACAACTACTGACCCTGCGTGCCACAAGTACTGAAGCCCACACGCCCAGAGCCCGTGCTCCGCAACAAGAGAAGCCACCGTAATGAAAAGCCCGTGCACCACAATGAAGAGTAGCCCCCGCTCACGGCAGCTAGAGAAAGCCCGTGTGCAGCAACAAAGACCCAATGCAACCAAAAAAAAAAAGAGTTTGACCAATAATTAATGTGAAGTTAACTATGTGTATTTTAAATGTATTTAACTTATTTGACGATGGTTCTAAAAACCCCTCCATGTGCCTTCTCCCCTCGTTGTAATAATTTCATGTTTGTCCCTAAGGCTGGGACCCTGAGGCACTGAAGTTTGCTTTCTGTGTGTTTCAGGCCCATTATGTGGTCCAGGCCAGAAGGGCTCGGAGCGTCACACGGAAAAGGAAGCGGGAAGACTCTGTCCCACCCACGTCTGTGGCCCGGATTCGCAGTTGCTCTCGGACCCCACGTGATGTCTCTGGTCTCCGGGATGTCAAGGTTAGTATGTATACCGTCTCTTTTGCTGAAACTTCTTTTTTTTAAATAAACACAAAAATGATTAGTTTTAGCATTTTGAAAATTCAGGTGAGAAAGTTTGTGTATAAACTTAGAAGCAGTCTCCCTTTTGGGAGCCCGAGTTTCCCATTCCACCACACCACCTCCATCTGGTAGTCTGGTAGTCTGGTAGTGAGAAAGTTTGTGTATAAACTTAGAAGCAGTCTCCCTTTTGGGAGCCCGAGTTTCCCATTCCACCACACCGCCTCCATCTGGTAGTCTGGATTTAACACCAGCATTGACACTTGTCAGTCAGATGGGAGTAGTTTCATGGGCCGGAATCTCAGTGTCCCCGTGTGTCTGAGAGGAAGTCCAGGTCTGAGTGTATCTGGTCCCTGTAGGTACGAGACTTGTCTGGGTAGTTTCCATCTTGGAGATACTGGTCGAGCTCCTGCAGGTGCTGTGGTGGATCCACGGGAACATGGTGTGAGTGAGACTCACCAGGGTTTCTCTCCACAGCACAGACCCGGACTGTTCAGACAGTGTGTTAACAGGTCATGGAAATTTGCTTGGAAATTAGATTTTCCACAGCTGACGTGTTTTTCTTCTCCTTTATAGATGGTGAAGAAAGCCAAGACCATGATGAAGAATGCTCAGAAGAAGATGAATCGCTTGGGGAGGAAAGGGGAGGCAGACAGACATGTGTTTGACATGAAACCCAAGCACCTGCTCTCGGGAAAGAGGAAAGCTGGTAAAAAGGACAGGAGATAGTGTCTATCGTAGCTGAAGCGCTTTGGCTCGACTTCTTCCTGGTTTGGTTTCACAGAATTGGAGTCGGACTTCTTCCTGGTTTGGTTTCGCAGGATTGGAGTCGTGATCTGTAAACTGAACGTGACAATGGAATAACTCAAGCACTTGTTGTTTGGCTGAAAGCTGTGGTTACCCGATAACTGTCCAGGTGTGGGGGATTTTTATCGCTGCATAATATTACAGATATTTTGAGCAGGCAGTGGTTTCTCATTTATGGAGTTTTGGTTGCTTCAGACTTGCAGGGCTGGAAGGATATATTTATGTGACTACATTGTTTTTGATGGAGAAAAATCTTACTCTCTTGTGCAACAGGGAACTTTGGTTTCACTGCATGTGAAGAGTCCTTAGCTGGTGAAAGCTTACAGATGTCAGGATGCCAGGACTAAGTTATCTTCTAGTCCTTTTGTACGATGTACTGTCTTCAACTATTTTATCCAAAATAAACTTCAAAAGAAAGCAGTTTTATTTAGTTGGTTTTGTTTTCGTTTTTTTTAGTTACAAATCACCGTCAGTTTGGGCAGATGAAAAGGGAAGAGAAAGTAAATGGCAATTCTTTTTTGTTTTCAAAGCGCAAAATACTTTTTAGTGGAACAGAATGTTGCCTAAGTTACTACAGCAGTTAAATGTGGGCACCTGCTGCTGTGTCCACTGCTGAAAATTAAATTGTGAGGTACAGGCCCAGTAAAATGTAGGAAATCAACATTTTAGAATATTAAGTGATTAAAACGTCACTTCTCGACCACAAAACTGCTGTGGCCACCGCTTTATGTGCGGTTTCAAGCATCCCCTCTGCTGACTCGTGGCATGTGTGGGAGTTTTCCAGTGTCATGCAGTGTGATTCAAGGTGTGTTTGAAAGTTGCATTACATTTTGGGGATCCAAAATAAAATTTTCATTTGTTTACGCTGAGAAAGATTATGTAAAGAGAAACCCATTGAGTGTCAGGTGAGAAGGGAGTAGGAAGAACCAGAGTCCCTCTCCTCCCAGGTTACAGTGGCTCTGGCAGAATCTCTGCTGTAACTATTGAATATTTGGGACTCCAGAGTCTTTAAAGGCTCACCTCTTCCAGGGAAAGGCTCCACGGTAAACCAGTTTGTCAGTTTTAGCCCCTGTGGCTTAGCAACTGCCTGACCTCTCACCCAAACCCTGTGGCAGTCACTGTACCTGTGTTTCTGGAGGTGCTTGTGGGATTCAGATTGGGCCCTAAGGGCCTTGTCTCCAAATATTAGGATTTTGTTTTGATTGACAGTTGCTGCTTCTGATGGCAGAGGTGTAGACAGAGATGGATCCCCATCAGCTGAATTTGAAGGGTCAGTGCCTGTTTCTTTTTCCCTTGCATTTTTCATTTTTTACCCCTTTGGAGAGCTACAGATGTGAGGATTAGGACTTAAGAAAGCACTGCTGGCTCAGGGGAATTTAGAAAGTCAGCATGTCTGTGTCCAGGGAAAGACACACAGTCAGAGAGGAAGTGAGAGACATGAAGACCTCGGGTGGTACAGATAGCCAACAACTAAAAATTCACATACAAAGAAATAGGAAAGTGTGGTCCGTTAAAGGAAAAAACTGAGAAACTGTCCCTCAGGAAGACATGACAGACTTACTAGACACTACCTTAAAGATGCTCAAGGAGCTAAAGGAAGACGTGGACAAAGTCAGAAAAAACAATGAACAAACCAGGAATACCAATAAAGAGAATAAAGTTTTATAGACGTCTCCCTCTGCTCTGTACCTGTTGTCAATGGTTTGTCCAGCATCTAACAGTCTAAGACGCCACGGCCCATATGGCAACCACTAGCCACTGTAGCTACCCAGTAACTGGTTACATGTGTCTTTTAGCCTAAAAGTTCCTACTAAAGAACTAGAAACAATATAAAAATGCATTTTGAAACTCTATGTCATTTATCACTTAAGCTACCATAGGCAGGTTGACCTGTTACTGTACTGAAGTTTTAACAAAGTAGACAACAGTATCAAAATGTGGTAATTTAGTTTTGTTTTTATTTTTCAATAAAGTTACTATTAGCTACACAGTCTTGCCTGAAATTAATTGTTCAGGGTTAACAAATGGATTTTTCTATTGAATTTATAAAACATTTAACTTTGTAAGAAATTTTTATCTTTTTCTTCATTACTTACTAATACACAGCATTCAAAGATAATAAAGCTGTCTTAAGATTTCAAATCTGAGAAGTCTATGGCAAGAGTTCAAAGAAGTACATTAGTCAAAGTGTACTTTAAATATTAATACACACATATTCCATAACCCAAATCTATTTAATATGAACGTTAGCCTTTCTTTTTGATAATTTTCCCCCTACAACACACAGCCTGGCTCAGCAGAACAGTGGTTCTCAACTGTGGGTGATGCTGTCCTTGAGGAGACATTTGGCATCTGGTGTCACTGGGGCTGTCATGGGGGGAGGGGTGCCAACAGCATTTTTTTATGTAGAACCTGGGGATGCTGCTAAATCCTACAACACAAAGGATGAGCCCCCAAAAGAATTATCCAACCCAAACATCAGCAGTGCCAAGGTTAGAATACCCTGTTGTAGAGTATGACCCAACTGACCCAAGTTCCATTTTACAAATAGCCTGTCTGTTCCCAGTAACTCTGAAAACCACAGGCAACGATTATTTAAATGAATTAACCTAGCCTATGTCATTACCAAAAACAATGTTTGACTTTAAGTATCAAAATACTTCAGAATGATCAAAACACAAAATTAACAATGGCAGAAATCAGGATATATACCATTGAATTCCCTTGAACCTGTTCTATATTAATCTCAATCTGAAAAGTTAATCTGAAGTGTTTTGAAGTAGATAAGCAAATAGTTTCCATTGCACATTCTTCTGGACTATGATAAAAATTGAAAGATACATCAAGCACCTGGCAAACAGCAAAGTGCTCTACAAGTCTTCTGAAAAGGTTTATCACAATATATTAAAAAAATGAACTTATTTGTTCACATTTGTCATAACCATCTGTTTAGATAGGTTAAGTTTATTTGCTCTTTTTTATAATAATCTCATAAATATTTTTTACAAATTGCAGTTAACATATATGGGTTGTATGACACAAATCAAGAATTCTTTTCCACACGAATTCTGGTTGTAAAGTAACAGTATTTCCAATGAGAGTTCTAACGGGGAACCAGGTTTTTAAAATATTCATCTTAAGTTTACTAAGTAGAGAAATTCTTTAGTACTTTATTAATCATTCATCACCACATCTACATTCTGTGTATTTTCTCATGGTCAACAAACTGATTCAAATGATTTAAGTTATCCCACCACCTAAAGAGAAAAGTCTCTGCAATAATTTGAAACCACGGAGTTATCTTAATTTCACCATGGGCTGCCTTTTCC